>NC_134716.1:106453928-106763571 GCF_049634645.1 Pelodiscus sinensis | reverse complement strand
TGGCAGCATAGAGGCTTCTGTCTAATAGGGAAAGTGGATCTTTGGGCTTTAGAATCATAAAGCACACTTGCTGCTGTTTGTGGCTTCAACAGGAGCAGAGCTAAATCCCTGAGTCCTGATAGGTGCATCCCATCTCTTGAACTTCTTAAGATTGTTGTATGCAGCGCAAAGGATTGGTAAAGTTTGGTCATCTTGGTATATATGATCACCAGAATCTTGGAGTAACCAAAAAGTTATTTTTACAAGACAGTCAAATGTGAGAAAGAAGGCAACAGAAAAGCATTGTAGTCACTACAAAAAGAAAATGTATGAAAGACTAGAAGCATGAAAACTTGCCCAAAAAAATCCACTGAAAAATAAGATTTCAAGAAAGAATTGTCCAAAATCATTTGACTAGTACAAATTTAATTTAAACTCAGTGAAGGCCAAAAAGTACCTAGAAGGGAAATCTCAAGATGTTATTGCCATAATCATTTGTGTAGCTGGATCATTGGTTCATTTTCTCACTGTCTATATTAGACACATGATAATATCAAAAGGAGAGGATTGTTAGCCAATAAAAGGACACCTGGCAGTGTGATTGGCTAACTATTGCTAACTTGTTAGTGATGCCTGTTGAAAAAAAAAAAGAGGCATTTTAGAATACATGAGAGATGGAAATAAGATAAAACTGCTAGTATGTTAACACATCATATAGGACTTAAAATGTAAAGAACATAAATAATAGCGCTGTGACAAACAATATATAAAGCACAATGAGAAACCATGATCAACTGCAGAAACTCCAGCAAAGCAAGATTCAGTAAAGTATTCTGAAACTTCTTCCAAAAAAAGGGGGCTGTTTATTATGCCTTAGAAGCAAAGAAATAAAAGAACAAAACAAAACTACACTGAGGCAATACTGTTGGTTGCAGTTTATCTAAACTTTCTTCTTCTCCCACCTTGCAGTGTTGAAGGGGAAACAACACTGGCCATTTTTCTCCTCTCCCCACTGGCTCCATTTATATTTTAATTCTTTTTAATAGAAATATACATCTGTAAATACTGAAATGAAGTAACATACATATATTCAAATACAAACTTACTTCAGTAATGTCTGTTCTAATTAATTATTTTGACTAAGAAGCAGCTCTATTGCATTTCATGTTCTGCCTATCAAAATTGTTTGACATGCAAACTAACAGATTAAAATTATTTTGTGCAATGGTACAGCTACTTGTCTGAGTTGTATTATAGATAAAGTTATCCCAGCAAAATATTTTACCTACATACCACAAAGTTCTAAACAAATTCCATTTACCAGGGTCCTGTACATTTCACTTCTCTCTGGTTTATTCCATAATGGTAATATAATTGCATTTAAAACACAAAAGTTACTTACAAAAATTGAGCCCTTTAATCCATCTAACTAGGAAATGCATTCACTCGTTTGAATAGTCCAAGTCTGACTTTTAAATCAGATACATTGTGAGAGTATATCTGTATATATCTCAATCCCTACTAAACGGACACCTGCACGTTAAAGAAGAGACAGATCTTGTTGCTCTCTGATAAGGTCATAAAGGCTTAGCTAGAACATAGCAGTGCTTAATCCTCATTGGTTTTGCCTGCCGAGCACAAGGCTGTTTCCTTGACAACACAGCTGCAGTTGCTACGGCATCCGCAGCCACATGTGATGTCAAGATTTTGGGTTGGCACACCAGCAAAAATCATTTACGTAATGCTATTTTCTAATTTTGTAGATTAAAATGAAAAGTCAGTGAGAACCTCCAATACATTTTCCCTTTGCCCAGATTTAAGCACTTCACATTTATTTACAGTAGTTTACACAATGTGCCAAGTCACAAAACATAGAAGGCATGATTCCTGTCATTGGGATTTCAGATTGGTTATTTGCAATTCTCTTTGAAGATATAAAGTGTATTAATCTTCACCTAGTGATTCAAAAATAGAGATTTATTAGGAGTTGTGTTCAGAAATGCAACAATATTCTGGAAGGTGGAAATATGATCAATGACATACCAAATAACTTATGCTAAGGGCTGTAGCCAAGAAGAGATTATTTTTTTTTAAACAGGAACAGAAGTTTCTTCAGGCACTGAATAGTAGCTCCTCTTGAAAGATTACCTCAAGGTTGAAATTCACCGTAGTGTAGAGAGATAATACCTAATACATTACTTAATCTTTACTTAAGCTTTACCTGAAGTTGCACATTAAGTGCCACTGAAATCAATGGTAGGTTTCCCACATGACTTCAGAGATGATCAGGATTTGGCACTACAAGCTTATGTAACCTTGTGTAGTTCTTCTTTACTGGAGTAGTTAATTCATTTGCAAAATCATTCAAGTAGTTCTTTTCTACCATTTTATTATTGCTCATTCTGTACAGAGTACATCTTATATGCTCAAAACCCTATCACCGATTACCTAACATGTTAAACTTCTCTCAATTATTTTTTCTTAATTGGAGTGTAATTTTTTGCCAAATGAATCCTACAGGTTCCCTTTGATGTCCTCCCCACTGTTCAGGTAGTAATCCCAGTTAAGAGGTTTCTTGGTTGTAATAATAATTAGTCAAAATGGTAGATGTGCATATAACTTGTAATAATATCATCGTTGGTTGGGACTTAAGATCACCAAATAGCTGTATATTCATTTTCTTTGTATACTGAAGCCACATTATAACAGTGTTAGTGCATTTTACTACCTTGTTCTATTCCAGGAAACCAAGAGCAGGCTGATTATAAAACAAAGGGACACGAATAGAAATTCCAAATATAAGGACTTAGTGATGCATGACAGGAGTGTATGTGGTGGTCGGGGTGGGGGAGAAAGGGGAAGACATCTTCCATTGGTCCAGAAGCCATAGGCCTCATGTACTGCTGCCTGCTTTGAAGCAACCTGAGTGCTAGTGAAACCAGCAGAATACCCCAAAACTGCTGCTTAAGCTTTGAGTGTGAATATTTCCACTCAGTTCTGTTTTGGTGCCCCTAGAGGGGAATGATGTATTGTAAACAACTAGAGCTACGGTACATGTGAAATGTGATCAGTGTATTTTGGAGAGTGAATATGAAGAGTGTGCCCACAGAAATAGACAGAGAATGCATGACAGCTGATCCAGAAAGCTGTATCAGTATTAGCTGATGTTTTAGGAGATATAGTGTTGTCTAAGAAAGGATGTGCGCTGAATTAGGAATATCATGTCATGTTGTCAGGGATGGCAGTTAATGAGGAATGATTCCCAGATACCAAAAAAATAAAATAAAATTAGCTCATCACAGGTTTAATCTCTTCAGCTTGCAATATATGCTTTTCCTTAGATTTTGATACCTGCTTTGGACTTCATATCTTTCCTCATGTTCCCTGGGAACACTGAATTTAGAATTATGAACTACTTAGACAATGAGGGTGAAATAAACATTCGACTGACTTTAGTGAGGCTAAATTTCACTCTGAGTTTCTGAAATGTGTGTCACAATGTAACATCAAAAATGAGGAGGTATACACTATTACTTCAAAGGAGAAGTTTTCTAGAGATAAGATGGAACATGTAACATTATTCAAATTGCTCCTCAATCCAACTTGTTGATTGTCCTCCACAGTAGACCTATGTGAATGGCAGGGGGCTGACAGAATTGCCAGGCCCCTTGGAAAGGTGAGAGTGAGCCAAGCTCCATGCTTCCAGAAGGGGTAGGGTCTCACCTCTAAGCCCTTGGGCTCCAGTGGCAATTTAAAGGGCCCAGGACTGAAGGCACCACCATTCCTGCTTCTGTAGTGGAGGTGACTGGGAGGCCTAGGCCCTTTTGAATTGCTGTGCCTTGAGAAAGCTGCTCCCTTGTCTTCCAATCCCAATGGTGGGCCTGGTTAATGGCAAGAATATGAGCCATTTCTAAAGGGCATAATGCCATCCTAAAAATGCGTACGACAGTAGGCAAACAGGGGGTCATCAGTATGCATCTAATATGAATGTTGGCCCTAAAAATTTATATTTATGCACCTTTCAGCTACTTTAACTTCAAAAGAGTGCATAAATATAAAAATCAAATTCAAATTTGAGCTGTAGCCAACTGGAAGATGAAGACACTTGAAAAGATGCCTCCACCCAGAACTGGTTCTTTACAGGGAGAATGGCTGAAAATGAGGTTCAGTACCCCAGATAAGTTTCTGTGAAATAAACTGGCACAGTGTAAAACCAGTTCTATGATGTTTCATTGACTTTCACTAAAACTGGTTTGCAAACAACAACCTTCACTAATAATTTTACAGTTCATTCTCACATTTGAAATGATCATATACTTTGAGGCAGTGTGAAACAAGTATTACTAAAGCAGGGAATACTTGAAGGCCCATGAAGCCAAATTATAAAATTCCTTTCCTCACTTGCCCTGGCCTATTGTCATTTCACTAGATATTATCTATGGGATGAGACTTTAAGCACCTTTGAATGGGGAGCTTGTCTTGTCTTTAATGTAATATGGTTATCAGTGGCATTTTAAACAATACTTTCATCTAGTCTGTTTAATACCGAGGGAGTACTAGAAAACTCACACAGGAGATTAGAGTAAGTTCAGACAAGAATCAAGACTTGGGATACTGGCCAAACTGTGGAGTTGGCTTGACAACTTATAAAGTGAGGTTCAGGAAAACAGTTTTAGTACAGATACTGTTTTCCCCCCACATATTTCTTTGGAGAGTTCTATTGCTTACTAGTTTTGAAGCAGAACTTGACATTTGGAGGACAGTCTTAGACTCAGAAAGTACCTTTTGGCATCCCTAACATAATTAGGCAGATATGTCCAAGTTATGTTTCTGCAAATCACTGTTTGCATGTACGCTGTAGAGTGTGGTAGAAGCCTGCTGCTAAAACCTCCAAACATTTAACCAGCACTGAGCATAGTCACAGCCCCACTTACCTTCCATTTGCAGTGAGTATACTCCTGGCTTGAACTCCACTCCAGATGGGACCACATTAATAGCATCCATGCCTTTAGTCTGCAAGCAAGGCATTTACTTAAACATAGTTTCTAACAACACAGTGTGAGTGTAGACAGGGCCTATGAAACTTTCATTCTTCCTGCATCTCTCTTTGTTCACACTGTAAATTCCTTTGTGCTTTCCTGTCATCTCCCCTGTGACCGTAGGCCCAATAATCCCTCTAATATTCCCTGTTTGTACAGAGAGTCTCTTTTCTATATATCCCCATATTCAGTAGCACCCAACCCTCAATAACCATAGAGGCATTTCATTGCCGAACTATCATTGCTGTGAGAAACAGTTAAACATAAGATATATTATTGTATGTAAGGAGATTATAAAGTCTTATTGAATACTACTACTTTGAATATAGCTCTTTACATGCTCAAAGCACTCTAAAGATAGTAAGAAATTAGCCTTGTGTAGTAAGTGAGTTCACAGTGAGATCCCTGGGTCAGAGACACAATACTTAAGTGACTTGCTTGAACTGTACATTGAGCCATCAGCAGAGCCAAAATTAGAAGTAGGAATGCTAAAGGTTAACCTGGTAAGCATATGCCTCCTGCCACTGATGGGTAACCCGTTAAACAAATCATTTGACCAGTTACTATTCTGGGTGTTTCTTTTACATCCCTATTAGAATCAGTACTTCCTGCTTCCCAGCACTGTGCCCATCTCTCCAGATCCCAATGCCCAAAAGAAGGGCTAAATAAAAGTTAACAGAAGCTAGATTAGCCCCTAAAACAAAGAGGAAACTTAAAAAAAACACACACACACACACACATTCACTCTTAGAGCTCCAGTTTCCATCTTTGTAGTGACTGTGCTTTGAGGTACTTGAAAATCTTTATTTTATATTGTAAAATTTAATGTTACACCTTCATCACTTCTGCCACTTTTGCAAATTACTGTAATTACCATGAGCGTCACAGCAAAATTTGACAGCCCAAACCTCCAGTTCCCATTAAAGACCTGTCTCAGAAGTTATCACAACTCCAATTTCAATTATTTTACCATAATTACCCTCAATTATGGCAACTCTCAAAACTCGGACATCAAAGCTGAAGTTTTCACTCATCTTAGTTGTCTTCCAGCACTAATACATGTTTAAACCATCTTTGTGCATCTATAGGGCTGTGTGTGCTTTTTCTGTATAGCATCAAACGTTGTTCACAAAGACATTTTCTGTAAAATATGAGGACCATCAAAAAGGCCCAGAACTCACAGCAACAAAACACAGACCTTCTACTCTACCTTTTAACCCTGCTTCACCTATTCCTCTCAAGTGATTCCCCCAAACCTGGGGCTTCCCTGGTGGCGTATGTGCAGTTGTCAATGTATATGTATAGTTTGTAAGCCATTTCAGGGTCCTTCTGGATGAAAGGCTTAATACAAATTTAAAAGATTAAGAAAGAGAAAAGTACAGTAGAGTTAAAGAATTAATTAATTTAGAGAATCACCAACTCAGAAGACAGTGCTTAAAGCAAAACATGAACCAGGCAAGTTTTAATGAGAATTTAGCAGAGTTAATGGAAGTGGCTATAGTATTGAACATTTTGTTGCATCAATCTCCTTCTGGAGAACTAACACTGGACTGAGAAAAAAAAATTTAGACTTCTTTCCATTTGGAATTTTCAATTTTCTAACTTAAGGTTATTAGTAGTGCCAATACAGCCTCATCAGAGAACATCCTGACCTGGAGTGCCATCTTGCAGCAGGGCCACTGCAGGACAGAAGCACCTGCCACAATTTCCCCTTTCAAGGTCCTACAAAACAGTCTAAATAGTCTTGCCTTAGAAGCATTAATTTGTCCCAATCACAAGCCATAGGAAAACAAGTCTTAGCACTAAGTCCCACAACCATAATGAAGACATATAAAATACAACACAAAAATCCCTCACCACACCCTGGGTTTCTGTCAGTCCTCTCCCATCCTTGTACCAGGACAGACACCTAAACTCATCCATCTGGAAAGCAACTCCTTTTTTCCTCAACAGGAATCCCTACAAACTCTATACTGGGTGGTCATCTGTACAAGTGGAGCATCCTTAACTCCCAATGTCTCTCTCAGGGTTCCTCTATGTCCAGCTCTGCAGAACAGAGACATCCACAGGTAAGTCATTCTAGTCCCTGCTGCTCCCTGTCTTCAGTCCTCTCTGGGTTTGTCCTCTGACTCGGAGCCAGCAGGCATTTTTTGCTGCTTCTACTATATTCAATCCTCTCAAGCCCTCTGGCCCTGGCTGTTTGACATGAGGAAACCAGCCAGCAAATCCTTCTTACTGCTCTCTTTGAATTCAGCCTTTCCCCCAGCAAACACCTATTTTCTTCCAGGATCTTCCACAGTTTTCTGATCTCTAGGGCTGTGTCCAGACTCAGGGGTTTTTTCGAAAAAAGTAGCCTTTTTTCGAAAAAACTTCACCTGCGTCTAGACTGCAGCCGCGTTCTTTCGAAATTAAATCGAAAGAACGCGGCTTTTCTTTCGACGGCGGTAAACCTCATTGCACGAGGAAGAACGCCTTCTTTCGAAAGTTCCTCTTTCGAAAGAAGGCGTTCTTGAATGTAAATAGGGCTTCTTCGAAAGAGAGCATCCAGACTCACTGGGTGCTTTCTTTCGAAAAAGCAAGCCGCTTTTTCGAAAGTTCCGCGTGCAGTCTAGACACTCTCTTTCGAAAGAGGCTTGCAGTCTAGACATAGCCTAGCAGCTCTCATTTGCTCCAATCTCTTACACAGACAATTCTAATTCACCAAATCCCTGTCTCTTGGGGTCACTCCAGGACTTTTTTATAGCCCCCAGGTGCTGCATTGCCCTGTTAATTGGCCAAATGGAAGCCATTGCTCTGGTTCAGGGAGTCTGGCCAGTTTTAACCATTGAGGCCAGTTACCATGTCCAATATCTGTTTTTACTTGGGGCTCTGTCTTTTTATTTATCCCGTTATTTTTGCTCAGGTAAATTTCCTATCTATGCAATCATTAAAAATCAAGGAAGTTATCTATGAAAGACCTATTAGTATCCACATCAAGTAACTCATATAAATTCTCTCTCAAGCAGCATAGTAACTGAATGCAGTCAGAGTTCTCATTTATAATTAGCTCAGACCTCTCTCTATTCTCCTCTTGGGATCTCCCATTAAAGAAAAGAAGCTGCACCCCCACCACATCCACCCCAAAACAACCACAAAACAAAGGCAAGAGGAGGAACATATGTGTAATTACTCTAATCCATGTAATTGCTTGTTTGTTGCCACTTCCTTAAGTTTTAGGAATCCAGAGTCAAAAGTCATAACAATGGTAATGACTAATCATCTGTTTGTGGTATTGATCAGCAACTTTCAAATCTGCTCCACTTAGAATGAAAAATAACTAGATTAGGAATTCAATTAAGACTAAAAAAATGAGATGCCAGTCAGCTTTATAAAAAAATCATATCAGATGCCTGCCCCCTTTCCAGATGTTCATAGAGTTTAGCAAACAAGACCAGACTAATGGCTCATAACTCCTAACACTTTCTCCTCTTCAACTGACTGATGGTTCAGCACACTAGCTATTCATTTGTCTCCAATCACCAGTTTCTCCATTCGTTCTTCTTCCTCTCTAGATATCTACACATTCTATAAGCTTTTTATTGCTTGATAATAGGCACATGTTCTTGTTACTTCTTGTTACTTTTTACCTCTCTTTCAACTTTTCAGAGTACTTCAAGTTTTCAGTCAAAGCCTGAAATCAGAAGCAAATGTTTCTGGTATCAAAAACCTTTTTAGTATAAACTATGCCCTTGTAACTACTTCAGCATGACACAGAAGTTCAATATATATATATATATATAAAACAAAACAAACAAAGATGTGGTTTTCTTGAGCTGTGGGTGCAACTGACACACTGGAATTTTCATAATTCTGTCTGTTGCTATTGACTGCAAAATAAAACTATCCACAGCATCAAAGAGTCAGGAGTTTGATGGACTTTCTTAAGGTTCATTAAGTTGCAACCCTAGTCAAATCAGTCAGACTATGTGGAGAAGGATCAAGGTTTTGGTTTCTGTGGTGAACCTTAATAGGTCTCTTGTATGTCTGGGAAATCATACTTCTGACTGATCAGTAACTACTCCGTAAGAGGAAATGCCTTATTTTCTTCAAGTATGATTTTAACTAAGTGCATATGTACTGGAAGATTTCAGAAAATCCAGTAATGTGCCTGAACCACTATTGCTTACAGCTTGAACTTTAGCATCCAAGCTAACAGGCCCAGACAGCATGACCAAGTCAGGGAGGGGGAAGAAGGGGAGTTTGGGTGCCACAGAGAGGGCAGCTTGACCCTGTATCCTTCCTGAGGCCCAAATCTCTAGTGAAATTGCTGAGCTATACATTTAGAAAAACAGGAAGTTTGTCTAAATGCCCTAAGATATATATCTGTCAGGGACCCCGAGCATGGAGTCTTTGAAAAAGAAAAAACGCATCTGGTGAAAGTGATGATCAGAAGAAAACCTCTTGCCTAACCTTTAAAAAGTGCTTGCCTAACAAGTTTTTGAGTGACATGTTATGGTAATACTAATGGATAAATAGGGAAGGAATGTTTGAGTTGGGGGGACAATTTTGGGAACACTTGGAGGGACGCCTCGAGGACTCCTTGAGGACTCTTTTAATCTGGACGCATCTTCTTCCCCACTGGCAGATGGAAGACTAGTCATCGGAAACCTGCTCGGTGTCACTCGAGAGCCACACTCAACTTCGATAATTAGCGAGGGTGGGGGTGTTTTACTAACCTGTTGAGGATGTGTGTAAGTGCTTGAGCCTAAGTAAAGTTTAGCTTTAAGTAAAAGCACTCTTGTGTTGTCCTGTTTGTACAGTCCATCTATCGGTCGGACGACCGTGTCTCCCCTGAATTATTTCCTGACACCACCTCTCAGAGAGTAAAAGTTACCGAGAGGTTTGGGTTGGAAGAACCCCGGGTAACAGATACCAAAGGGGCTGACTGTTTTTAACAAGCCTAGTAGTGGATTGTGAGTGAGATATGCATACTCCATTTGAAGGTGCACTCTACCATGAAAGTGGGTCATTCTTTCTTGAGGATAAGTCAGAGCAGAGTACTAAATGCTGTAGATAATATGTGTTTGAAAAAGCTTTCTATAGTTTGCATGTGACGTGAGTTAAATCTTTATTCTCTTTAAATTTCTATTCTTTAATGCACAATCGTCACATTAAATACATGCTTGTTAAACAGTCCATAATCCCCTGCCTCCTTCATCTCACACCTTGAAATTATTCAACAAATGGAGCTACAGCCTTCCTTACTTCATAGCCATGCTCCAGTCTTAGAGGAGATCCATCTCTGTGCACTGAATGAAGCAACTATTCCATGGGGGAAAATGGTATGTGATCATGTTATTTAAGATTTTAGCATAATAAATACACACAAAGTAGCTGAATTAAGGTTGCACAGCCACTTTACTATGTCCCAAAATGAGTTCCCATCACAATTTATGAATTTATTATGTATGTATTTATTTACATGAAGCAGAGAGTTCATTTGAACAAAATCCTGGGTTCTTTGCAAACATAATTTTGAATTATTTGTCATCTGAAGTGGGTTGTGTGCATGAAAGCTCATCATGTTACTATAGTTTTTGGTTAGTGACTAAGGTGCTACAGGTCCACTCATCATTTGTTAAGCTTTTTTTCCCCCAGATGATATCTAACCAGTGCAACACATAGAAAATGAACATACAGATTTCTATGAAAATCAGAGTTGGCTTTGAAAGAAAACTAGGTACCATACAGAGGAATATTTTTGTCATTGTGTAAATATCAGGAAAGGGATCCCACAATGAAAATGTTGCTAAATCTACCACTTTCATAGTCAAAGGAATAACCACTGAAAAGAACCAAAAAGGAGGAATGAACCCATAAAGTTGAAAGGAGAAACACATAGCCTATAAAAAATGGATCCTAAGCCATCACAAAAACCATCACTTGACTGTTCCTGGTATCTTTGCTAAACTTCATGACTATGGAATGGGACTTAATGAGAAACTCTTCTCTGGGTCCCAGCAGAGCTGTTGGCAAACATCTGAAACCTTAGACACATAAGGTGGGTCTAGACTACAGGGTTTCTTTGAAAAAAGTAGCCCTTTTTCCGAAAAAACTGTACCTGCGTCTAGACTGCTGCCACGTTCTGCCGACAGTAAATCGAAGGAATGCGGCGGTTTTGTCGATGGCAGTAAACCTCATTTTACGAGGAATAACTCCTTTTTTCGACAGAGATCTGTCAAAAAAAGGTGTGTGTGGACGCAGGGAGCCTGTTCTTTTGAAAAAAAAAAAAAGGCCTCCAGGAAGAAGCCCTAGTGGACAGTCCATCCTTTACATGCTGATTACCTCTATGGTTCCTGTCCCCAGCCTCTTAAAAGCACAGGCACCCAAACAAGCATTGCTATCAGGAAGCCAGCCAGAGCACCCATGTAGCCATGTCCCAATCTCAAGGCCCCCCCCGGCCCTTCTCAGGACAGTGAGGAGAACCCACCCAGGGACACCAAAAGGCGGGCACCAGCCTGGTCAGGGCCAGAAATTAAAAACATCTTGGAGCTCTGGAGTTCACCCCGGGTTTTAGGAATAAAAGTATCACTTGATGTTGGCAGTGATTCTCCAAAATCTGTGTATTGTGATTCTGGGGGGAAGTTTTTGGTAACCAGTGCCTGTAGAGGCAAAGTTTTTTTTTTCTTTTGAGCTCTTTGCGGGGCCCCATCTTCTGCACTCGGAGTGCCAGAGTGAGGAACAGTCCTGACATGCTGGCAGAGCAGTGGGATCATTTTGAACCAGGAACACAGACCTCGGGATTTAAAAAGGGCACATTTTTTCATTCTGTTTTGCTCTCTGGCAGTTTTGAGGGATTTTTTTTCTTTCTTTTTTTCTGATGCTGTCTTGGGGAAAGGCACACAGAAAATTAAATCTGCACAGCAAGAGAGTCCAAACCAAACAGTGTTTTGTTTTCTTTTTCTAGCTTTCAGGGCAAGTGGATAGCTAGGGGATGGGCACAGTAGCTCAGACAGAACTCAAGACATAAGCCAAACGTCTCAACACAGGAAGTAGGGACTGAAGCCTGGCTCTGAGGGGCCAGCAGGAAGTAGCACAATGGAGACAGGGACTGGGGGGGAGCAGACCTGCCCCAGACACAATGGACCTCAGAGTGGGAGGCTATTTTGCAGGCAGGCTGATATTTCAGTAAGGAAGAGATGAAATTTCTCCTACAGATGGTGGAGAAGCATACAGAGGTGAGGCAAACAAAAGCCGAGCTGAAGCGTGCACAAGCAGAGGCTGAGGCAAGGCAAGCAGAAGCACAGGTGACACGAGTAGATGTGGAGGCACTGGAGAAAGCTAAAATGGGCGGACACTCCAGCTACTTCCCTCAAAAATCCTGCTCCAATCACTATTCAACACCCCAGGAAACTTCCCATGTACCAGGTGGTAGATAATGTAGAGGACTTCTTCCTAAATTTTGAGAGGGCCCATCAGGATACATCATCTCCTCCCAATGAGTACATGATGGAATTAAGATCTCAAATCACTGTCCTTTAATAAGGGTCGGCAGCTGACATGTCAAGGCTGTTCCCCACTCTGGCACTCTGAGTGCAGAAGATGGGGCCCCGCAAAGAGCTCAAAAGAAAAAAAAAAAAACTTTGCCTCTACAGGCACTGGTTACCAAAAACTTCCCCCCAGAATCACAATACACAGATTTTGGAGAATCACTGCCAACATCAAGTGATACTTTTATTCCTAAAACCCGGGGTGAACACTTGAACCCACCCCTAGCGGTACCCCAAACTCTTTTGCCCCAAAAGAGCTTGAAAAGAGAAAAACAAGCTGCAGTCTTTGGTAGCTGACACCTCAGTCAGAGGCCTGCAGATGCACACAGACAGACAGACCTTGCAGGACACAAGAACCAAATCATCACCTTAAAAAAAGTGATCTTTATTACCGCTGATCCTGGGCTCCACGCAGCGCTGCTGCTTTGAAATGCCTGATGCCGGGCTCCCAATGGTATTTCAAAGTGGCAGCACTGCATGCAACTACTGAATCCCTTGCTGATCCTGGCCTACACGTGGCAGTGCCCCTTTGAAACACCGCGTGCAGCCTGGGGACACCCCAGCTGGCCCCAGCTGCACGTGGCGTTTCCAAGTGGCAGCACCCCATGGAGCCCAGGGTTTGGCCCCAGGCTTCAAGCGGTGCTGCTGCTTGGAAGTACCCCATCCTCTCCCCCCTCCCCCTTGCTACCTCTTTCTGATAGAGGCAAAAAGAGGGGGAGGGAGGAACTAGCATGTTGACTATCCAATAAACTTTTGATTATCAGATAGTTGACTCGTCCTTCACATCCCTATACTGTACCTCACTGTCACCAGTCTCTTGGGCCCAAGATTCCAGGTTTTGAGCTACATCTACTTACCCATACTTACTAGCAACTCCAGTCTACAGTCTCCTGACACCCAGATGTCTGAACACATGTATACAAGAATTTTGTATATCACCACACTCTGATTAAGATCAACAAGAGAGTCTTTGCAGGCTTGCCCTCCTCCCCAACTCCAAAAAGAAGCTGTAACATGTACATTTTCATGTGGGCCTGGCATTGTACCACCAGGGACTACCCTGTATTCCCAAGGGCACAGTAAATCCCAGGGCACAGTTCTGAGTTGTCTAATGAGACTTTGAAATCCAATGCCTAGCCCCACTAGGCACATCAATGCAAATCACCATCTGGAAAGGATTTGATTGTAACTCCCATCAATGGTAACTACCTTCATTTAACCTGCTTGCTTGATCAACTTTTAAAACTTGTTTAAATAGAACTGCCCAGATGGTTGATGAGGTTTCAGTTAATTTCGCCCTTCCTGGGAAGACTCACACAAACCAAATGGGATGTCGCAAAAAGGAAAGTAATAAAGAGCAGGAATCTGATAAAGTGGCTTATCAGGGATTACTAGATAGATTAACAAGGAACTTTGGGAGGTTTGAATGAGGTGCACAGTATGATTAAAAGCTGGTGCCAAACACTTCTGAGATGTTTTGGTAGTTTAAAAATATTTATGTAAAGACTTATCAAGCCTCTCATAGTCCTTTTGATGAAAAAGCAGCAGATATAAGGGGGCAAGGAGCGGTATTTTATTTCACATCTAACCCAAACTTCATTTTAACTAAATACGAATAACCTCCATTAATTGTTACTACAAACATTTAGGCCAATCATCATACAGTTGAATAACAAACAGCATTATCTAGCAATCAGTATTTGCGTAACGAGCACACTATTGATTTGTGCTGCTGAGGGATGGTTCAATGATATAGCTGTTCTAGTTTCACTGTTCATTTTCTACTTACTGTGGTTCCAAAAAGAAATAAAATATATATGAGACATGAGTTACAGGCATTATTAATCTTGCCTTCAATCTTAGAGAAGGATAAATTTATAATCTTACATACATATGATTCCTTTTGAAAAATTCTAAAACTTTTGAAGATTGAGGGCAGCTTAGAAATTCACTTTTATACCACAAGTATGTCTGCAGTAATGTTTTCTTTGATTTAAAAAATCACTTGATATTTTTTTCTGGTGCTGAATAACAGGTAACACGAGATTCATATTTTCATTATCGTTATCTCTAAGTTTCCATTTCCAGTCACTGCAGGTTGTTAATTCATAGCAGACAGATTTCAGCTGAGTGAAGCAAAAGCATCATATTTCTTCTAATCTCAGGCATAGTCAATAAAAATCTGTAACCAGGGTGTGTCATGCATATGGATCATGAAATCTGATTTCTAGATTGAAATCTATTGCTTAACAATAATTTTTTCAAGTGTTTTACAATCTTTTTTTTAGTGTTCATATGAAAAGTGTCTGCATAATGTTGATATTTCTGTTATATTTTATATAGCTTTGTTATCTTATGTAAAACAAGTTTATAAAGTAAGTATGCAGAGTGTGGCCTGTGTATAACAACTATATTTACTATATCGTAGTGCTGGCTAGAAAACAAAATTTTCTTTCTGCGGTAAATTCTGACATTTCAACATTTGTTTTTGGTTAGAAACAGAACAAAAAGATGAAATTCTGAAATTTCCCACAAAATGGAAATTAAACAATATTCCAATTTAGAACCCTCTCAATGTTTCATTTTGATCATGTGAAGCATTTTCTTTTGATAACACTGAAATATAAGAATATAATTTTAAATGCTTCAATGTAATAAAATAAGCACATTACATTAGTAGTAGATGTGATTTCAGTACTGCATGAGAAGTTTTCATTATAATGAATATAATAGCAAAATATCATTCGAAAGTAAAAATAAAATGAATGGAAACGTTAAAAGAAAACATGAAAGTCAACATTTTGATTTTTTTTACTTAAACTACATTTTCCAATATAAACTGTTCCATAAAAAAAAAATAACCAGTGACAATAGCTAGTACTTCCTCTTTCCTATAGCACTAGCAGAAATGAACTTGTCTGACTAAGTGAGTATGTAAACTATTAGTTAAATGCAAATCACCACTTTATCATTGTACCATCATTAATATGGAGATGACACTACTTAGTTTTGTTTCAATCATATTTTACTCTTCTTTTATTGGATTCATAAAACTGTAGAATAGCCGTAGCCAAGGATAAACTATAAAAGGACATCTTACATAAAGTTCTAACTAGGGCTGTAACTTTATTCCAGCAATAAAGTTGTAGGAAAATTTCTTTTAACATTTTTCTTCACATTTTTAACTAGTTCATCACCCCACATGTTGTACCTCCTCCATACATTTGTTATTCACCATCTGCTAAATCATATCTCCTCCCAATATGGGCTCCTTAAATTGAAGCATTTGAACTGGAAAGCAAATATCTCACTTTTCTAATAGCAACAAAACATTTTTAAAAGGAAAAAGTAGACAAATTAAACAAACAGGCTTTTTTGCCTATTTAGAGTGAAGTTTGACATTCCTCTTCCTTTGTCCACTTTGTTGTTACATTGGTTGCTGCTACACATGTAAGTAAGGCACAGATGAAGATCAAGTAAACAGTAGCAAAAATATTAAAGTGCAAATGTGGATATGCCCATATATTCACATACATTTAGAGGTGAATCATCTGCTGTTTCATGTTAAAGTTATGGTTTGACAAAACTGCAGATGAAAGAGATAATGACCTACATTCATAAGGAATTCTAAACATTTCACATATCCAAATGAGTAGTATGTAAAGGAAAGGATGAAAAGCCCATTAATACTACTCCTAATTTAGAACTTTACCCCCCAAAAATATCAAAAGGAAATGAAGAAAGTCAAGCCATTTTTAAGAACTTTATGCTGGTTGTCTGATCTAGGGGTCATAGTGGACCACAAGCTAAATGAGTCAATAGTAACACTGTGACAAAAAAAGCAAAAATAATTCTGGGATATATTAAAAAGAATGTTGTATGCGAAACATGAAACGTAATTCTTCTGCTCTACTCTGCACTGATTAGGCCTCAACTGAAATTCTGTTGCCATATTACAGGGAAGATGTGGACAAATTGGAAACATCCAGAGAAGAGCAACAAAAATAACTAAAGATGTGGAAAACATGACCTATGAGGGAAGACTGAAAGAATAGGGTTTGTTTAGTCTTGAAAAAGAGGACTTTGAGGACAGTTTTGAGAGACCTGAACGGTTGTTACAAGGAGGAGAGAGACTGGTGGACCGCCACTGCTACATTTTTTTGCACCTCTGCATATATGGGTGATTGCTGTACCTGTTGCCAATGGATAGTTCCTGTCCAATGGGAGCTATGAGAAGCAGTGTCCCAGTCCACATTGCTTCCTGCAGGTCCCATTGGCAGGGAACAGTGATCTGAGGCCAACGGGAGCTGAAAGCCCCCATACCTGCGGAGGCACAGATAATATAGAGGAAGCAGCCTGCCAGGGGCTAACCTTGCTGAACTGCTGTCATTTTATTGCCAACCCTGTTTTAAATGGTGCTTGGTACTGCCATGAGTGCAGGGGACTGGACTTGAAGACTTCTCAAGGTTGCTTACAGTCCTATGATTTTATGAAAAAGACAAAAAAAAACCCTCCTTTTGTACAGATTTGTATCTTGTGAAAATCCTGGGAAATATGAATGTGGACAATCTAAATTAGGAAAGAAGTCAGAAACAGAAGGTTGCTTTGAAAGAAGTGTCAGGCCTACTTCTCAACACCTACAAACCACATTCCAATTTCATATGAAATATGCCTCTCATGTAATCTAATGTCCAGAACAACGTGGCATCAATAGATTCTGTATGGAACCTTGAGGAAAGGCCAAAAAACTGTAATCTAAAAGGATAAAAAAGTCAATTTGGCAGTTCTGTAATGAAAAGGGTGGCTTGACAACATTAAGGACTGGTTGCGCAACAGAGCTCCATGGGTGACATGAAACACAAATGTCAACTTGGGTGGTATATACAGTGTTCTTGTAGCTGTGACTGTCCCAGGGTATTAGAGAGACAGGGTGGGTGAGGTAATGTATTTTAAAGTTGATCCAATAAAAGATGCCTCACCCAACTTTTCTCTCTAATTCTGATGGTAGTGTTTTGCAGACACTATACTTTTGTGTAGTGTGATAGCTGATAGCCCATAGGTGGGAATTAGCTGGCAGCTTTTCTATTCAGGTATTATATCCTACAAACAAAATACAAGCCCTTCCTGTGTCTAAAGTCAAATACAAAGCTAAAGTTCAACACAAAAATGAATCAAGTTTCTTGCCACTGGTTTTACTCTGCTATATTGCCTCAAGCAAAGTCTACTGCTTATGTTACTTTAACCAACTGTAAACCAACTAAACACCCCAAAGCAATAGCTTTTTGTTTTCAAAGCTAATAACTATACCTAGTGACAAATTAGGAATGAAAAGTAATAAATCTGAGTCCTGTAGCAATGAAAGGAAACCACCAATATCTACAAGTGTAAAAAAATTTCCAAAACTCCACTTTTATTGAAACTAAAACTTCTAGACTGAAAATTAAGGAAATAAAGTGTCTAGCTTCTTCCACAATTTAAAAGAACTAAAAGTTAGTTATAAGTACATTGCACTGTATTAGAATGGTAAAGTATGTCAGCCTTAAAGTAGCAGTGAGACACAATGGCTATGTCTACACTGAAGGCTTTTGCGCAAGAACAACTGTTCTTGCACAAAAACTTGCAGAGCGTCTATACTGCACGCGCGTTCTTGCACAAGTAAATTTACAGTACAGCGTTGGAAAAGAGGGCTTCTTGCGGAAGAGTTATTCCTCTCCCCACGAGGAATAAGACCTCTTGTGCAAGCGCACTTGTGAAAGAAGGCAGTGTGGACAGGCAACATGGATTTCTTGCTCAAGAACAGGGCCAGCTCAAGCCATTCCTGCGCCCCGGGCAGCGGGTGCGCGACGCATACCCCTAGCCCCGGTCGCGTGGTGCCTGATGGCAGCTGTAAAGGGCGCCGCGCGGCCCCCGATCCCAGGCGCATGGGACCCCTTACAGCTGCCATCAGGCGCCCCCCATAGGTTGGCACCCTGGGCAGCTGCCCGGCTAGCCCCCCCCCCCCAATCCAGCCCTGCCCAAGAAACCCCTATGGCTAAAATGGCCATCAGAGCTTTCTTACACAAGAGAGCGTCCACACTGCCATGGACGCTCTTGCACAAAAGCACATCTCTTGCACAAAATCACATGGCAGTGTGGACGTGCTCTTGCACAAGAACTTTTGCTCAGGAACTCTTGCGCAAACAGTTCTTACGCAAATAGCCTGCAGTGTAGATATAGCCAATTTGTCTAGTGTTATCCTGATGGTTAGCATGGCATTTAAATAAACCATATTATGGCATAAGTTTGGGCTAGATAAACTTTATTTTTTTGTCATTTCTAAATACAGAAGGTAGACTTAAGTCATCCTTTGTGTGAAAGATTACTGATTTCACAAGAGCTATTATAGACCTTTAGATGTCTAAAAATCCAATTTTGGATTTACAGATCTTCTAACAGGTTGGCAAGGACATATAGTAACATTCTTTCTCTAGATTCCTACTCTTTGCTTAGAAGTTTTTGTGCCCCCAAGTTAATTTGGCATATTACTGACTTGTCTGACACTGTAATCTGCACACATGCTAATAATCAATGGCAAAACAAACGAGGCTCCTTTTCAAAATAACACTTTTCAATATCTTCATCTGATCTTTTGGGCACTAAAGTTTATTATTCAACATATCTTCTTTGGGAAAGTGATGGCCTTCATGTTTAGGATGTGCCCTGTCCAGCAAAGTTATGCTTACATAAGAATTGCATCAATAATGGTTGTGCAATCTCTTTGCAGAACTTGATTATTAATGATTTTATCGTGCTGCTTTACATTCATAATAGCTTGAAGGTAGTGTGATGAAATTTTTCCTGCCCTTTGATGTTCGTGTAATGTCTTGCACATTTTTCATAGCTGGAAAATAAAGTGGAAATCTCTGCAGTATGATAAACATAATCTTTGAGTATACTGTGATAGCAGCAAACTAACTGGATTAGGGATGTTAGATATTGGGTAGTTAAATAGTCATGTAACCGCATGAAATCTTAGTGGTTACATGACTATTCAACGTCCCTGAGGGTGGGGCCAGCAGACAGTGTGTTCCAGCTCTACTCCCAGGAATCCCCCAGCCTCCTTGTGCTTCTGACTCTCTTTCAGAGGCAGAAGTGTGGGGTGCCAGGCAGGAGCCAGTCTGCAAGATACAGTTTAAAAACCAGCTCCCAGCATAGACTGGCTGCCTGCTGCCCCATGCTGCTGCCTCTGATACAGCAGAGGGGGGGGGGGGGAGCGGCAGCGCCTGCCTGCAGGAGTCCAAACTCCTGACAGACAGAGGCTGCTGCGGGGGAGGTATTAGGGGAGGCTGCCGCAAAGCAGTCTTTGTCCATGGCAGCTGGGGCTGGCTGTGAACAGAGGCTGGTCCTGCAGTAACCCCTGTCCGCAGAAGTTCCCAGCTCCCCATGGACATAGGCTGATCCGGGTGAAAAGCACCTGTTTATGGTTGCTGCAGTGGGCACAGCTAGGGGAGGGGTACAGTCAGACACATAGACAAATAGACCCACAAACAGACACATTTTCTGAAATATATAGTAGATAGCTGTCCTTTCTCCATCCCTGCCCTTTGCTGGCCCAATGGGGTCATAGCTGTCCTAGTTTCCATCTCTGGCCCCTGGTGCCCCCTGTGGTCATTTTACAGTATAACTTCCTCCTATCAGACCCCTCCCTTTCCATTTTATGAGAAACAATTGAATTCCAGACACATCTCATTGTCCTGGCACAGCCAAATTCTTACTTTGCTTTAAGTTATGAAAAGAGGAAGCTACATACCAAATTTGGTGGTCCTATTTCATACTGTTTAGGAGGAGTTCTTGAACAAATAGACTCACTGGTGGACAGACAGACGGATGCACATTTCTAAAACGTATAGTAAGATTAAAGCAAGAAGCAACCTTTCCAATCATAGAGCAAAATAGCTTAAGTCCCAAAAAAGTTAAGGGTGAGTGGCTAATTCATACTGCATGATTTATGCCTATGCAACTATAGATACAATATATGCCAATATACAATACATGCTAGATACTATATATGCCAAGAGATGAAGATTTTGGATGGTACACTAACATTGCCTGACTGAACAACATTATCTGTGTTACCAAAATCACACTTCTGTCAGCTTAGCTTGTCTACACTGGGGCTTTTCTAGCATATCTATGTTGGTTACAGTGTATATGTTTTTTCGTAGCTTTGACCAACACAGCTGTGCAGATAAAACTTAGTAGTGCAGATCTAGCCTTAGTAAAAAAAAGTTAATGTTAGAGCTGATGAGCTGCCAAGAACTCAAGGACCTTGGAAGCTTTGGAAGCATAGGCTGTTGAGGACCCAAACCTTGGGAGCCAGCTCTCCCACACACTTGGCTCTCTACCAGCTCACCAGACAGGCTGCTGAGGAACTGGGAGCCTGGTTGCCTCAACTCCCTAGCACCTCACTAGGCAGGCAGCAAAGGAACTGGATGGGTGAGCACATAGTAGAGCAGGAAGGTTTCCATAAGAAATCTTCTTGTGTTTTGGCAGGACCATCTCAAAATTGAACAGTCACTAGGAAATGTTTAGATTTCAGCCAACTGGTAAATTATGATTAAACATAATATAATCAAAATACAGGACTATGTAGCACTTTAAAAACTAACAAGATGGTTTATTAGATGATGAGCTTTCGTGGGCCAGACCCACTTCCTCAGATCAAACAGTGGAAGAAAATAGTCACAGCCATATATACCAAAGGATACAATTTAAAAAAATGAACACATATGAAAAGGACAAATAACATTTCAGAACAGAAGGGGGATGCGGGGGGGGGGGGTGGAAGGAAGGTGAATGCCTGTGAATTGATGATATTAGAAGTGGGGCGAGTGGGATGTTTGTGAGTTAATGGTATTAGAGGTGATAATTGGGGAAGCTATCTTGATAATGGGTAAGATAGTTCAAGTGTTTGTTCATTCCTTTTTGGAGAGTGTCGAATTTTAACATGAATGACAGTTCAGAGGATTCCCTTTCAAGTGCAGATGTAAAAGGTCTTTGTAGCAGAATGCAGTTGGTTAAGTCATTGAGAGAGTGTCCTTTCTGGTTGAAATGGCAAGAAACTGTTTTTTCTTTGTGATCTTGTCTGATATCTGTTTTGTGGGCATTAATCCTTTGGCGAAGTGTCTGAGATGTTTGTCCAATGTACATAGCAGACGGACACTTTCGGCAC
Source organism: Pelodiscus sinensis (assembly GCF_049634645.1). Classification (NCBI taxonomy): domain Eukaryota; kingdom Metazoa; phylum Chordata; order Testudines; family Trionychidae; genus Pelodiscus; species Pelodiscus sinensis. The sequence goes on along the minus strand of NC_134716.1, from coordinate 106,741,813 downwards.
ATGATAGCATAGATTATATTTCTGGATGCGCAGGAATATGTATTCTTGATCTTATAACTCACTTGGTTAGGCCCAATAATGGTGTCAGCAGAGTGAATATGTGGACAAAGCTGGCAACAGGGTTTGTTGCAAGGGAAAGTACCAGGGTTGGTATTAGTGTGGTATGTCCTGTGGTTGTTGGTAAGAATCATCTTGAGGTTAGGTGGTTGTCTATAGGAGACTATGGGTCTGTCTCCCAGAGCTTCTTGGAGTTTAGTGTCCTGTTCCAGTATAGGCTGTAATTTATTGATAATGTGTTGGACAGGTTTAAGTTGGGAGCTGTAGGTGATGACAAGTGGTGTTCTATTGTTGGTTTTCTTGGGTCTGTCTTGTAGTAGATGGTTTCTAGGTATTCGTTTGGCTCTTTCAATTTGCTTTTTTATTTCTCCGGGTGGGTAGTTGAGGTTTATAAATGCTTGGTAGAGAGCCTCAGTTTGCACATGCTCGCTGGAGACTTGATATTTAGGTTGCTAAATTCTCCAAAGATTCCATCTGTCCTGGGCCTGCCATTGGCTCCACCAGGGCTTCCTACCTCCAGCAAAGGAACAAGTAGCCCAAGTAGGTTTGCCAACCCTGTAATCACAGAAAACTGAACACTCCGTCCCTCCTCCTGCCATTTCTTTTAGGCTCTTCCCCTTCTCTGAGGCCCCACTTCCTGCTTGCTCCATCCCCCCTCTCTCCATTGCTCACTTTCCTCCTCTCACTCACTCTCACCAAGCTGGGGCAACGGGTTGAGGTGGGGGTGAGGGCTCCAGCTGGGGTTCAAACTCTGAGCGGGGGGAGACCAGGGATGAATAGGGGGCTTTATGTAGAAGGGGGCTTTAGGTTGGTGGTTAGGGTGTGTGTGGGATGAGGTCTCTGTCTGGGGGTGCAGGCTCTGGTTCAGGCCAGAAATGAGGGATTTAAGGTGTGGGAGAAGGCTCCAGGCTGGTGCAGAGAGTTTGGGTGCAGAGAGGGGAGTGAGGGCCCTAGCTATGGCTGCAAGTCTTGGGTGGGGCTCGGGATGAAGAGTTTCGGGTGGAGAAAGGGGTTCAGTTCTGGGACAAGGAGTTAAGGGGTGGAAGAGGGTTGGGGTTGTGGAGTTCCAGCAGTACTTATTGCGGAACCCAGGAAGTGGTGGCCAGATTCTTGCACCCCTAAGCTGAGGGGAGCACATGGATGGAGCCTCCTTGCGCCTAAGGGCTGCAGGGACCTGGCAGCTCATTCTGGGACCTGTGTGGCACCAGTGCAAGTAGGGAGCCAGCCTCAGCTCCTGACCCCTGCTATGCTACCAAATACACTTTTAAAGTTCTTGTCAGCAGTGCCAGCTGGAGCCACCAGGGTCCCTTTTCGACTGGGCACTCTGGTTGAGAATTGGTTGCCTGTAAATGTAATATTATGAAAATATGTGCTTGCTTTTTGTTAATATTTGCTTTTCCTGGGCTTCTGAGAGCTCATATTCTTTTCCCATCATACAACAGAAGCTAATCATGTTGTACATTCTTAAGTTTTCACTACCTAACAAGGATAGTTAAACACAATCTCCCAGGCAGTAGGTTGCAGGAAAAGTTGCCATAATTTCAATCACAGAATAATATGAATGCTTACTATAGGGTACATATGGTATCCAATCCTTTACTAAATTCCATGGCTGACTCTTTTTAAAGACACATTTATGAGATGTAAGGCTGGCATACAGTAAGCTGTGGCATGACGGTATCAAAATATTGATGAAATCATTTACTATTTGTGAAGTTTTCTCTGATCTAGATGGAGATACAGACACTCATGTTATCAACAGAAAAGTCAAACCAATGTGCAGAATTTCCTTGATTCAAAGTGAACAACAAACAGTAAGCTCCTACCCTTTGGAATGCTTGTTATGCAAGTTTTTTTTTTTTTGTTTGTTTTTTTTTGATCTGAGGAAGTGGGTCTGGCCCACGAAAGCTCATCATCTAATAAACCATCTTGTTAGTCTTTAAAGTGCTACATTGTCCTGCATTTTGCTTCAACTACCCCAGACTAACACGGCTACATTTCTATCACTGTTATTACCAACATGATTAGAAAAGGGTTCTGCTAACAGAACAACTGGGGAAACTGTGTCTTGATTTTGTAACTATGTTGCTTTAGATGCTTCATTAAATTATTGTTTTTAGAAGGCTTTTCTACTGGCTATGATATTTATTAATAGCTACAGGTTGAACCTCTCTAGTCCAGCACCCTTGGGACCTGACCAGTGCCGAAGCAGAGAATTTTCCGGACTATGGGAGGTCAATATCATCTAGCAGCATTACCAACACTTCCACTGCTTATTGGGCTCTTAGAAGACATTTAAATTAGAGGTAAATTAGAGCTAAATAACAGCTTAGAACACTGAGAGCCAGGACTGGTGGCTGTAAACAAACTTTATGGGACTGCGGGAAACTTGGCCACACTCATGATAAATGGACATCCAACTAACTACAATTATGCCAGACCATGGAAGTTGCCATACCAGAGAGTATTGGAGTAGAGATGTTCCACTTGTAGCAGATTTACCTGGTATTGCTTGGCTCCTTAATAGGGATGTAAGCGACTAGTTGACTAGTGATGCGACTAGTTGCTTCCCCTTCCCCCCTTCTGCCTCTATCAGAGACAAGCAGCAAGTGTGGGGGAGCAGGAGCTGGGGCCAGCTTAAAAGTTGGTTCCTCCAGCACTGTCTCCGCAGTGGGCAGAGGAGGTAGAAGCACACTGGGAACAGTGCAAGCAGGGACTGAAACATTCATATTACTCATGCTGCTTCTGCTGAGATTCTGCTTTTGAAATGTACAAGAGTCCCAGTCGGGCTCTTGTACTTGTCAAAAGCAGAAGCCCCACAGGGAGCGTTGGGCCATCAGGAGCTCTTGTACATTTCAAAGGCTCAGGCACTGCAGAGAGCATGGGGCCAGTCCCCCACCAGTCCCTGTAGGGCTTTTGCTACAGTTAAAAGGTGGAGGCGCCCTTATAGACTAATCAAATAGTCTATGGAAATCCCATCGACTATTCGATTAGTTAATTAAACTAATTTTTACATCCTTAATCCTTAACTCTATTACATTTTTTAAAATAAAAACAAAATATACATGCTTTCTTTAAATCACTGTATTTTTAAAAATAGTGATATTTTTATGAAGTTAATTTTTATTTTGGATTTCTTAAGAAAGGAACTGTTAAAATTTGTCCGTTTAATTTTTTTAGTAATTTTTTTAAAATGGGAATTCCATTGAGTGTATTATTTTCTTCCTCCCTATAAACCCTTATAATTTGCTGTTTTATCAAAAAAAAAAAAAGGTGCTTAATTCTTTACCCCTTCAACATCTCCTGTGACTGTAAAAAATGCAATATGCTATTTGAATAAGTTGACAAAGGGCATCAAGGTAACGGTGGAAACAATTGTGTCTGATTTTTTAATTTAAGGACCTGGTTCAACAAATTATTGTGTACTTTGCTGTTTAGTGATGGTTTGTTGAAACAAGACCTAACTTTTGTGCATTGTTTCTTACATCTTTCACTACTGCCTGCATTAGCAGTTCCTTACGTCATTTCAACTACTACTTCTGGCAGTATTTTGATTGTCATGAAAAAAAATGTTAGCTGTACTTCAAGTTTTCAAGAAGGAAGCTGTTGACTGTTAGTAAAGTGAAACAATTCTTAAACATGTACAAAAGCTCACCACTGATTCAGCCATCACTAGCGTCCCTATTAAATTTGTGCTATGGGGAAAACAAACATTTGTATTGGCTTCAATTGAGTACAAACTGATTTTAGCCACAGAGCAGAGGATCATGTGACTCACAAGAAAAATACTGAAATGGCCGACTGTTAGAGAAGAAAATCTACACATGGATATCTTGTCCTCATAAAATTCAACTCTATGCATTAAGGATAGTATATCAAGAATTATCTCTTCGTCAGTTGGTTATAAACAAAGCAAGCATGGTAGGACAAATTCTCCTGCAGTCTCAACTCTGACTCTCTACAAGAAGAAAACTATGATTATTACTTGTCCTTTCATAGCATCAATTTTATTCTTACTAGCTAAGGATTGCAGATTAGAGAATGATTCTGAAAGTGTAATGATCCCCTAAGAATATTTCTAATTTCCTGTGAATCACTCTTCAACATGCTAAGAAAGAACAAATTCCCTTTATTACAAATACTAGGATTAGTTCCCAGGGTGCTGGATAAATTCAAGCTCACATAATTATATTGTGCTTACTCACATTTCCCCTCCAGTTTAAAATGGACATCTTATTCTTCACTCTTTCTCCTAAAAATAAATTGTTCAGCAGTGTGTGTGAGCAATAACTGTCCTATTTCTACTATGAAAAGTGGCTGAATTTCAACTGCAGACAAATATGTTATGTAAAACAATGTGAGATCCATAATAAAATAAAATAATAATAATAATCCTAACAACAAACAGAAAAAAATACAGTAAAAGAATAGAGAATGGACTGTACTCAGTTAATGAATGGTAGTGAATATCTGAGTTTATCCTCATTCTACAATGTGTAGCCTAAAGCCTTGTTTGCACTATTACAACCCTGATTAATTTTCTAGGTGCTCACCATTATGATAGCTGATTGCTTCACAAACATTAATTAATTAATCTTCACAAAGCCCTGATGTGAAAAGTTAGGAAATGTAGAACTGAGGCCTAGAAAAATTAAAACAAAAAATGTCCACTGATTTTGGGTGCCCAATTCGAGATGCCTAAAATTTGAGTTTTCAGTTTACTTAGCATTATATAGCACTTTATATATTCAAGCACGGCTCCCATTGACTTCAGTTGCAGTTGTGAGTGCTCAGTGCTACTACAAATCCAGCCCCACAATCTTGATTTGGGCAACCACAAAATGAAGAACACATAATTAGTGTCCACCTGTGAAACTGATTTGCTTGTCATTACATAGAATTTCTATGAAAATGTAGAGATGGAATCCAAGTCTCTATGGTGCCATTCAGTTGCCATAATCTCCATGGTCCAGCACCCATAATCTCCCTGGACCATCCTTCTTCTGTTGTCTGTTTGCTACAAACCTTCCAACTTCTGTAACAGATGGGTGAGGGGTCCTATGGGCAACAGCCTTCTTTACTACTCACAACCCTTCTTCACCCTCAGAGCAGATCCAATCTTGTACTACATGAAGCAGGGGTCCTGTGAAAAAACAAGATGGGCTCGTCTACACTGGCCCCTTTTCCGGAAGGGGCATGTAAATTTCATGAGTCGTAGTAGGGAAATGCGCGGGGGATTTAAATATCCCCCGCGGCATTTAAATAAAAATGTCCGCCGCTTTTTTCCGGCTTTTAAAAAAGCCGGAAAAGAGCGTCTACACTGGCCCCGATCCTCCGGAAAAAGTGCCCTTTTCCGGAGGATCTTATTCCTACTTCAAAGTAGGACTTCAAAGTAGGAATAAGATCCTCCAGAAAAGGGCACTTTTTCCGGAGGATCGGGGCCAGTGTAGACGCTCTTTTCCGGCTTTTTTAAAAGCCGGAAAAAAGCGGCGGACATTTTTATTTAAATGCCGCGGGGGATATTTAAATCCCCCGCGCATTTCCCTACTACGACTCATGAAATTTACATGCCCCTTCCGGAAAAGGGGCCAGTGTAGACGTAGCCGGTGTGTGTGTGTGTGTGTGTGTGTGTGTGTGTGTGTGTGTGTGTGTGTGTGTGTGTGTGTGTGTGTGTGTGTGTGTGTGAGAGAGAGAGAGAGAGAGAGAGAGAGAGAGAAAGGAAGGAAGGAAGGAAGGAAGGAAGGAAGGAAGGAAACTAAACATGATGTTTGCGGCCATCACATTGTTCACTCTACTTGTGTTTTACTTCCCATCCCCCAACCTGTCTCTGTTTCATCTATTTAAATTGTAAGCTCTTTGTTCTGTGCTTGAACAGAGCCTACCACATTGCAGCCCTGGTTCATGGCTGGGGTTCATAATGTGATAGTAATAATAAAAAAGTCAAGTCAGTCACAGGGTGAAGAAGGGAGCTTATACAACAGAAGACAATTTTAAAATGCTGTGCTGTAGAGAAAAAACACGAAGAAGGGAGCACACAGGAAAAGAAAATGTTGACAATGCCATATTCACAGCCTATTCTGATTTTTCTCACATTTATACCAGCTGAGTTAATCCTGATTTATACCAGAGCGAGAGCAGAATCAGACAAAGCTGAGTGGTATTAAAATCTAAATAGACTTGAACTGAATATTGTACATCAACAGTGAAACCAATATTTAGCTACAGGTTGGACCTCCAAAAACCAGGGCTCCCTTGTCCAGCAACATCCATGGTTCCTGGACCAGGGAGTCCTAGCTGAGAGCCCCAATGGCAAGAGGACTGCAGGCTCAGAGTCACTGGAGCTGGGACTGGGGCTGGAGCCTCGGTAGCACAGCCAGGAGACACAGCAGCCCCAGTAGCAGGGCCGTGGACAGGGCCATGGCCGTGGCAACCCCAGTAGCGGAGCCAAGGCTGGAGGAGTGGCAGACAAGGAAGCCCCAGTATCAGGGCTGGAGTCGTAGCAGACCAGGCAGCTGGCGTTGCAGCAGCCTGGTAGGGGGAGGGGTGTCTATGGCCGTCAGCTGGGAAAGAAGGTGGGCTGGTAGCAGGGGACCTGCTCTGGCAAATTCCCTCGTTGGGTGCTGAACAAGGGAGGTTCAACCTATACAGTAATTCCTCATTTAATACTATAGATGCATTTCTGAAAATCTTCATGCTAAGCGAAAACGTGATATGCGGGGTCAATATTCCCATTAAAAATAATGGAAAATGTGAGGGTTGCGTTTCAGGTGGTGGTAGCGGCAAAGTCAATTTTTTGTTGGTGCTTGGTCGTCAACATCAACATTAGATATCTAGCAACACGATCTCTAGCAACACAAGTCACCGGGGTTTGTTAAAACATGAAGATAAACACATGAGTGAGCGGAGGAGCGCTGTGACCACGTGAGTTTATCTGCTCATGCGTATTACCACTGTTTTAATCAACTTATACCACCGCACGAAGTAGTTCACCACTTGATTATCTTCGTATTATTTTGGGGATGGTTATTCAAAAAAGTTCCCTAAAAAAAATTGTGCTATTGTGAAAACGTGTTAAGTGGGCACGTGTTAAATGAGTAATTACTGTATTTTGTCTTTTTTCAAAGGTGCATTAGGACATGGGGAGAAGAGAATCACTTTCTAACTACAGTTTTGCAAAACTACATTACTTTATATTTTGACTCACTAAATTTAATAACCCTCACACTCATAAGGAATAAGAAAAAGCCAGATGTTTTGAATTAATTGTAGAAAACCTAACAAGTCATTTGGGGTGGCAGATGTTAAGAGTTACATATTTAGATGCCTGAGTCCACTTTAGTGTATAGTAACCATAGTATACATATTCTTATAGGACAGCAGTGTAGCCAAACTAGCATTTACAGTTTCTTCCAGTCATGTATTCAACCAGTATTAATGTATTATATAACCTTTTCAACAAGCTCCCCAAATCCTTTGGCAGTTCCTTCGTCCAAGCAGCTCATGTTTCTTTTACTGTAAAAGGAGAAACAGAATCTGGTTACTATTTTAGGTGTAGTAGTCATTAGACAATCATATACAAGCCAAAACCAGTTAGCAGCAAGATAGCTAATTTTCCATTCTTTAGCATGAAAATAAAAGTGTGAAAAACTAATTTTTCTGCATGTACCTGGAGATCAGTCGCCCACCTAAAATTACTGTCCTCCAAAAGTTAAACAGTGATCATTAGAAAGCAGCTAATTCTGAAATGCAGGCAGATATAAATGAGACATTTCCAGATCACAGACATGCAGAGGTAATACAGAACTCCTTTCCAAAAACTTAACATGGCAGTCATACCATGAGAAGCTGGAGCATACTGTCTTTGACTAAAATGTTTAGATTAATAAAATGTGTCAATAATTTACTGCAGGTTGTACCTCCCTAAATCAGGACTCTTGGTCCAGCAACATCCGTGGTCCAATAGGGCCACGGACTTTGCTGGACCAGGGAGCCCAGGTCAGGGAGGTCTGGTGACATGGCCAGGAGCCTATGGCTGCGGGGCTGGCAGCGCAGCCGGGAACCCCATGGCAAAGGGGCCCCAGCAGCAGCCTGGGAGCTCAATCACACTCTGTTGTTTCTATAGGTTGCACCTCTCAAATCCAGGTTTCTCTCATCTGGCAACATCTGTGGTCCGGCATGACCACAGATATTCCTGGATGAGAGAACCCCGGGGCAGAAGGGCCAGCAGTTGGGAGCCCGGGGCATCTCTGTGAGTCTGCCTGCAATGGGGCTGCAGCAGCCTGGGCAGCGCGCAATGGGGACAGTCTGCTACCTGGCAGCGGGGCCAGGGCCACAGCAGCCCAAGAGGGGAAGCCTGGCTGGGCAATGTGAGACTGGGAGGTGGTAGGGATGTAACAGCCTGGACAGCAGTGGTGGTGGCAGTAGCATGATTGGGGCTGCCTACCACCCAGTAGTGGGGGTGGGGCTGCTGCGGCCGCATCCCAAGAGGGGAAGCCAGCTATGTCAGCCTGGCAGAATCAGCGTGGCCATGTGCCGCCTAGCTGTGGCAGCCCAATTGGGCAATGTGCCATTCAGCAGTAGGACTGGAGTTGCCCAGCTGGCCGGCAGTGGATCCAGGGCTGGGACTGGCCCACGGTCAGCCCAGCCAGGGTGAAGGAGCCTGCAGCAGGCAGGGGCAGCAGGCTGAGGGGCTGGAGTCAGGGGACCTCCCGTTGTCTGGCAAATTCCCTCATCTAGGACCAGTCTGGTCCCCAGGGTGCCAGACAAGAGAGGTCCAACCTGTAGTTCTCAGAATGCAGAGAGCAGCAAAGACAAACTTACTAGAAGAAAGGGAGAGGTGCATGTGAGTAGGGCTGAATTAAGCTCTTTGTAGGCCCGAGCTGCTCTTATAATTATAGGTCCTTAAATTAGACTATATAGAAATATAAGGGAGAAATGCGCTATCACCTATACATCTAATCTCATCCATTTTAATTTTTGCTCCTGAAAGTTTCTCACTGTGTGAGAAATTCATGGTACTTCATTCTAAAATAAGTCATTTTATTGTATGCTACAATTATATTTAGGATTCACCTCACAGTTAATCAGCTGATAAGGAAAATAGTAAGGTGATGTTGCCACCACTACAACTGTAAAATCCATGGAGTAATGCAAGAGGAAGCATGATTCTGGATATGTAAAACAAAAGAAAAAGGAAAAAAGGAACAAGCTTTAAAAAAGAAGAGAGATTCTCTAATGAATTTCATAAGAAAAGATATGAGGAGTGACAGGGAAGCTCTCTCATTGATCCATCAACATCACACTTGGAAAACAAAGCTGCAGAATATATTGAAGCAGGTTCCATTGGAAGTGATGTTGAACCTTCAAGCTCAAGTGGGGAACAAGCAAGGGTCAGTCAGGCTACTTCAGAAATGGCCATGACAATACTGACAGGAGATGTGTTGAAAACAGAAACAGAGACACCAAAGAAAACATCAGATGATCACATTAAAATATAATTCTGATACAGATGAGTAGGAAATCATTCCATATTTCATTTAATATTTTGCAGAAAATGAACTTTCCCAGAATTTAGATTCCAATTTCTCATTGCAAGGTAGACAATTTGGTAAAAAGAAAAGATATGCATGCAAAGAATATTTTTTCAGGTGATTGACAAATGGGGAAACTGTTCAAAGAGAATGGCTTATTTATTCTCCCTCATCTGGTAAAGTGTGTCGCTACATATGCAAACTACTCTGTAGTCAGTGACTACTCTAATTAATTTATAACGGGTTTTGATGAAAAATGTAATCACTAGAATTACTTCTTATAAGCAGTGGGAGGATCATCTTGGTGCACTGTCTCTGATGCTACAGCTTCAGAAATCTGCCAGAATTGAAACAGAACTGGAGAAGATGAAGAAAAGATCATGTGAATACTGGACTGAAGTCCTAAAGAGAACAGTTGCTGTAATAAGATTCCTTACTGAATGAGGATAAGCCTTTTGTGGGGACACTGAAGTGCACGGCTGCCGTAACAATGGAAAATCATTTAGTTGCATTGAACTTCTAGCTGCATTTGATCAATTTATTTCAGAACATGTGCACTGAAATGGCAATATAGGAACAGGGAATGTATCTTATCTTTTGTCAACTATATGCGATGAATCTATTGATATATTGGGATCCAAATTTATGGTGCAGATAATATCTGAAACCAAGAAGGCAAAGTATTAGGGAATCAATATTGATTCATCCCATGATATTAGTCATACCGATCAGCTTACAGTGGTGTTTCATTGGGTATGTCTAGACTACATGCCTCTGTCACCAGAGGCATGTAAATTAGACTACGGACATAGTCAATGAAGCCAGGATTTAAATATCCCCGGCTTCATTAAAATAAAAATGGCCACCGCGTTGTGCCAGCTCAGCTGATCTTCGGCACAGCGCAGCAGTCAAGACGGAGATCGGTCGACAGGGAACGCCTTTGTCAACAGCTCCCTTATGCCTCATGAAATGAGGCTTACAGGAGCGGTTGACAAAAGTGTTCCCTGTCGACCGATCCACATCTTGACTGCTGTGCTGTGCCAACGATCAGCTGAGCCGGCACAGCGTGGTGGCCATTTTTATTTTAATGAAGCCGGGGATATTTAAATCCTGGCTTCATTGACTATGTCGGGTAGTCTAATTTACATACCTCTGGAGACAGAGGCATGTAGTCTAGACATACCCATTATGTACTCAGTGATGGAAATGTGGTTGAATGATCTCTTCAGTTCTTTCCCATTGAGCAACATGATGGAAAATACTTATCTTTTGCAGGAGAGACTCAAATTTCATAGCATTGATATTGAAAGCTGCAAGTCAAAGTCATATGATAATGCCAGAAATAAGTGGCATTTATTCAGGGGTTCAAGCTAGGTTTCATGAAGTTAACAGTTTGGCTGAATGAGTTCCATGTGCTGCCATAGTATGAATTTGGTTGGATCAGTATGAATTTGGTTGGATCCACGAGGAGTAACGGTAGTTCGAACTAGGAAGCCTAGTTCGAACTACCTAGTTTGTGCCGCGTGTAGCTGCGCGGCACGGGGTTCGAATGAGCGGGGATTTAAAAATGGCGGCGCCCCGCTTATGCAAATGAAGCCCGGGAAATTCAAATCCCGGGCTTCATTTGCAATTGCGGTATGCCTATATTACCCCGCTAGTTCGAACTAGCGGGGTAGTGTAGACATACCCAGAGAGAGCAATTTTTTATGAAGTTTGTATGGATAATATTGTCTCAGATTTGAGTGCCAGGGACGAATTTCACACAGTGCTTCTATCCTATTATGGATAAGCTTATTGTTGAGATGGCCAGACGAGCAGCATATGCCACATTGAATGAAAAGTTCAGTTTTTTTATGGATAGATCAATGTCCAGTGCTGAAGTCACCTCTAGAGCAAGCACATTAGTAGATATCTATTGATCAGATTTTGAACATGCATTTATAGATGAATTTCTATTGCTCTCACATATGAACACAGAGAAGAAATCTGCGGCAGCAATGATCAGTGAACAAACAGCAGACATGTTGGTGACAAGTTTTCCAAATGTCAACATTGCTTTCAGAAAGTCTCTCACCATCTTGGGAACAAAATGTGAAAGGGAGCACTCTTTTTTAAACTTAAAACACACAAAGAAGAGTCTTTGGTCTACCATGGGACAGAAACGACTATCTTCCCTTGTACTACTTTCAACTGAAGTAAGCTTTTGAGAAAAATGATATTTGATGTAATCTGTGATTTTGCTAACAAAAAGAGTTGCAAAGTAAATATTTAATTGTATATTATACTTGTATGTTGTTGGTTGACTAAAGATTTAACATACTTTCATTTAATTGACCTTCAACATTTGCACATGTATTCTATTAAAAAACAGAAAATTATTAAGTGTGATTGAGCAGTTTTCTTTTCTTATTTTTGAGTGAATTATGAATTTTTCATAGGCCCTAAATTTTTCATAGGCCGTAGGCATTGTGCCTATTGTACCTAATGGATAATCTGGCCCTTCACCTGGGCAGCAATAAATCAGTCTACCACCTAGCACAAACTGCTTTGAAGTCATCTCTATTGACACCTATATACATATGTGACTAAGTGTACTTGAATATCCCTATTTGTCAAGCTAAAAGAACCATTTAATTTATAGATAGTAAAAGGTCAAATTAACAGTTTATACTGTTAATTTTACAGAAACACTTCACATATATAGTTTGCCTCTGCTTTGTAAACCCAAATAAATAAATCAATTATATTAAAAAAGAATAATAAAAGTATGACAGACATTGCTACCCCATGGATTATCTTTGGGGGGGCATATTGTATTGAGTTTATCTATCACTGTAGGTCAGGGCTACTCAGCATGCGGCCCCTGGGCGGCATGCAGCCCACAGCCCATTTGTTTGAAGCCCATAGTGTGGTTTGGGTTTATATGGGGCTCAACATGCAGCCTGCGGATGGGATCCTTTAAACAAGACCTCCACTGGGCACACACTCCACAATAGCGAGTCAATATAATGGTCTTTTGTTGATATGTGTTTTAGTAGTTAAATTCCTGGACTGTCATTGTTCATTAAAAGTTCTGTCATATGGATGGTCATTGGCTAAATGTTGCATTTTATTAATATCAGCAGAACTTACTTAAATGGGGCCTGCGTATTGTGTAGGGTTGCCAGGTAGACCCCACCAAAAAACCGAACACACTTGATCGTGGGTGGGGGGTGGGAGGGGAGAAATGGCCAGGAGGGGGGCGGGGCTGGCTGGGAGCGGGGAGAGGTGGGAAGCAGAACTGGCAGGGGGGACGGTCCAGGAGCCATGGGGCTGGCCAGGAGGAAGGGAAGGCAGGAAGCAGAGCTGGGGAGGGGTCGGGAGCCGCGAGACTGGACGGGAGGAGAGGGAGGCCCAGAGGAAGGGGGGCGGGAAGCAGACCTGGAGGGGGGTGCAGGGGTGGTGCAGCCACTAGCCACAGCCAGAGTCCTTCGGACTGTGCCCCCAGCAGGCACTCCCTTTAGTTGTGAGCAGAAGCCGGGCAGGGGCGGGGGCGGGGCTGGGAGCCACTCCCCCCGCCCGGCTTTTACATGCAACCAGAGGCTCCCAGCTTGGAGGCGGAGCCTCTGGTCGCATGCAAAAGCCAGGTGGGCAGAGTGGCTGGGAAAACTGGACAGATCAACCATTGTTGACAAATCTTGAGAAGGAAAAGAGAGGGCAAACAATGCATGGAGCTGTCTGTTAGGCAGATTGGCTTGTTGGGGATAAAAGTATCAGTCTTAAAAACCTTTGGTAGGAAAGCAGTGGGTAAGAGTTCATCCCCAAAGACAGTGATATCAGGAGATATCAGGAGTCTTTAATGGGCACTCCAAGTATGGACCATGGAGGGTGGGGGTAAAAATACCAGTTGAGGTACTGTAGATTGGTCTACCCTAGAAAATGAAAGTTTACCTGTGTTGCTCAGAAGTGTGAAAAATTCACTCTCCTGAGTTGCATAATTAAGCCAACCTAACCTCCCACTGTAGACAGAGCTAATTTGAAAGAATTCTTCCAACAATCCATCTACTTCCTTTTGAGGAGGTGGATTACCTACACTGATGAGAAGTCCACCTATCAAATTAAGTAGTTTCTACACAGAAGTGTCTACAGTGATGAAACTATGCCCATGTAGTGTTTAAGTATAGCCATATCTCCATAAACTGTGAAACATCCTAGCCCTTTCCATACCGAGTTAACAAATGAACCAGACTTCCTATGATTCTTTGTATTCCCGTAAGTCTTTATATATAAAACCCTGTGATCCTTTGGCTCACATATAAAGTATTTTGTAACTATATTTCTGGTATTTTGTATATATGACTGTAGAGAATCTATACTTAAATTCAGCCTAAGTGTGTGACCAAATCATGGAATGTGTATAATATTTTTACCCTGACCCTACTAACTCACAGAAAATGGGTCGACAAAGGGACCAGTTGTGACTGAAGAGAGATATTGTTAGTGCAAATGTCTTCAGTAATCAATAAGATGATGATCCACTGATAAATATTTTTAGCTCACTGCCTATGCTACAGACATTTTCTATAAAAAGAACTTAGTCTCAGACACATTTAGCTTATTGATAAGCTAAACTGAGAGGAATTCCATGTGTAGATCAGTTCCATCAGTTCCTTATAAGAGGAATTCCATGTGTAGATCAGTTCTGGAAAGGAATTCTTCTTTGTCCCAAATACAACATGTATGGAGGGTCATTTCTGGGAGTGAGTTAGGAGTTAATCAAGATGTAAAGTCACTTCTCCAGTCTTCAGACTGGTTTGGAATTCATAGCTTCTCTGTATTCTGTATTGTCCTGTATAAATCTTGACTACATCTTTAATTAATACATTCCAGTTGAGCCTGATTTAAAGTCTTATTAATAAATCAAAATTGAACCTAGCAACTGTGCATGTTTGTTTTAGTATGGACAGAGGTGATCTGTATTTCAAGACTTATACAGAGCTTAGCAAAATCCTGGAAAATAAAAACTGTTACAAAATATATGTCCTTAGCAAAATCATTTGCCAAACCAGAGCTAAATTCCTGCTGTAAAGGAAGTAAAATATTTGTATCAATGGAAACTCAAGAGGCCTACATAAAAGCAAATGTGGCAAATATATGTTTTAATTAAAGCATAAAATAATGTAAAACAAACTAATATTATAAATCTCATATAGGATCAGTGCATAAATATAATAATTAGGAATGTTAAATTTAGATTAATTAGCTAATCAAATAGTCAATGCAATTTGCATCGATTATTTGATTAGTCGATAAGGGCACCTCTGCCTTTGAAGTGTAAGGGTGAAAGTGCTGCTGGGAGCACAGGGCCAATGCGGGACTCAAGCAGTCCCCAACTGGCCTTGTGCTCATTGCAGTATTTCAAAGCAGCAGCTTACATGGAGCCCAAGGGTCAGCGTAGGACTCTGAGTCCCCAGCTAACCCCGGCCTCCATGTGGTGCTGCTGCTTTGAAATGCTGCGAAGAGCACAGCATCAGGCTCCATGCGGCGTTTCAAAGTGGCAGCACTGCATGGAGCCCAGGGTCAGCGGAGGAGTCCCCAGCTGTCCCCAGGCTCCATGTGGCACTGCCACTTTGAAGCACCCCTGCTCTTTCTCCCCACCCTTGCTGCTTCTTTATGACAGAGGCAGTGTGTGTAGGAGGGTTGGAGGGGAGGGGGAGCGACTAGTTGACTATTGTGTTGATTATCTGATAAGTATTTGCTTATTGGATAGTCAACTAGTCATTCACATTCCTAATAATAATACAGGGATATTGTTAAATTGATATCCGGTAATCTGTTGACAACATTCATTGTGTTAGTTGAAATCATGAGATAGCAGCACCATAGGATGCTTGCCATCTTAGCCTAAATAAAACCAAACACAGGGTAAACCGATCATTCTATATACTGGTCTATCTTCATGGATATTTAGTGCTCTACCATTCTATATATCACCTGCATATTTTATCAGCAGCAATGTTATGGTTGAACAGTATTGGGCCAATCCCTGCAGAACATCATAAGAAACATTACCATTCAATAACTACTGTCCATACTCAAGTACTCTGTGAGATCTGTCAGCAAGTCATAATATATTTAACTTGTACTTTGTGAAATTTTACAGTATTATTTGTATTATCATAGCATAATACATTAAGTATATTATACTGTAGCAGATCAGTCTCACAGAATAAAATCTGGTTTGTTTGACAAGACTTGTTTTCCATAAAATTTAACTGGCATTAACTGTATTGCTATTCTTTATTTCTTTATCAGATGACTCCCATAATAGCTTTTTGCACTATATTACCGAAGACTGATGTCAGCCTCACAGGGCCATATCTATAGTCTTATTTCTTAATACTGGCACAACAATAATTCTTTCAGTGTATAAGAATTTCCTCAGTTTTCCAAAATTGATTTAAAATGTACATCAACAGGCCAGAAACCTTTTAATGCTTTTAAGACTTTTAGAGGCAAGTTACTCAGGCTTACATATTTAAAAATGTTGCCCCAGTAAATGTTGTCCAACCTCCTTCTCACTTTCTAAAGGATTGGCAAATACATGATCATCCTCATATTACACAAGTATATTATCCTACTTTTTTCCAAATACAAAACAAAAATATTTATTCAAGACTTCTGCTTTATTTGCATCATAATTAACGATTTACCATCTCCATATACAACTGGCCTATATTGTTGACTGGAGTTCTTTTGTTTCTAATATACTTAAACTCGTTATTGTCATTAGCTCTGCCAATCATAATGTCTTCAGCTTCCCTTATCAGCCTTCTTCACTATATAGCATCTAACATATATTCTAGCAACTAAAAGATAATAAAACAATAAGTAATAGTCAGCATGGATTTATCAAGAACAAATCATGTCAAACCAACTCAATAGCCTCTTTGACAGAATAACAAGCCTTGTAGACAGGAGGGGGAAGCAGTAGACATGGTATATCTTGACTTTAGTAAAGCTTTTGATACTGTCTTCACATGACCTTTTCAGAAACAAACTAAGGAAACCTAGATGGAGCTACTATAAGATGGATGCAAAACTGGTTGTAAAATCATTCCCAAAGAGAAGTTATCAGTGGCTTGCAGTCATGCTGGAAGAGCACGAGTGGGGTCCCGCAGGGATCAGTTCTGGGTCCACTTCTGTTCAATATTTTCATCAACAATTTAGATATTGACATAGACAATACACTTACAAAGTTTTCACATGATATCACTCTGGGAGGGGTTGCAAGTTCTTTGGAGGATAGGATTAAAATTTAAAATGATCTAGACAAACTGGAGAAATGGTCTACAGTACATAGGATGAAATTAAACTAGGAATATAAAATCCCATTTAATCAGTTAACTCATTAAACATGTTGTTTAACTGGTTAACAGCTTAAATGAAGATGGGTTGGAGGGCTACTCCAGCCTAGCTGCCCACCATAGGCGTTTAATCTAGTGAGAGTGATGCTTAATGATTACGTTGGTTAGCCATTTATATCCCTAAATTCAGTAAGGACAAACGTAAATTATTCCACTTAGAAAGGAACAATCAGTTTCACACATACAAAGTGAGAAATGACTGCCTAGAAAGGAGTACTCCAAAAATGGGTCTGGGGATCATAGCAGACCACTAGCTAAATATGAGACAATAGTGTAGTACTGTTGAAAAAAAAAAAGCCAAAACCTCAGTCTTAGCAGGATTGTTGTATGCTAAACACAAGAAATAATTCTTCTACTTTACTCCGCACTGATTAGGCCTCAACTGGAATATTGTGTCCAGTCCTGGGGCCCACATTTCACAAAAGTCCAGAGAAGAGTAACAAAAATGATGAATGGTCTAGAACAGTGTTTCCCAAATGGTGCTCCGCGGAACCCTGGGGTTCCGCGAAGTGAACATAACGGTTCCGCGAGAACCCGAATGCTCCCCTCCCTCCACCCATAAAGAGCCAGAGGAGCCCGGCGCGCAAAGATGCTGGCTCCTTCCCCACTCCCCTTTCAGACATCTCCCGCGTCCCCCGCTGCCGCTCTACTTTTACCACCGGGCCTAGAAGCAGCAACAGCTAGGGAAACACTGGTCTAGAAAATATAACCTATGTGGGCTGACAGAAAAAACTGGGTTTATTTAGTCTGGAAAAGAGAAAACACCATTGACATGATAACCATTTTCAGGTACCTAAAAGGCTGTTACAAGGAGGGAGAACAATTGTTCTTTTTAAACTATGAAGATAGGACAAAACCAATGGTTTTAAATTGTAGAAAGGGAGGTTTAGGTTGGACATTAAGAAGTTTTTCCTGTCATGCTGGTTAAGCACTGGAATAAATTGCTTAGAATGATTGTGGAATCTCCATCACTGGAGATTTTTAAGAGCAGGTTAGACAATCACCTCTCAGGAATGGTCTACATCAGTGTTTCCCAATTATTTTGACCACGGAACCCTTTCCAACTCAGAAAAATTTCAAGGAACCCCCTAGCCAGGGATTAATTTTTTCGAAAAAAAAAAAAAAAAAAAAAAACACATCCAAACACACACAGATTGCCAGTACACCACAATTGGTAGTAATAAGATGCTAAATACGGTCATGAGATCACCATTCATTTAAATTCAACATATTGAATATAACACCATTCATTTATATTCAACAAAAATCATATTAAATATGTACAAAAAATAAAACTATCAAATAATATTAATTATATTCGTAGTTTTCAATGCGAAGAGTGGTTTTTCTTCTTTTTTTGGCAAATTCTTTTTATATTTGGTTTAATACTAGAAAGTTGGATTCGCATATCTGGCACAGCATTCAGTCAATTTCTGTATTTCGTTTTCATTGCTGCAAAGTTCGAGAACCCAGTTTCACACAAGTATGTACTGGCAAAGGGTAACAGCTGACGAATTGCGCGTCTTGATAAAGATGAATATTCTTGACTTTGACATTAGTCACTCCAAAATGTAATCAGAGAAACTTCTTTAAATTTTTGTATTAATTGGCCATCTGAAGCGATTTCAATTAGGTTTTCATAATCTTGTGTAGAAAAACTGACGGGCTTTTCTGTTAAACTTAATGGATTTCGAATCCAGTTATTGTTGTCATTGATGTTTGGAAAATACTTAATGATGTTCGTGTATAAATCGTGGAGATGATCTGCAATGTTGCTGCGAATATCTTCATCAAGTTTGTATCCATTTTCTTCAAGGAAATCATTCAGAGTTGGTAAACAATCCAAATCATTTCGTCCTACAGATGAGATCCAAAACTGTAGCTTCCGTGACAATGACAAAATTTTGTCTTTCGCATTAAAAATATTTACATTCTTTCCTTGCAGCAACAGATTTACTTCATTTAGTTTTGTAAAGATGTCTGCAAGATACGCAACTCTAGATAACCACAAAAAGTCTGTTAAACGATCAGACAGTTGGAATTTGTGATCCATCAGATTTGCGGAGAGCTCATGACGCAATTCAAATAATCTAACCAGCACTTTTCCTCGTGATAGCCACCTGACTTCTGTATGTAGAAGCAGGTCTGTGTGCTGACTAACCATATCTTCACACATAATGGTCGAGTTTTTATATAATTAATAATCTGTACTGCTTCATTCAACACATTTTTAAGAGAGGGAGAAATATTCTTAACTACCAGAGCGTGTCTGTGGAGAATGCAGTGACTGCTGATGCAGTTTGGTGCTACATTTTTTATTCGTGTTACAGCGCCAGCCACTGTTCCTACCATTGCTTTGGCACCATCACTGCACACATCAAAACATTTTTCCCAACTTATTTGATGTGTTTTCATAAAGTTATTGATACAATTGAATATATTCTTACCAGTTGTATTGGTTTGCAAAAATTCACATAAAAGTAAGTCTTCTTCAATAGAACTATTAAAATCATAACGGACAAATACAAGCAGAACTGCAAGACCTGCAACATCAGTGGACTCGTCTAATTGTAATGCATATGCATCACATAAATGCAGCCGAAAAATAAGCTCCTTCTCAATGTCAGCAGCAAGATCATGAATACGACGTGTGACAGTATTGTTTGATAGTGGCACAGCCTCAACTTTTTTACTAGACTCCTGATCCAACATACACATCACAATATCTTGTGATATCCTACCTGAAAGTAGGAATAAGAGATCCTCCGGAAAAGGGCTTTATTCCGGAGGATCACGCCAGTCTAGACGCTTTTTTCCGGCTTTTCCCCAAGCCGGAAAAAAAGCGGCGGACATGTTTATTTAAATCCGCGGGGGATATTTAAATCCCCCATGGATTTCCCTATTCTGACTTACCTGCTTTGCATGCCTTTTCCGGAATTTGGGGCCAGTGTAGACGTAGCCACAGTGTGTATGGGGATTTGTTCCGATCCTCACAGTGAGTAGGAGTTCCGGTGTTCCAATCACTGATAGTACTCCCCCACCCCACACACACACATGCTGCCTTTACCAAGGGACCTATCAGCAGCAACAGCTGCTTGTCCTGCTTCTGCCCGATCAACCCAAGATCCCTTTCCCGCATCCCCCGCTGCTGCTCTGCTTTTACCACCGGACCTAGCAGCAGCAACAGCTGCTTGTCCCGCTTCTGCCCGATCAACCCAAGATCCCTCTCCCACATCCCCCGCTGCCACTGTGCTTTTTCCGGTGGTAAAAGCAGAGCGGCAGCGGGGGACGTGGGAGAGGGATCTTGGGTTGATCGGGCAGAAGCAGGACAAGCAGCTGTTGCTGCTGCTAGGTCCCGTGGTAAAAGCAGAGCGGCAGCGGGGGACGCGGGAGATGTCTGAAAGGGGAGCAGGGAAGGAGCCAGCATCTTTGCGCGCCGGGCTCCTCTGTCTCTTTATGGGCGGGGGGAGAGGAGCATTTGGGTTCTCGCGGAACCCTTACGTTGGTTCCGCGGAGCACCATTTGGGAAACACTGGTCTACATAATACTTAGTTCTGCCATGACTGCGGGCGACTGAACTTGATTACTTCTTGAGGTCCATTCCAGTCTTATGATTCTATGATTTAGAGTCTTGCAAATCCGCAGATATTCGCTTTATATCCATGGATATCCACATCAACAAATTATTTTTGCAGATTGCAGATCAGATGCAGATACACATTTTGTATCTGTGCAGGGCTCCAATTATATTGAGTGTTCTCTATTCCTCCACCCCTTTTGTTATACGTTGCTTTTTCATTTGCAATTGTTGCCTTCACATCACCATTGAATCAGGATGAATTTTGAGACATTTTCTTCTTTCTTGATTACAGAGTTATAGTTTTTGTTTATCTAATTAAACTCTTCTTTAAGAGCTCCCAATTTTCATCCACAATCAATGATTTTTCCAATTTCATACATAAGTCTCTTAATTTCTGAAAGTTAGGCCTTTTGAAGGATCTTTTATTTGCCCATCCTGAATGTAATCAGGTAATAATCTCTTGTCCCTAAGCAACCACAAACTCAAACTCAAAGCTTTTCTACATGGTTCTTTAGTCTGATCTTCAGGGATGTAAATGTTGTTGAATACTAGCATGTCACATACTAATTGGCCCATGTAATCTCCCTGGTACACAATAAAAGTTCCCTAGTGCACATTAAGGTAGGGACTAGGGAACTTTTAGTGCAAGCCAACAGGGATCACACAGACCAGTTAGTATGCAATGCATTAATGCACACTAGGATTTATAGCCCTCTGGTGCAGACTAGTGTACAGTATAGAGAAGCCTTTACAACCCTGTGATGAATTTATCTTTATATATCATAATGAGGTCCAAAATAGAGCTCTTTTCTGTTGGAGTCTATACCTTTGTCTTAGAAAAACATCATGGGTGCGTCTAGTGGACGCTTTTGCGCAAAATCTTGCCGCCTGTCTACACTGGCTGCGAGTATTTGCGCAAGAACACTGACTTTGTACTGTAAAAAATCAGTGGTTCTTGCGCAAATACTCCGACTCTCCTGCTCAGGGATAAGCCCTCTTGCGCAAGTATTCTTGCACAAGAGGGCAAGTGTAGACAGACATGTTAATTTCTTGCGCAAGAAATGGCCATCGGAGCTTTCTTGCGCAAGAGAGCATCTACACTGGGCACGGATGATTTTGCACAAAAGCAAATCTTTTGTGCAAAGGCACATGCCAGTATAGACACTCTCTTGTGCAAATACTTTTAATGGAAAAACTTTTCCGTTAAAAGTATTTGCACAAAATCATGCCAGTCTAGACGCAGCCCACATGTCATTTTCAGAAACTCTAAAGATGTTATATTTCTAGCTGCATGAGATCTCCAGAAAAGATTTCCCAAACTGAAATCTCACGTAACACCATTATTTTTCTTTCCATTCATTGCAGACAGTGCTTAAAGAATAACTGATCTTGTTCTTCTTATTAGAGACAGGGAAAATGATCCTGGAATAATAAATCACAGTATTTACTGCTGTTTAACAAGTAGTTTTGTCACTCATTGGCAAAGTATGTCATATCAGCCCTCCGATTTCCATATAGATGACAAACTACTACTGTTTAGGAAGGCCATCATCCAGAGAAAAAGAAAGAAAGTCCTCTCTTTGAGTTGTTTGTCCCATCTAATCCTGAGGAAAAATTGAGTGTGGTTTTGTCCAGTACTAGATAGGAGATGCCATTTTTAAAAATGTGTCACTCCACTCCTTCCAGCATGACCCTACACGCATGAGGTCATAAAGGTGAGGGAGGGCTCATTACGTTCCACGACGTACTGGAATGTCCAGTATTCCAAACACATGAGGGTCATCTTAACACTGCCACCAATTCACAGTTATTCCTTAAACTCGAGTACATGTTGGACTTCCCTTGTCCGGCACCCTTGGGAATGAAGGGATTTGCCAGACCAGTGAAGGTCCCTCTCCTCATGGCCCTGCTGCTACTGGACTAGGGCTCCAGCCTGGCCCCACTGCTGCCCCATCCTCCATGGGCTCTTTAGTGGCTACTGGCCTCGCTGCTGCCGGGTCCAAAACGCCACAGCCACTTGGCTCTGCAGCCGAGGCCAGAGCTCCATGGCTGCCGCTGGGGCTGAAGCTACCCGGCCACTGGAGCCAGAACGGGACCAAGGTCAGGGCTCTCTTGCTGCTGCGGCCACAAAAACTCTGGGTCATGCTGCCCGCTCCTCGCCCTCCCAACACTGGATTTCCAGCTGAGTTGCCATTGCCTTCTAGGACGCATCTAACCTGCCGTCAGACCTTCCTGTTCCTGGGCTATGTAGTCCAAGAACATCTGTGAGCCATGCTGGACCATGGATTTTGCTGGACCAAAGATTCCCAGTTAAGGGAGATACAACCTGTACTATAGTCTTGCTGTGGATCTGGAAGTCCTAACCATCAACTGATGCTTTGGTTTTATGGCTGTACACACCTGATAAGCAAGAGGTCCATATGATATAATTTTTTAAAAATTTTTCATCATCACAATAATATAGTGCCTTTGCCTCAAGTAACTACGTAGGCAGCTATCTTCAGAGTACAATCTCCATTCAGAACCACAAGTTTTAGCACTGTCTTTGCAGCAATTTTTTGTAGAGAATTAGCGCTAGCTCAGGACTGCTGACAAATTCAAAGTATTGGTAAATACATGTAATACATAATTTCTTCTGAGAATGGAAGGCTGGGAAAATTTACCAAGCAAGATGTAAGAAGATGTAAAATAGCCAGCTTTGTCCTACTCTTTTATTTCTAGTCTTCCAGATGGCCACTTTTCCATAAGAACAAAAGAATAGCCATACTGGGTCAGACAAAAGGTCCATCTAGCCCAGTATCCTGTCAACAGTGGACAATACCAGATGCCCCAGAGGGAGGGATAGCAATATCCTCACATGATCGCTCCTCTGTCACCCACCTCCAGAGAAACACAGGCTAGCAACACCATTCCTACCCATCCTGGCTAATAGCCATTGATGGACCTAACCTCCATGAATCTATCTAACTCTTTATTGAACTCTATTAAAGTTCTAGACTTCACCGCATCCTCTGGCAAGGAGTTCCACACGTTGACTGTGCTCTGAGTGAAGAAAAACTTCCTTTTGTTTGTTTTAAACCTGTTGCCTATTAATTTCATTTGGTGACCCGTACTTCTTATATTGTGGGAATAAGTAAATAACTTTTCCTTATTCGCTTTTTCCCTACCAGTCATGATTTTATAGACCTCTATCACATCCCCACTTAGTCTCCTCTTTTCTTAGCTGAAAAATCCAAGTCTTTTTAATCTCTCTTCATATGGGACCCGTTCTAAACCTCTAATCATTTTGTTGTCCTTTTCTGAACCTTTTCAAATGCCAATATATCTTTTTTGAGATGAGACGACCACATCTGTACACGGTATTCAAGAAGTGGGCCTACCATAGAGTAGAGACAATAAGATATTTTCTGTCTTATTCTCTATCCCTTTTTTATGACTACTCACATTCTATTTGCTTTTTTGACTGCCACTGAACACTGAGTGGATGTTTTCAGAGAACTATCCACTATGACTCCAAGTTTTCTCTCAAGTAGTTGTAACTAAATTAATCCCCATCATATTGTATATATAGTTGGGCTTTTTTTTTAGTGTGCATTACTTTTTAATGTTAATAACTGTAAGGAAATGCACATTGTTATATCATTATATATTCACATAAGAACGGCTATACTAGGTCAGATCAAAGATCGATCTAGCCCAGGGCCGGACAAAATGCGGCCTAGGGACCAGATCTGGCCCACCTAACTCTTTGATCCTGCCTGTGGACTGCACCTGGCCACTTTCTATTTATATTCTGCTCTCTGTGCCTCTGAATTTCCAGGCAGTGGTTTAGGCAGCAAAATCAATTTAAATGGCTCATGGCTCCCAGTTGCAGCACTAACCTGGAAGAGGTCGAAGTCACAAACCTTTAAAATCAGTTTCACACATACAGAATGGGAAGCAACTTCCTAGGAAGGAATACTACAGAAAAGGATCTAGATGTCATAGTGGACCACAAGCTAAACAGAAGTCAACAGTATGAAGGTGTTGCAAAAAAAGCAAACATGATTCTGGGATGCATTAGCAGGAGTGCTGTGAGCAAGACATAAGTCATTCTTTCACTCTACTCTGTACTTATTAGGCCTCAGTTGGAGTATTGTGTCCAGTTCTGGGGACCGCATTTCAAGACAGATGTGGAGAAATTGGAAAAGAGCAACAAGAATGATTAAAGGTATAGAGAACTTGAGCTATGAGGGAAGACTAAAAGAATTGGACTTGTTTAGTTTGGAAAAGAGAAGACTGAAAAGGGACATGGTAGCATTTACCAAGTATCTAAAAGGATGTCAGAAGGAGGAGAGAGAAAAATTGTTATCCTTGGCATTTGAGGATAGGACAAGAAGCAATGGGCTTAAACCGCAATGGGCAGCAAAGGGGGTTTAGGTTCAATATTAGGAAAAACTTCCTGTCAGGGTGGTTAAACACTGGAATAAATTGCCTAGGGAGGTTGTGGAATCTCCATCTCTGGAGATATTTAAGAGCAAGTTAGATAGACATCTATCAGGGATGGTCTATGGTACTTGGTCTTGCCGTGAGGGCAGTGGACTGGACTCAATGACCTCTCCAGGTCCCTTCCAGTTCTAGTGTTCTATGATTCTATGAAATATACAAGCAACCCGGGTGCCTGTCAAGCAATGTGGCAGTAGTGGGGCCAGGAGCCACGAGCCCTTTGCTGTGTTTTTAATTCAAAGCTTCCAGCCCCAGACAACTCCAGCTGTAGGCTAGTCCCTAGCTCTGCCCCTTCCAGGGTCGAGTCAACCTGTCGCCACAAAATTCGTGAAGTGGCCTTCCTGCAAAAATTATTGCCCACCCTGGATCTAGCCCTGCATCTAGTCTTCCAACAATAGTCAATGTCAGGTGCCCCAAAGGGAATGAACAGAACAGGTAATCATCAGGTAATCAATAATCAATCACCCCATCACCCATTCCCAGCCTCTGTCAAATACAGAAAAAGGACTTCTTACTCACCAGTGTTGAATTTATACTCCATAACTATCACCTCGGAGTGGGGTCCACAGTCTAGGGGTAGGTACAGTTGCCACCTGTGACAATTTCCAGTCACCTCCCTTCTCGTGTGACTTCTGAACAGTCACTTAGGAACTGGCCCATCCGTAGGTTTCCATCTTTGGAATCACGGTATGACACAAACTGGTACAGGGCGTCCTGCCGGGATATACATCTGTTCCACATTAAAGTCGTTAATGCTTGTAAGAACTGATGCATTATAAGTCCTCCCATTCCCCTGCTCTTAAGCTGCGCCAAAAAAAAAAATTGCACAAAAGGAAGTCAGCGATGGGGGGGGGGGGAATTCCTGCTTAAGTTCTTTTGTGGTAAGACCAAGTTTTTTGGTATGTATAGCGAGTGCAGCCTGTGGTGGCGTTATTTACACTTCTTCAGTAACTGGAGTGGAACCCGTCAGTGCCACTGCAATGTAAATACTGTCCTCCTGACCCAGAGCCGCTGGGCTCAGCGCTGCTCTTCCCAGTCAACACTCAGTGTGACTCGCGGGCCCACCAAGGGGACCGTTACTTCCACGCGCATGCGCCGACACAAAACAGCTGGCCCTCAGCCCGCTGCGGACGCATGCGCTGAGCAAAAGGCATGTCCCAAGCTCTCCCCAAAGCGCAAATGTTCCACCGTAGCTGCGCAGTGAACAGTTCATTTCCGAGCCCCGCTTTCCTCCACAGCGCATGCGTTAGATGCCGTTTCGCCATCACCATGGTAATGGGACGCGGAGCCCGGCCTGTGTGAGTGGGGTTCTCCTGCACCCCGCCGGCCGCCATGTCGGAGATTCTGTGCGAGTGGCTGAACGGGGAGGTGAAGCTGTCCCGGAGTGTGGGTGAGTGAGGGGCAGCGGGGCCAGGACACGGGGGTTGGTGCCGTATCTGGGATGGCAGGGCGGGGGGGATAGGCACACGCTGAGCGGTGGTATGTAAGCACCTGCGCGGCTCCCCCTAAGGTGTGTCTGTTCGCAGAGCCCTCAGTCCTCTCCCTTCTCCCCTCCACACTCCCCCACCCCCGAGGCAAGGAGTCCCTGGGCATTACTTACGGGTACAAGGGCTTCCGAGTTGCTGCCCGAAGGGGAGAGAGTCCCAGATGGCAGCGCACTGGGGGCCTGCGGGCACACAATAATTACAGCATAATCCTTTGAAAATCTCTAAAATAAATGGTGAGATTTCTCCCCAAGTGCTTGTGGGCTATGAACAATTTCAATTCTATCAATTAATAAGGACGGGGGGATAGGAAATACCGGAATTCAGGTTTACACTGCAGTTCCTGCTGTTTGGATTATGACTTTTTAAGAGAAGCATCTTCTCCATCATGAGAGAGAAATCCCTTACTGAAATCAGGCATATTAGAACATACTTACTGGCTGGTTTTCTTTCTTGTGCATGTTTTAGGAGCAGAAGAGTTAGTAACTAACCTGTCAAGTACTGGTTTTGCAAACTTTAAATGTTGAGCCAAATGTAAACAATTAAAATAGAGTAATTTACTTTTGATATTGATATTTAGATTTTAGATGCTGCAGTAGGTTATGGAATTTGGCACTTAATAGATTTAGACAACATAAGTACTGGCTTTCTGAAGACCATTTTGAATACTAAGGTTATTTAGGTATAGACATTTCATTGATAAAAATTTAAACTTAGCATACAGTATTAAGATTTTGCAAGAGCAATAATGAATTGAACTAAAAATTAAGTATAATTCTCCGATGTTATACAAATTCTGTAATGATCACTAATAGTCATAAGGTATCTTATTACTGATGCTTGTTTTTTAACCCAGATCCAAAATCTTTACCAAAAGAATTTTCTACTGGCTACCTAATTGGAGAAATTCTGCACAAATATGAGCTTCAGGATGACTTTAACCAATTTTCACAAAGCAGGTTAGTAACTTCAGGCATAGCTATGACATCTAATATATCTCCTATGTAATTTATACAGGATTTTTATTTATCATTGAGGCTTTTTCAGTAATACTTGACAGGATTTGGTGATGCTATTTACCAGTTATTAGTTGGCTACATATTAGATGCTCTAGCTGTATTAATTACCCAGATTAATTAAGGGGAGCAGAGCATTCAATGGGAACAGAGGGAAACCATACCATAGTTGGGACCCTCCTTCCAGAGGATGATGCGGTATCCTCTCGCACTAGGAATACCTCTGAGGGGGAGGGAATGCCAGTTGTTAGGAAGAGGCAGGTGTTAGTAGTGGGTGATGCGATCGTTAGAAACATAGATACAGTAAACTTCCGATAATCCGGCACCTTTAGGACCCAGGGGGTGCTGGATTATCAAATATGCCGGACTATGGGAAGGGGGGGCTATGAGGGGTCTGGCCCCAGACCCCGCATAGCTCCTCCCCCCTTCCGATAGTCCAGCTCTGCCCCAGGCGTCCCTGATTCAGCCGCTGCTGGTCAGTTTCAGCAGCGGCTGAATCGGGACACCTGCAGCAGAGCAGCTGGAGTGCTGCTGGCTTGGTCCGGCAGCGCCGCTCATCGGCGCTACTGGAACAACCCGGCAGCACCCCAGGTGCTTTGCCCCAGGTGTCCCCAAGTCAGCCGCTGCTGAAACTGATCAGCGGCTGACTCCAGGAAGCATGAGGCAGAGCTGCTCTGCCCCGGGCTTCCTGGAGTCAGCCACGGGTCAATTTCAACAGCAGCTGAGTCGGGACGCCTGGGACAGAGCAACTGGGGCGCTGCTGGGTTGGTCCCTGCAGCGCCGCACATTGGCGCTGCGGGGACCAACCTGGCAGCACCCGAGCTGCTCTGTCCCAGGTGTACCCAAGTCAGCTGCTGCTGAAACTGATCAGTGGCTGACTCCAGGAAGCACGAGGCAGAGCTACTCTGCCTTGGGCTTCCTGTAGTCAGCTGCTGGTCAGTTTCAGCAGCGGCTGAATGGGGGACAGCTGGGGTGCTGCCAGGTTGGTCCCGCAGCCCCGAGGGGCAGTGCTATGGTACCTACCTGGCAGCACCCGAGCTGCTCTGCCCCCGGCTTTCTGGATTCAGCCACTGGTAAGTTTTAGCAGCGGCTGAATCCGGGAAGCTGGGGGCAGAGCAGCTCCAATGGTCCGGCTGCCTGGAGTACTTCTGGGTTCCTGATGGTGCCGGACCATCAGGAGTGCCGGACCATCAGATTTTTACTGTAGTTGGGTTCATGATGACCAGGAGGAACCACATGGTCACTTGCCTGCCTGGCGCAAAGGTTGCGGATCTCTCGAGGCATCTAGATAGGCTTATGTGTAGTGCTGGGGACGAGCCGGTGATCATGGTATATGTAGGTACCAATGACGTAGGAAAGGGTAGGAGAGATGTCCTGGAGGCTAAATTTAGGTTGCTAGGAAAGAGACTGAAATCCAGGACCTCTATGGTGGCATTCTCAGAAATGCTTCCAGTTCCGCGTGCAGAGCCAGGTAGGCAGGCAGAGCTTCAGAGTCTCAATGCGTGGATGAGACAATGGTGCAGGGAAGAGGGGTTTAGATTATTATGAACTGGGGACATTTTTGGGGAGGGGGAGCCTATACAGGAAGGATGGGCTCCACCTAAACCAGGGTGGAACCAGACTGCTGGCACTAAACATTAAAAAAGCCGTAGAGCAGTTTTTAAACTAAGAGATGGGGGAAAGCTGATTGGGGCAGAGAAGCACACAAATCGGATGAAGACTTCTCTTAGAGGAGAATCCATTGATAAAGTTTCTCTAAGCTGTAGTCAGAAAGAGAGGAGGGGAGAGGACAAACTATGGGCCAGAGCAGACAAACAACCGCATATAAAGGAATCCAATGCATCAGTGAAGGGCAGACAAACTGTGGCAAATAGATGGACCTTTGGTCTGACCCAGTACAGCCATTCTTATGTTCTTATGTACTTCCAAAGGATCTAATCATTCATTAAATACTTACTGGGAGGATCTACTAGGATCATAAAAGATTGGCAGCACAATTAATATCCATCTATATGATCCTTTGGTGTGTTTGATTTATGAACTTCTGATTAAAAAACAGTACTGCCAACATTGATGTAACATATTAAATAGATTAAAAATGGGCAAACTGATCATAAATCTCAAAAAAGGGAAAATAATCGTTCTATGGGATGCTTCTAGTGGAATGCTACAAGGATCTGTTCATGTCCCAAAGCCATTCAATATCTATAAAGTCATTACTGATAGTTTCCAGATTAACACTCCACCAGTGTATGTGTAATTAGGGAATGGGGGATGGGTCAATTAACTAGAGAGATCTGGATTATTTGTTAAACTGGGTTTATTAAAACACAAGTACCACTGCAGTCAAATGTAAGGCTTTTTATCTAGGAACAAAGAAAGCAGGATATACTTACAGTATAGGGGGACTGTATCCTGGAAGCAATGACTTTTAAAAGGACTTAGTGTTTACGATGGCTAACCAGTTGAATGTGATCTGCCACTGCCATGCTGTGGCCAAGTGGACTAGTACATTTTGGGTTTATGAGCAAGGGGAACATCCTCTACCTCTATTTATAATAGTGGTAGAAATGTAGCCGTGTTAGCCTGGTGCAGCTGAAACAAAAAGTGCTACACAGTCCTGTTTTTTGTTTCAGCTACCTCTATGTATGACATCAGTAGCATCATTACTGGAGTACTGTGTGCAGTTCTGGTGCCTATATTTCAAAAAGGATGTTGAAAAATTGGCAGTGTCTCAAGAAGTGAGCTATTAAATGGTTTGAGAAAAGGATGCTGGAACAATTTTTACAGTGTGAATAGTGAGACCCTCCAAATCAGATTATAAACTCTGAAAATAATGAAAACCACTTCAAGCCAGAGATGTGGCAGTACCCCTAGTTCTCGCATGGATTGTTTGAGGTCTGACAAATTTCACTGTCAGGTAGATTTAAGAAGTTCAGTCTATTTTCCATAGCCAACAGAAGGTTAAGAAGTGATTTGATAATCTATAAGTATCTATGTGGAAAGAATATTTCTGATACTACAGGGCTCTTTAATCTAGCAAACAAAGACATAATGAAATCTAGTAGCTAGAAACTGAAGGTAGATACACCCAGAAGAGAAATTAGATAGAACTTTTTGTAGTACTGATAGGAATTACCCTTTGAAGCCATTTACCTTGGGATATGTTGGATTCGTAGTCGCATAAAGTGTTTAAATTAAAATTGAATGTCTTTCTAAAAGTTCTGCTCTAGCCCAGCAATTCTCAAACTTTATTGGTTCATGTACCACCTTTTTAAAAAACTGTGATGTGATTTGATGGAACATCAAGCTCATATATCACCATGATATACAAATCAGAGTTCAGAAACCCATGTGTTTGGGAACCCCAGAAGTTGTATGTTTGATACATGAATTATTGGGTGAATTTCTACAGCCTGGGTTGTGCAAGGGATAAAACTAGATGATCATAATAGTCCCTTGTGTCCCTGAAATATATTAATGTAGCATTCCTGCACAGCAAACCCTCAGCACTGTGGGAAGAGTTCTCAAATAAACACTATTTGGCTGTGTCTAGACTGCATCCCTTTTCCGTAAAAGGGATGCAAATTAGACATATCGCAATTGCAAATGAAGCAGGGATTTAAATCCCCCCACTTCATTAGCATAAAAATGGCTGCCTCTTTTTTCTGGCTCAGAGCTTTGCCGGAAAAAAGCACCAGTCTAGACGTGAATCTTTCAGAAAATAAAGCCTTTTCCGAAAGATCCCTTATCCATTATTTTAAATTAGCTATTTCAAATTTGTGTTTAATATAGTGTCCCTAGTCAGCACTGTTCACTTTGATTATTTTTGGAGGATAGTGATTTTGTTAAATCTCTTGACCAGTGTTTGCTATAAAAAGTATATATGGTTTCTCAGTTCTCTTCAGGGCTCATCTAGACTACGATGAAGTTTCGAAACAGGATATGCAAATTCAATGGGAATTTCCATATCTTCTTCTGATCTCACTTTCTAAAGCAGAGCTTTTGAGAGTGAAAGTACTGCAGTTGGGACATGTTTTTTTTCGGCAAATCCCTCCCTTTTTCAAAAAGACATTCTCTCTCAAAAAATGAGGTTTACACAGCTTTTTGAAAAAAAAGGGGGGGGGTTGCCAAAAAAAATCCGTGTCCTGATTACTTTCAGAGATTGGAAGAAGATATGCAAATTCCCACGGAGCCCTCAGGTTGTGCTGGTACTCATCCTAAAACACCCATTCTCAAATTGAAGGGAAAGGTAGGGGATTGGAGACTACCTTTTTCATGGCTGTTGATGGGGAAAGTACATTGCTTTCCCTGTTTGAATCAACAAAATGTTGTCTCTGTCATTCCTCTCAACTTTCTCACCTCTTTATCTCTGCCACTCTACAGACTCTTCATGCTACATATCATATAGCTATGTTTTATGTATGCAATATATTGCCAGCAGGGCTGGTGGGAAAACTGATTTTTTCTCTCTCTCTAAATAATAATAATAATAGAATGTTTGTTCCAAATTTTTTGGTGGAAGAATTTTCAGCATAAAATTTCACAAGATTTTTTTGTTTCATTACAGTTTTAAACATTAAAATGAAAATCTTTGTTTCAGCATAATGTCATTTTGGTTTATGGAAACAGAAACATTTAAGTCTCCTGTATCAGGAGTTTTCTTCCCAGAGAATGATTTTATGGTAGCAGCCCAGAACTAAACTGAAGGTATCATCTCATCCCAATGTATTACTTTTATGAGGGCTTCTGAACATTCATCCAGCTAGGATCTGCTGCTCTTCCTCAGATGAGCAGTTCTTCCTGAAGTTCCTAAAATACATGTCTGGAGTTAAGGAGCAAATATGTGCCAGAGGCATGTCCCTCATTCTTTTAAAGTATCAGTCAAAATGCACTTCTGCTGTAAATTATGCAGGAATGGGAATCTACAATAAGTTTCCCAGGGTATGTCTACACTAGCCCCCTAGTTGGAACTAGGGAGGCTAATATAGGCATTCTAAGTTGCAAATCAAGCCCTGCATTTAAATATCCCACGCTTGATTTGCATCTTCCTGGCCGGTCACCATTTTTTGAAATTTACAAGTCCAGACTAACTGTCCACGTCTACACGTGGCAGGGATCCGGTAATTCGAAATACAGCCCTAGTTTCAACTACCTGTTATTCCTCCTGGAATGAGGTTTAACAGGTAGTTCGATTTAGGGTCTTTAATTCAAATTACCGGGTCCCTGCCGTGTGTAGATGCGGCCAGTTAGTTCAGACTTGTAAATTTCAAAAATGGTGACCGGCTGGGAAGATGCAAATCAAGTGCGGGATATTTAAATCCTGGCCTTGATTTGCAACTTCGAATGCCTACATTAGCTTCCCTAGTTCGTACTAGGGGGCTAGTGTAGAATCTTAGGGTATGTCTACTATATTAATGAAGGCATCACAGTGCACACTTCAACACAGATGAGTTGCGCTACTACAAGCCTATCAGAACTCCAGGAACATATTTGGATTATTAGTCAACAGTGAAGTCCTTGCTACCATGTCTTTACTATTTACCATGCTAGCTAGATTAAAGCACTGTGCACATTGCAATCTAACTAAAGAACTTTTTCAACTATTTGTTTACCATTTTAAAATCAAACAAAAATCCTGAATTACTTAGACTCCGGTGGAGCTTCCATATTTTGAATGGTTTCTTTTGAGACCGTATCAATGACTTATCAATTATTTCTGTATTCATCAAGCACATTACAATCTCCTTTTAACTCCTGTTCTGACTCAGTATTTTTCCCATATATTTTTCCTATATTTTTCCTGATGTAGATGCATATATTATCATAGTGCTTATTTCTGCAAGGTGGGCTTTCAGGTAGTATTTCTAATGGTCCTTTCTGGACTTAATATCTATGAAACTGAACTCTATGAAGTGCAAAGTAACATAAGTACTTAGCAGCATGTATAGTACTTTATAGTAGCAAAATACCATACTACATATAGTTTTGTTTTTTAAACATATAGGGTCGCAAATTCTAAACTTAACAATTTTTCTCGCCTGGAACCAACGCTTCAGCTCCTTGGTGTGCAGTTTGATCAGAATGAGGCCCAGAATATCATGACTGAACAGCATGGGGCTGCAACCAAGCTTTTATATCAGCTTTATGTTGCCCTTGAAAAGAAGAAAAAGGCAGGGCTCACAGGAGTAGCCATGGAAACAATGAGACCTGCAGGACCTGCAAAGCTCAAGGGTATTGAGAGTGAGTTGTATCGAGAGGTAGGTTAATTAAGTTTGTCATATACAGCACTAGATAATCAGCAGACTAAAATGAAGCACATTTACATATAACTTTTTGGTAACAAAAAAACATTCACCTCACTTAACACCACTTTTTGTTTAATATATAATACTCTATGTGAAGAATCTATGATAGGGTATGTCTATGCTGTAGTTTTTTTTCAGAAAAAAAAAAAAACTTTCAAAAAACCTCCAGTTACATCCACACAGCAATTGTGTTTTCAACAAAAAAAAATATAGTAAGAACAGAGGGGGTTTTCTGACATTGGTAAACCTCTTTCTACGAGGAAGAAGCCTTTTTCTGAAAGAGCACTTTTGGAAAAGCACGTGTGTGGACAGGGAAGAGGGAGTTCTTTTGAAAGAAGAGGAAAGAGCACAGGTGCCATGGTGTCCACTCCGTCCACAATAATAACAGCTTAAATACAAGATAGCATCCATTCAGTGTGGGCACTATCTTTTTTTGAAAAAGCAGATCACTTTTTCAATGCACTTTTGCTGTGTAGATGCTCTTTTTCTGAGGATCTCTTCCGGAAAAGCTTCTTCCAAAAGAAACCTGCAGCCTAGACATAGCCCCAGATGCTTAGTTTTCCATCCTCATTGCTGGTTCACAAACAGGCCAATCACTTTCAAGATTCTCTGCTTCTTTGGTTTGTCTTTCTATTTGTTGTCTATTTTCTTCCCCAACCTTCCTTTTTGGTTCGTAGGAAATAATGGCACATGCCAGTAGTTTTAGAGCAGCAACCATTTTATTCTTCTCAATAGTACTGTTTGCAAGCTGAAATTGAGCAAAGAGCAGAAGATTGAGAAGAGGGTCAGAGTTTGCAGATCTGGCTAGAACACACACTCTTACCTTATTAGGAGTGCATCTACACTGCACCATTACTTCGAGATAACTAGTGTTATTTAAAAATAACAATGCGAGCGTATACACCGCCATTTCATTATTTCAAATGAATTTCGAAATAACAGATGGCTTATTCTGAAATCTGTAAGGCTCCTTCTATGAGGAATAACTTGTATTCCGAAATAGATATTTTGAAATAAGGTGTGTGTAGATGCTCCACTGCTGCAATTTTGAAATAGACCCTTACCAGGGCCATTCTAAATTATTCCTCCCCAGTGCCTCCTGTGGTTCTAAATCGAGATAGCATGCCTACATTAGGGAATCCTACCTCGTACTAATTTTGAGGTTTCCCTGTTGTACAGACTTGCTATTTCATATAATAGTAAGACTGGAAGGGACTCGAGAGGTCATCAAGTCCAGTCCCCTGCCCTCATGCCAGGACCCAGTACTGTCTACATCATCCCTGATAGACATTTATTTAACCTACTCTTAAATATTTCCAGAGATGGAGATTCCACAACCTCGCTAGGCAATTTATTCCAGTGTTTATCCACCCTGACAGGAACTTTTTCCTAATGTCCAACCTAAACCTCCCTTGCTGCAGTTTAAGCCCATTGCTTCTTGTTTTATCCTCAGAGGCCTGGAAGAACAATTTTTCTCCCTCCTCCATGTGAAACCCTTTGAGATACCTGAAACCACTATCATGTCCCCTCTCAGTCTTCTCTTTTCCAAACTAAACAAGCCCAATTCTTTCAGTCTTCCTTCATAGGTCATGTTCTCTATACCTTTAATCATACTTATTGCTCTTCTCTGGACCTTCTTCAAATCTTTCTTGAAATGTGGTGCCCAGAACTGGACACAATATTCCAACTGAGGCCTAATTGGCACAGAGTAGAGCGGAAGAATGACTTCGAGTCTTGCTCACAACACACCTGTTAATGCATCCTAGAATCATGTTTGCTTTTTTTGTAACAGCGTCACACTGTTGACTCATATTTAGCTTGTGGTCCACTATAACCCTTACATCCCTTTCTGCCATACCCTTTCCTATATAGCTGCTTCCTATTCTGTATGTGTGAAACTGACTGTTCCTTCCTAAGTGGAGGACTTTGCATTTGTCCTTATTAAACTTCATCCAGTTTACCTCAGACCATTTCTCCAGTTATTTTGGAATAACTGTTCCAGAATAGCTTATTTCTAAATAAGCGTGTAACGTAGACGTACCATAGTAGTGTTCCGTGTGTGCAGGTCACACTATCTCATGAGGTTGAACAATTTTAAATAAACTGTATGCTGTGAACCATGTTTAGATGGCCCAAAAACAAACATACATCTGTTGGCATAATGATCCTCAATGAGAGTGGGAGAGGCCATAATATTCCTTCACCAATGAGATTGTTTGTGGATAGCACAAACAGAAAAAGGAAAAGAGGTGAAGATAAAGTAACAAGGAACACATGATTCAGCATTTCCTGCAATTGACTTAGTTCATTTGTTCAAACACCATTTACTCTCCTCTAATTTACAACTCTTTGCGTCAATTTTAGCAAATTTGGCAAGATCTTACAAAAAAAATACTAGCTAGCTATTGTTCTGTGTACATCAGTATATAGGAAGTATCTATTCAAAACTATTTTCTGAAATGTTCCTTTAGGTAGTTTAATGTTCAAGTGGCTTAATGTAATATTTGTATCACTCTAACTTTGAGATGTCTTGAAACATTATATCATCATAGCGTCTTAGAAACCTAATGCCACGGCAGACTGACTTGAGACTGCAGGAGGTTTCAGAGTATTTTGAAATGAAATCTAAGCACATGGAAAATAAAATGGCTCATATACGCTTCGCAGAACAACAAAAAGTTCAAAAAATCCAGGAGGAGCAAAGAGCACAAGACATTGAAAAGGTGAAAAGCCAATTTGTTTTTTCATACCAAGCATCCAAGCCTGCAAATATTTACTTATGTTAAATTTAAGTGTTTTATTCATCCTGTTGAAGCACTTAGCTCCCTTTATATTACATTTATATTGATGGAAAAGCAGAAAAGAATGTAACACTCTTGACAAACATTAAGATGTGGCTGTGTAACGAGTAGTTTTTTATAAATCACTTAAAATATTAATACTTAATATACACACAAACTAGGACAATAAAGTGTTTAATGTGTTTTGTATATTGTCATAATTCAAGTGGATTATTAGGAACAGTGCTTTTTGTGACAGTATGCCCTGGGACGGCGTACCGGCACCTATTTTCCCATCTTACTTGAATTGAATGGGATTCCCCTGTGGCATACCAGCACCTATTTCCTGTTTCCTGGGGCAGGTTGTCTCCCAATGGAAGCCCACCTGGGACATGCAGCTCTTAAAGGGGACACAACCGCATTTTGGCCCCAGGCACGGGTTTTTTTGGCTCAACAACTTTGAGCCTGGAGTACCAGCACCTTTTTTCTTACAAAAAAAGCACTGATTAGGAATATGAACAAAGGGCAAAGGACATAAGAAGCTGAAATATCCAAACATGACACACAACATTGAGAGTCTTACTGTGATTTATTAAGTAGGTTTTATCAGTATATAAAAAAAAAAATCCATACCCATCTAAATATTTTCCCCGCCCTCTGCCCCCCAAAAATATAAATGACATTTAAAATACCTTTAAAATAAAAATGTGCTTCTCTTAACTTTGATATAATGCTCTGTTTTTGGGGTTGTTTTTGTTTGTTTAATCTCAGGAAATTGCTTTTTGCACCTTACCTCAAACTCTTACCCATGTATACCTAATTGAATGAAACATGCTTACTGGTCTTACTTTGGTATCTGTCTCATCTCCTGACCCACTAATGAAGCATCACCTCTTTCCCGCTTTATATTCATAATTGATAGCTAAAAGAGAATTGATGCCTGTCTGTTTTTTAAATGCTTCTGAGACATCACCTGGGGTCCCTATTAGTTCTAAAAATGGAAAAAAGAAAATAGAATGCCTATCAATGCACTTTTCCCTCAATTCAGAGTAGCAATTCAATATTATTCGGGGACACAGTTCTTCAGTCGTCTATAAATCAGTTGTTGAATGAGTATTACTTTCAGTTTCACCTTTTTTTTTAATCCAATTTAATTCTAAAGGCCTTTTGAGAGAGATGATTTGGGATGGTGAAAGGGGAAAATAGAAGAGACAGCCCCCACAAAAAAACAAAACCCCAAAAAAACTCCTGCAAAAAGCAGAGACAGGAAAAATGGTAAGGGTCCATGCCACTTTCTCTTAGAGAAAGAAGAGAAATGGAAAAAAAGGAGAATGTTAACATATGCAGGGATAGATGACAATTTTGCGGGCCTCCCCCCCCCCCCTTTGACACGGTGCATGCGTGGTGGTGCCACGGCACATGCACGGTGCTTCTTGAAGCACGGGGCCCGGGGCAGCCGCCCCACTCACCCTACCGTATATCCGCCCCTGAACATATGTAATTGTCAGTGAAACAAGAAAGTCTTTATTATATTACCAGTTTTTAATGTTAAAAATATACTTATTACAAATTGTGATTATTAGAAAATCCTCTGTTTGTCAGATCAATTGTCATGTTTTGTGGAAGCACACTTATACTTTCTGTAATGGAGTTCAGTTAAAAAAGTAGTGAAATGCTGAGGTCTATCCCTCTTCCTCTGTGATGGCACTAAATGGGGAAGAACCACAAATTAGTGCATCCTCATAGTGGAGTGGAGGGGAGAGGAGAGAGTGCAGGGCTGGCAGTACTACTTGCTGCTGTTGGTGCCTATCTGCACAGGATGTGGATGAGGTGAATACTGATCCAGCATACCAGTAAAGATGCATAATGACTGGAGGAACATAGCAGGGGTCATTTATTTGTGTACTGTTTCCCACCCCTACCAGTCCTAAGACCGTAGTGAATTACAAAGATCCTCTGATACTGCTGTTTGACTAGTATACTTCCCTCTCCAACTGCCTGTGAAGCCACAGCATGCTAGGATGTTACCCTGACTATTAATCAGTT
Organism: Pelodiscus sinensis; assembly: GCF_049634645.1. NCBI lineage: Eukaryota > Metazoa > Chordata > Testudines > Trionychidae > Pelodiscus > Pelodiscus sinensis. The sequence continues at coordinate 106,703,121 of NC_134716.1, read as the reverse complement.
AGAAAATTAATTTACAAGACCTGTCTTTGGCCCCCAAAAAAGATTGACATGCATAAAGGGGACAAATCAGGTTAGTGACTTTATTTTGAGTTAAGACTTAATTACATACAAGAGACATGGAGAGGCTGATTTCACTTTAATATTCTACTTTTTGCAAAATGATTTAATTAAAAGTTTTTGTAGATGCAAGATTAGAATTTGTTTTGTTCAAGTACTTTCTGCTAATAATAATTTTTCTATGGGTAAATTACAATACATTTATAGCGTATTTTTATATACATTCAAGTAACTGAACAGCTTTATACTGTATTTTCAGCATCGTAAAGGAAGAAGGAGGCAAAATGAAATAATGGCCAGGATTCAAGCAGCTATTATACAGATTCCAAAACCACCACCAAACCGTACCTTGAAAGCTATGGAAGCCCAAAAAATGTTAAAAAAGAAAAAAGAAGCACAGGTAAGAGTTAATTTTATTGCTATACATGGGTATGTCTACACTACCCCGCTAGTTCGAACTAGCGGGGTAATGTAGGCATACCGCACTTGCAAATGAAGCCCGGGATTTGAATTTCCCGGGCTTCATTTGCCTAAGCGGGGAGCCGCCATTTTTAAATCACCGCTGCTTTGAACCCCGTGTAGCACGGCTACACGGGGCTCAAACTAGGTAGGAACTAGAATTCCTACTCCGAACTACCGGTACACCTCGTGGAACGAGGTGTACCGGTAGTTCGGAGTAGGAATCCTAGTCCGAACTACCTAGTTCGAGCCCCGTGTAGCCGCGCTACACGGGGTTCGAAGCAGCGGGGATTTAAAAATGGCGGCTCCCCGCTTAGGCAAATGAAGCCCGGGAAATTCAAATCCCAGGCTTCATTTGCAAGTGCGGTATGCCTACATTACCCCGCTAGTTCGAACTAGCAGGGTAGTGTAGACATACCCCATTTTAGTAACACTAAATTTATTCTTAGAGATTATATGCATACCAAATGGCATATTTCAACAGTTATGTCAGCATAAAACTGACAAATGTAGTAGGAAATATAGCCCAGTAACATTTATGGGATTGATCCTGTCTGCTTTATTTAGGGAAATCTCCCATTGACATCAATGAGAGTTCTTTCAGAGTAAATAGTACAGAATAAGGTCTTAAATTAATCCTTTGTAATGTTTTAGGATCACTCTACCAACCTTGAAATAAGTGGAAGTTGTATCAAGCCATTAGTCATTTTCCTTATTGTGGTGGGCCCCTCCCACCTACTCTCTTAAGTTCAAGGCCCTCCGGCCAGAGTCCGAAGCACAGTCCATGTCTGGCCCTTTTTGGCAAGGCCGAGGCCCTCCGGCCTGAGTCCACAACACAGTTTAGGGTTGTAGCGGGGACACACCCCAGATAGGGGGACCCAGGCCCACCCTACTCCACCATGTCCTGGCCCAGGGCCCAGCCCAGGGCCCTGTGAGCGACCAGGTAAGTGGGTTACACCCTCGGCAGGGCAATCCGGCCAAAACACACCGAGGTTCTCTGGGCAGGAGACAAGGTTCCTGCTCCTACCCTGGGCCACTTCCTACTTGGTTCCCTGGGGTTCCATCCCCTATACTCGCCAGCTTGCTGTGGCCTCCGGGCCGGCATCTCCTCAGCAGGCTGTCCCTGGGTCGCACCAGCTTGCCTCTCCTGGAGTCTCCAGTGACAGCTGTGCAGGAACCCCCTTCCCCAGTCCTTCTCCTCCAGCTGTCTCTCCAAACTGAGTCCTTCCCCAGGCTTTTATAGTGGAGCTAAAGCCCGGGCATGCTCGGTAGGGCTGCGGGGGAGGGGCCTCTGCAGCTAGGTAACCCTGGCTGGGCCCTGCATGTTCAGTGTGGGGCTGCCTTGCCCCGTCACACTTATGATTTGTCAAATTTCACCCTGACTCATTATGTACAACCAAATCTAGTTGAGAAGTTTGAAGGTAAGAGAATTTAGTTGGCTCTATTCTTTTAGAATTTATCAAATGAGCTGGGTCACACATGGAATAATATAGGACTGCTTGGACTACTCAATCCAAATTATAACATGTTTGGCAAAGAACAGTAAAATTAAAAAACCCTGAATGGAACAAATTCTTCACCAGAGCTTGAAGTGGCTTTACACAGTTATCTAGCAAACCATATGGTGCAAAATGGAAGACTGCAAAATTTCAGATGCTATGTTTACAATGAGCTAACTTGTATGTAGGCAAAGAGGAAAATGCAGTGAGGTGACTTTTTTGTAGGAGTATGACATAGGCCAGTCTTCTGTCACCCTGGACTAGCTGATGCAATATAATTTGTTCTAAGGCATTAACATTTTTTTGTATAATAGTTGTATTTGTAAAATACAAATTAGTAATTGAATCTTTTTATAGTTTTAGGGAAGATAGAGGAGACATTTCAATTTTTCTTGTTTCTCTAGGATGTATACATGGAAATTAAGAAGTTTGAAAAGTTTATGAGGAAAGAGAGCCCTACTTCTGGTAGCACCCAAGTCACTGACAGGTAATGTTTGCACCCAATTAACATCAGTAAACATACAGTCACTGGAGAAAAAAAGAAATCTTAACTAGTTTTATGGTTCTATTAATGAAACCATTCACCCCCAGCAGCTGTTTTCATTTTTATTTTAAAGTGTACCTCATATTCTACTTTTAAATTTTATAGTCAGACAGAGAGCTATTAACATCTCAAAAGAGGCTTTTGCAGTGGCTTATAACTTTCTCAAACTTTAATCTTTTAGACTTGTTTTTTCTAGGTCTTCTCAATGTTTGAGTATGTATTTTTTTAAAATGCAGCCCACTTTTTCCTCTCAAAAAAAAGTTGCAACTTAATTTTTATATAGAATTAATCTTTAAATTGGACATGTGTCTTCCCATAATACTGTGGCAGTCTGTTTTGGCCAGCTGGTAAGAGTTTAAAACATACATCTTATATATACATCATGTATTCATGATGACTTTAAAAATAGAAGTTGTACTAAACTATCTTACAGTGTCCTGTTGTCACTTGTGCATTATGTGTAAAAACTTATAAGACTGATATCATTCACTGTGTACATGGAAGCTTCAATCCTGCACAGATTTACACACACATTTAATTTTGCAGACTATGAGTAGTTCAGTTGACTAGAAACTGATGAAGTGAATTCATTAGAGTGTGACTGATTGGGGCTTGATTAGGTAGGACTACTTATGAGTGTACATGAACTCTTGACACACTGAAACTCTGATCTTGCAAATATTTAAATGTTTAACTTTGCACATGTGTGATTGCCCAGGATGTGGAAAGGAGTGGTAGGGGGACCCAGGCCCTCCCTCTCCACCGGGTCCCAGCCCAGGGCCCTGTAGGCAGGGACGCTTGCTCTTGTCTGCTCGGTGGGGAATCCAGCCAATACACACCAAGCTGATAGCAATCCCTTGCCCTGGGCTGCTTTCTACCACCCTAGCACCCCTATAGTCTGTCCGCCTCAGCGGCAGTCTTTACCGGGGCTGGGGCTGGCAGTGTAGGTGGTCCCGTCCCTCAAGCGGGGTTGCCTGCCGGCTTCACTCCCGGAGTCCGATGCTGGTCCTCTCTCTGGCCTCAGCTGCTGCAGGAACACCGGGGTTGCAGCTTGGCCCTTCTCCCTCCAGCTGCCTCTCCTCCTGAAGGGCTCCCTCTGTCTTTATATGCTGGCTCTGCTGGAGGGGCAGGGCTCTTTCAGCCAGCTGGGCCTGGGCTACTCCCAGCCCTTCAGTGTGGGGTCTGTTCGCCCCATCACATGTCCCTTTATTCTTTTGTGTAGTGTCAGTCAAGTTTGTCCAATGTACATGGTAGAGGGGCATTGCTGTCATATGATAGCATATATTACATTAGTAGATGTGCACATAAATGACCCTTAATGGTATAACTGGTGTGGTTAGCTCCTGTGATAGTGTCACTAGGGTAGATGTGTAGATAGTGTTGGCAACAGGATTTGTTGCAAGGATCGGTTTCTGGGTTAGTGTTTCTGTTGTGGGATGTGAAGTTGGCAATGAGTATTTGTCTCAGGTTGGGAAGCTGTCTGTAAGCAAAGCGTGGCCTGCCTCGCAGGGTCTGTGAGAACAAGGGATCATCCTCTAGGATAAGTTGTAGATCCTTGATGATATGTAGAAGAGGTTTTAGCAAAAGGCCATACGTAATGACTAGTGGCATTCTGTTGTTTTCTTTTTTGGGTCTGTCCTGTAGGGTGACTTTTTAGTATCCACCTGACTTTGTCAATCTGTTTCTTCACTTCTGCAGGGGAGTATTATAGTTTTAAGAATGTTTGATAGAGACCCTGAAGGTATTTGTCTACATCTGAGGGATTGGAGCAAATCCAGTTGTATCTTAGGTCTTGGCTGTAGACAGTGGACTGTGTGATGTGTTCTGGATGAAAGCTGGAGGCATACAGTTAAGTATAGCGGTCAGTAAGTTTCTGATACAGAGTGGTGGTTATGTGACCATCACTTATTTGCGCTGTAGTATCCAGGAAGTGGATCTTTTGTGTGAACTGGTCCAGGCTGAGATTGATGGTGGGGTGGAAATTGTTGAAATCCCAATGGAATTCTTCAAGGGCCTCCTTCCCATGGATCCATATTAGGGTGGGCAAATACTGGCCCATGGGCCAGATCCAGATTGTCATGGTTAGCCTGGCCAATGGGAGCTATGGGAAAGCAGTATCCCGGTCTGTGTCACTTCCCTCAGCTCCCATTGATCAGGAAATATTATATGTGGCCAATGGGAGCTGCAATCCCCCTTCACCTGTGGAGGCGCTGGTAAATATAGTAGCAGCAGCCCTCCAGGGGTTAATCCTGACAAACTGCCACTGTTTTATTGTCCACCCTGGTCCAGATGATAAAGATGTCATCAATGTAGCGCAAGCAGAGAAGGGGCACTTAGGGACGAGAACCGAGGAAACGTTGTTCTAAGTCGGCCATAAAAATGTTGGCATACTGTGTGAGGCCATGCGGATATCCATAGCAGTACTGCTGACTACAGAACAGACTAAACAAGAAAACAACAGTATCCGCTAACCATTGCCTACAGCCCCTAGCTAAAATTAATTAGCACTGATGTCACACTCCCATCTTTCTATCCCTTCCTTTTTTCTTTTCTTTTCAAGCATCCCACAAAAGCTTATGCCCAAATAAATTTGTTAGTTTTTAAAGTGCCACTGGACTCCTTGTTTTATCATATGCAGTCAGATGTATTCTATGGGTAGTCATATGTATTTTGTGCACAAATATTTTATACCTGTTTTAATTTTCAGTTGTTTTTTCCAAACCGCATATTTTTCACTGTAGAGCATTTTATGTATTTAAGAGAGAGGCGATCTATTTCATGATAATTCCTAATTTTCATCGTATTTTGCACTAGTTATCTGATGATATTTTTGACCATGAACTTCTTCCTCTGATTTGGCCATGCAATGAGCTTCCAGTTTCATATTGCAAAAACCTTAATGGCAGCATAAAGTAGCTGTAGAACTAGTTTCTCAAATATTGCCATAGTGAGCATAGTACAAGAACCTATGCAGAATAGAACAGAAACAGCAGATGATTTGTCTGGTTGAGAAGCTGTATGTACTGGGTATCAAGAAGGCCTGGGAGAAAAACAGCTGCTGGTGATATGTCCCACCTGTGCTTTTGCAAGAGAGTGAAAATAATAGTGGCTTCAGGAGCCATTCAATACTTTTCTGTGTGGGATGCTTCCTTTTTTCTGGTATGGTGGCTGGTAAGCCACTAGCCATAGAATGTTAAGGAGGTATCTCTGATACTAATTTCACCCCTCCCCAGGGGAAAGCACAACAGAGCCAGGGAGTTCCTGACAGCATGGCCTTTCCCTTGTGTACCTTTTCTTTGCCCCCCAGTGGGGCATAATAGAAACTGTTCTTCTTCCCAACCCACTCTTCTTCCATAGATAGTACAATGGCAATCAGGAAGAGTCTCTGGAGAGGTATATTTGTCTATGTCAGGAAACAAGGTTTTCATAGGGAACATCCTTTTTCGTATTCCTCACCCATTGTCAGTCCCTCGTTGTAGTACTTTGGTCAGTCTTATTCTTTCTGGCAGAGATTTGAAATATAGAAGCCCTGTGATCCTACTACACTGTGATTTAGGAAAGGACCATTGAAGATGGGTTGTCTGGGCCTACCTAGAGAGGCTACACAGAACAGCCAATCAGAGCCCAGGAGGCTCAGATTGAAAGTCTGCAGGGGAAACATCTCAAACTCCTGGACATTATGCATTCTTCTATACTTGGCAGGCTCACCATGCGTACAAAGGACAGTGGAACCTCACAAGATCTCTAGCACATACCAGCATCCACTTGGCCACATCCAAGCAAGCTAACAGAATATACCGAGTCCACTAGAGCTCAGGCAGCCTCTGCTGCCTCTTTGAAGAATGTCCTTATTTCTGAAATCTGTAGGGCAGCTACAAGGACACTACATTTAGAAAACACTACTGTTTGGTGGATTCTTCAAGGCTGATCCCACTCTTGTAGGGTTGTCATGCAGTCCCCTACTACCGACCTCCACGTAGACAACATAGTGTTAGTCATCAAGATTAGAATCAATCTTTACAATCCCTCAACAAAAAAATAATGGTTACTAGCATTACAGTAAATAGTAGTTCTTTGAGATATATTTTCTCTAGGAAAGAGACTGAAATCCAGGACCTCTATGGTGGCATTCTCGGAAATGCTTCCAGTTCCACGCGCAGGGCCAGGTAGACAGGCAGAGCTTCAGAGTCTCAATGCGTGGATGAGACGATGATGAAGGGAAGAGGGGTTTAGATTTATTAGGAACTGGGGACACTTCTGGGAGAGGGGGAGCCTATACAGGAAGGATGGGCTCCACCTAAACCAGGGTGGAACCAGACTGCTGGCACTAAACATTAAAAAGGCCGTAGAGCAGTTTTTAAACTAAGAGATGGGGGAAAGCCGATTGGTGCGGAGATGCACGTAAATTGGAGGGAGACTTCTCTTAGAGGAGAATCCATTGATAGAGATTCTCTAAGCTGTAGTCAGAAAGAGAGGAGGGGAGAGGACAAGCCATGGGCCAGAGCAGACAAACCACCGCATTCTAAGGAATCCAATGCATCAGGGAAGAGCAGACAAATAAGCAGTGGCAAATTTTTAAAGTGCTTCTACACAAATGCTAGGAGTCTGACTAATAAGATGGGTGAACTGGAGTACCTCGTATTAAATGAGGAGATTGACCTAATAGGCATCACTGAAACCTGGTGGAATGAGGAAAATCTGTGGGACACAATCATACCGGGATATAAAATATATAGAAAGGATAGAGCAGGCCGGGTGGGTGGCGGAGTGGCACTGGATGTGAAAGATAATGTAGAATCAAATTAAATAAAAATATTAAATGAATCAACACGTTCCATAGAATCGCTATGGATAGTAATTCCATGCTCCAATAATAAGAAATTAGCAGTAGGGATATATTACCGACCACCTGACGAGGACAGCGATACTGACATTGAAATGCTGAGGGAGATTAGAGAAGCTACCAAAATAGAGAACTCTATAATAATGGGGGATTTTAATTACCCCCATATTGACTGGATACATGTCACCTCAGGAAGAGAAGCAGAGAGAAAATTTCTCAATGGCTTAAATGACTGCTTCTTGGAGCAGCTGGTGCAGGAACCCACAAGGGGAGAGGCAATTCTCAATTTAGTCCTGAGTGGAGTACAGGATCAGGGCCAGGAAATAACCGTTACAGGACCGCTTGGGAACAGTGACCATAATATAATAACATTCAACATTCCTGTGGTGGGAAGAACACCTCAGCAGTTCAGCACCCTGGCATTTAATTTCAAAAAGGGGAATTACACAAAAATGAGGAGGTTAGTTAAACAGAAATTAAAAGGCACAGTGACTAGAGCCAAATCCCTGAAAGCTGCATGGAAACTTTTTAAAGACACCATAATAGAGGCCCAACTTAAATGTATACCCCCAAATTAAAAAACATAGCAAGAGACCTAAAACAGTGTCACCGTGGCTTAACTGCCATGTAAAAAAAGCAGTGAGGGACAAAAAGGTATCTTTTAAGAATTGGAAATCCAATTCTAGTGAGATAAATAGAAAGGAACATAAACCTGTCAAGTCAAGTGTAAAAATGTAATAAGAAAAGCAAAAAAAGATTTTGAGGAACAGCTAGCCAAAAACTCAAAAAGAAATAACAAAATGTTTTTTAAGTACATTAGAAGCAGGAATCCTGCTAAAAAACCTGTGGGTCCCCTAGATCAGTGGTCTCCAACCTTTTTACACCCAAGATCACTTTTTACGTCTCAGAACAGGCGAAGATCTACTGCCCCGCCCCTTCCTTGAAGCCCCGCCTACATTACATGAGGAAATATAATGTAAATGTACTGCGCAGGTGCGCAGTTCAGAGAGGGCTCAAGAGCTACTCTTAGAGCCCCTGAGATCTACTGGTAGATCGCGATCTACTGGCTGGTGACCACGGCCCTAGATGATCGAGCTATAAAAGGAGCAATCAAGGACGATAAAGCCATTGCAGAGAAACTAAATGATTTCTTTGCTTCAGTCTTCACGGCTGAGAACGTTGGGGAGATTCCCGAATCTGCACCGTCCTTTGTGGGTGATGAATCTGAGGAACTGTCCCGGATTGAAGTGTCATTAGAGGAGGTTTTGGAACAAATAGAAAAACTTAATGTTAACAAATCTCCGGGACCGGATAGCATTCATCCAAGGGTTCTAAAAGAACTCAAATGGGAAATTGCTGAGCTATTATCTGTGGTTTGTAACCTATCCTTTAAATCGGCTTCCGTACCTAATGACTGGAAGGTAGCCAACGTGACACCAATATTTAAAAAGGGCTCTAGAGGCGATCCTGGCAATTACAGACTGGTAAGTCTAACTTCAGTACCGGGCAAATTAGTCGAAACAATAGTAAAGAATAAATTTGTGAAACATGTAGAAGAACATAATTTGTTGGACAAAAGTCAACATGGTTTCTGTAAAGGGAAATCCTGTCTTACTAATCTATTAGAGTTCTTTGAAGGGGTTAACAAGCATGCGGATAAGGGGGATCCAGTAGATATAGTATACTTAGATTTTCAGAAAGCCTTTGACAAGGTCCCTCACCAAAGGCTCTTGTGTAAATTACATGGCCATGGGATAAGAGGGAAGGTCCTTTCTTGGATTGCGAACTGGTTAAAAGACAGAAAACAAAGGGTAGGAATAAATGGTAAATTTTCAGATTGGAGAGGGGTAACTAGTGGTGTACCCCAAGGGTCAGTCCTGGGACCAATCCTTTTCAACTTATTCATAAATGATCTGGAGAAAGTGGTAAGCAGTGAGTTAGTAAAGTTTGCGGATGATACCAAACTGTTTAGGATAGTCAAGACAGACGCAGACTGTGAGGGACTCCAAGAAGATCTCACCAAACTCAGTGATTGGGCAGCAAAATGGCAAATGAAATTTAATGTGGATAAGTGTAAAGTGATGCACATTGGGAAAAATAACCCCAGCTATACGTACAGTATGATGGGGGCTAATTTGGCTATGACAAATCAGGAAAGGGATCGTGGAGTTATCGTGGACAGTTCTCTGAAAACTTTCATGCAGTGTGCAGCGGCGGTCAAAAAGGCAAATAGGTTGCTAGGAATTATTAGGAAAGGGATAGAAAATAAGACACAGAATATCTTACTGCCCCTGTATAAAACTATGGTACACCCACATCTTGAATACTGTGCATAGATGTGGTCTCCTCACCTCAGAAAAGATATTTTGGCCTTGGAAAGGGTTCAGAAAAGGGCAACTAAAATGATTAGGGGTTTGGAACAGGTCCCATATGAGAGGAGGTTAAAGCGACTGGGACTTTTCAGTTTAGAAAAGAGGAGACTGAGGGGGGATATGATAGAGGTATATAAAATCATGAGTGGTGTGGAGAGGACTGATAAAGAAAAGTTATTTATTAGTTCCCTAAATAGAAGAACTAGAGGACACCAAATGAAATTAATGGGTAGCAGGTTTAAAACGAATAAAAGAAAGTTCTTCTTCACACAGCGTGTAGTCAACCTGTAGAACTCCTTGCCAGAGGAGGCTGTGAAGGCTAGGACTCTAATAGAGTTTAAAGAGAAGCTAGATAATTTCATGGAGGTTAGGTCCATAAAAGGCTATTCGCCAGGGGATAATATGGTGTCCTTGGCCTCTGTTTTTCAGAGGCTGGAGAGATATGGCAGGAGACAAATCGCTTAATCATTGTCTTCAGTCCACCCTCTCTGGGGCACCTGGTGCTGGCCACTGTCGGTAGACAGGATACTGGGCTAGAATGACCTTTGGTCTGACCCAGTATGGCCGTTCTTATGTTCTTATGTTCTATATTGATTCCATAACCTATTCTTTTTAATCAATCCTGTGTATTCCTAATCTTTTTAGTATTCTGTACTATCAAGTGAACTATTGGGCCTGCTAACCCCTCAGGTCAGTAACACAAAGATTTGGGGTACAGGTGTGGTGCTAACTACCACTGGTGGCCAAAATAATCCCAACTTGTGCATGTGATTCATATGCACCAAGACTGGAATCCACATCGACAACACCTCTCAAAGAATCACACTTAGTGTAAGGTTAAGTAGCTAATTTTTTGATGTTCAACATGAATTTTCTTAGCAGTATACAGGACACCTTGGAAACACAGGAGGTAGACACAACAGCTCCAGACACCACAGCCCAGACAACTACTGAATTATTGAGCACTTATTCAGATGATGAATATACAAGAAAAATTCAAAAACGTCTAGAGGAAGACAGTTTTGCCCGGGAGCAAAGAGAAAAAAGACGACGGAAGATGTTAATGGAACAGCTAATAGCCCACGAAGCACAAGAGGTGAGGTATTTGTGCTGATGTGCTGTATCACATGCAGAATTACCAATCTGCAAATATCTAAATGGAAAAGTAAAATAACAAATTGATGTTTGCACCCGAACAGCGGTCTTTAGCCATCTGATTTTTCCAGAAAGAACTGTACTTTTTATCATTCAGAAAGCTGGAGATATCATCCTTATGTCACATTTCTCTTACACAATAATAGTGGTAATGATGATTTACTGCACTCCTAAGAGGCAAATGTTTTGCTACTGTATGTAATGATATTGGGAACATCAAATGGAAAGTCACTGGTGTGCTGGAACTTTACATGTCTGAGCTCAACCCTCAGGTGACATTACTGTTTTTAGAGTGTTTGAACAAACTCTGTTCAGATGTTTTTTATTAGGTAGGAGAAAAATTGTATCTACAAACAAACAAATATACACTAAAGATATGGCCCAAAGAAACATTTTCCCCAAAATAACAAACGGTTGAACTTAAAACCTATGGAAGCATTTAATTTCAGAATGAGGAACTACACAAAAATGAGGAAATTAGTTAAACAGTGCCAAAAGTGAAATCACTGCAGGATGCATGGAAACTTTTAAAAGATGCTATAATAGATGCTAAATTTAAATGTGTGCCCCAAATTAAAAAACCTAGGAAGAAGACCAAACAATTGTTACCATGACTAAACAACAAAGTAAAAGAAGCGCTTAAAGACAAAAGGTATCCTTTAAAGTGGATGATCAGGATGCTAAGATAGCACTCAAGGAAGGTAAAGCTACTGAGGAGAAGCTAAATTAATTTTCTGCTTCTGTTTTCATGCCTTAGGATGTGAGGCAGAGTCCCAGACTTAAACCATTCTCTTTAGATGAAAAATCTGGGAAACTATCCCAGATTGCAAAAGCAGCAAGGAGTCCTGTGGCACCTTATATACTAACAGATGTACTGGAGCATAAGCTTTCATAGGCAAAAACCCACTTCATCAGATGCATGTAGTGGAAATTTCTAGAGGCAGGTATAAATATGCAGGCTAGAGATAACGAGATTAATTCAGTCAGGGAGGGTGAGGCCCACTGATACTTTATCCCAGATTGAGGTGTCATTAGAGGAGGTTTTGGAACAGATTGATAAATTCAGCAGCAATAAATCTCCAGGATGAGATGGTATTCAGACAAGAGTTCTGAAGGAACTCAAATATGAAATTATGGAACTGCTAACTGTAATATGTAAACTATCATCTGTATCTGCTTCTATATGAGATGACTAGATGATAGCTAATGTAATGCCAATTTTTAAAAAAGTTTTCAGAGGTGAGCCCAGCAAATGGCAGATGAAATTCAATATTGATGAATGCAAAGTAATGCATATGAGAAAACATTCCCACTATACATATAAAATGATGGGGTCTAAATTAGCTGTTACCACTCAGGATAGATCTTGGAGGGAAACATTGTGGATCATTCTCTTAAAACATCCCCTCCAGTGTGCAGCAGAAGTCAAAAAAGCAAACAGAATGTTAGCAATCATTAGGTGAAGGAAAGCTAATAAGATAGAAAATATCATATTGCATCTGTATCAATCCATGGTATGCTCACTCACATTTTGGTCACTGAGTGCAGATGGAGATAGCATGGCCATCTCCAAAAATATATATGGGAATTGGAGAAGGTACAGAAAAGGACAACGAAAGTTATTAGAGGTATGGAATAGCTGCAGATGAGGAGAGATTAATAAGACTGGGACTTGTCTCTTTTCCAAGTTGAAAAGTTAGGTGGTCTTGACTTATGTATCTGACTTTTGGATTTATTAATAATTTCTGAAATTGTTACTGTTAATGCGAGAGACAAGCAGACATTAATTTCACCATAAATTCTTGTGTTAAGGTCAATGGGTATTTTATTTAATCACTGTGCACATTCTTAATAGCCTAAAATTAAGCAGTCATCACACCCAATAATCTAGCTAGCATTCATAAGCATGTGATCAGTATACTTACAGATAGGGAAAAATGATCTTATCCTGGAGTGCTTCAGCATGATCACAAAGGCTCTGACAGAACACTAATTTTTTATATTTTATACCAAACAAATGATGTCATAGCTGATTACCACACAACCTAACAACTAATCTGAGACAACTCACTGTAACTTTTAATTTTAATGTAGATAAAGTTTACAACCTTCTTTCTTCCCAAGAAATTTTTCCTTAACTTTTTCCCATCTTTCTGCTGACCAACAGCTTTTTCATTGAACTTGATTTACGCAGGCTTTACTTTTAGAATAACACTGGTATGTGAGATTAAAAGACACAAAATGGACTTTTCTAAAATAGATTTTTTTGTCTTATTTAAAGCACCTGAAGTTGCCCCTATCAGTCAGAAGGCATCTTTTTCAAAAACTTTCCCTTATCTCATTAATTATTTTTTGAGCCATACATCCTCCCTATTTCATTCCTTCTGGCATAACAAATCATTACTTTCAAGGTCTTTCATTTGTTAGTTGCAGCCTTTCTTTACAATATACATTTATAACCAAACTTAAATTAACTTCAATTTTAGTTATAGATTTATATTTATTATACACTGCCCATATGCCCATTTTTTTATTCTTGTTGAATGGAACTAGCCACAGAGTGTGAAGTATGTGCATAAGTATTTGAAGAAGTAGGGCCTTTGCTGTGAAGACCTGGGTTCAGGGTTCTGTGCTGCTTCTTTCACAGTGATGACAATGTAAATAAATAAAACAGCATGAAGATGTTCCATTAATATTTAAATTAAAGTTACAAATAGAAATGTAGTAATGCATGAAATGTGTGGAAATACACACATGTGTAGTATGATACATAAACATAGAATTAATGCATTTGGCCACTGGATGCCACTGTTGTTCCAAACAGATGTAATTTTAAAAAGAAAAAGCTTTTTTCATGCATTTCTCAAATGAACACCATTACAGAGCCATCTTCTGTTTTAATAACTGGTTTTATCTTTTTTACAGTAACTTGGCGATCCTGTATTTTACTATGGATTTTGAGAAATGCATATAAAACTCAAGTTGTGCTTTTGTCCTGTATCTTATTCTAGGTTTCTTTCATATTTAGGCTTTGATGGGTGTTAGTTCTTCCTAAACTGTGCTACATTTTTCCATTGTTGTGTTGATTTGTTGGGGTTGGTCCTGCTTTGGGCATGGGGTTGGACTCGCTCACCCAAGGTGTTTTCAAATCCTATGGTTCTGTTAATTTGGTGGCTAAGAAAGGGGGAAGCTACAAGTGCTGGCAAGAAGCAGATCAAGTAAATGCATGCTGTACAAGTTTCCACACAGTGGGCTTGATCCTGCACTCAGTTAAATCAGTGGCAGAACCCTATCTGACTTCCATCCTGCAGAACCAGGCCCTGTAATGCTGCCAGTACGCTTCCATTGCGATTGGCAAAATCACTGCAATTTTAGTTCTGGATCTACTTTGAATAGAAACATTGATGCAATTAACAATTTTCTGATTAAGTGGAATGGAGCTAAGACAACACCACAGCCTAATTTTTTATTTTAAATTAAATTGTGATTATTCCCAGGTCTGCTCTCTTGTGCTCCCTCTCTCTGTATTTCTGTGTGTTCTGAGGGTGACAACATGGCCCATAGAATGTCTCTGAAATAATTCCTATATGAACTTCAACAAATCTCTGAAAAATATCTAATCCTGGTTGAATTTAAAAATACCTTTGATGGAAAATCTGCCATAACCCTTGTTATATTATTCCAATGATTAATTACCTTCACCAATAAAATTATGCCTTCTTGATTGTTAATCCATTCTGTTTGAAACCCTTCCTCCATCCAAACCCCACTTCCTATTTCAGGAACTCTCTCATGAAAGCTTGTTAAGATCACAGATTCAGTCACTTGCAGAAATTTCAGCAGTAGAGAAGGTCCTAAACGAATTAATGTGTTGTGGTGTCTACTCAAGATATTTTTTTGGTATCAAGAAAATCAGAAAGATTAATTTGATACTAGATCTTACAAAGTGCAATAGTTTATTAGAAGATATGGTTTCTGTGTATTGACTCTAGTGTCCAATATACTCTCCTTAACTCTTTAAATTAGTTTGTAGCTCTTGATCCAACAGATTTATGCTTCCTTATTTGTACCAGAATAAATCATCAGAAGTACAGGCAGTCCCCGGGTTACGTACAAGATAGGGACTGTAGGTTTGTTCTTAAGTTAAATCTGTCTGTAAGTCGGAACTGGCATCCAGATTCAGCCGCTGCTGAAACTGATCAGTTTCAACAGCGGCTGAATCTGGACACCAGTTCCGACTTACATACAGATTCAACTTAAGAACCCCAGGCGTCCCCAAGTCAGCTGCTGCTGAAACTGATCAGGAAGCCCGGGGCAGAGCAACTCTGCCTCAGGCTTCCTGTAGTCAGCCGCTGGTCTGTTTCAGCAGCGGCTGACTTGGGGACGCCTGGGGCAGAACAGCTCGGGTGCTGCTGGGTTGGTCCAGTAGCGCAGCCGCTTCTCGGCGCTACTGGACCAACCCAGCAGCACCCCAGCTACTCTGCCCCAGGCATCCTGAAACTGATCAGCAGCAGCTGAATAAGGACTCCTGGGGCAGAGCAGCTGGGGTGCTGCCGGGTTGGTCCAGTAGCGCCAAGGAGCGGTGCTGCGGGACCAACCAGCAGCGCCCCACCTGCTCTACCACAGGCCCCGGGCTTTGCTCCACGTCTCCCTGGTCTGCTGGGGGGGGCGGGGGCACTAGCTGCGTCCCCCCCCCAGCAGACCAGGGAGATGCTGAGCAAAGCGGTGGAGGACCCGGGGCCGGACCCACAGCACTTCCAGATCAGCTGGAAGCACCGCGGGTCCGGCCCCGGGTCCTCCGCCGCTTTGCTCAGCGTCTCCCTGGTCTGCAGACCAGGGAGACGCTGAGCAAAGCGGCGGAGGACCCGGGGCCGGACCCGCGGCGCTTCCAGATCAGCGCCGCGGGTCCGGCCCGGGTCCTCCGCTGCTTTAATCCCCGTCTCCCTGGTCTGCTGGCTCCCCCAGCAGACCAGGGAGACGGGGAACAGCTTTTCTCGCCCCGGAGGCGGCGGGCAGCGGGACCAGGCGTCCCGCCGCTCCAGTCCTCCAGGGCGAGAAAATCCCCGTTTGTAACTGTGGATCCGACATAAGTCGGATCCGCGTATCTTGGGAACTGCCTGTATCTTCCTTTCATGGTTGAACAAGAACATTTCCAATATAAAGTCCTACTTCTTGGCCTGTCTGCTACCCCCAGGGACAAGGGCTTAGGGAGCCTATAAACAACATCCATGACCCTCTCGTTTTGATTATTTGCTGCTAGGTCCTTGAGTCTCCTCCTACCTGGACACTTTATCTTCACTCCTTACCTTGCCTTACCTTAGGGTTAAAGTACTCAGATGCTTTCTCTCCAAGCTTAAGCAAATGTTGCTAGAGCCAAGCTCTGGTTATCCTTCAAGATACTTTGGTCAGAGAGGAGTATCCTTTCTTGCTCTTTGGTCAAAATCAGGAACTGATCCTCTAAAGCCCTGCAGTGCCTTTAATCTGAGCCTGCTGGGCTCTGATTGGCTGTTTCTGTGTAACTTCTCTAGGCAGGCCTAGAGGACTGACCTTTGTTGGCCTTTTCCTGGAGCACATTATAGTAGGACTAGAGAGCTTCCAGTGGGTGGGAAGGTGTGGGTGTATGTGCAGGGAATGAAGGAGCCTTGTCAAAGTGCTGTGTCAAAATTCTACTTGAAAATGTAATATTCTATTCAGCTCTTATGGGCTTCATGGCTTTAGCCATTTATGTCAGACCTTAGCTTTGGGACAGCATAGCTATTAAAACTGGAACAATACAGATCTTGTTAGCATGACCCCTGAGCAAGGATGGCAAGCTAATTTGTGAAGCATTCAAAATGATAACTCTGTAGCATTGGCTGGTGTTAAATTACAGACCAGGTACAAGCAGTATGTTGACTAGACTGACCATCCTACAAAAAATACTGCTATCCCTGTCAAAGTGACCTTACTATATAAATGTTCCGAAAGAGGTATCATTCAATCCTTGTAGTCAGTCAGTAACAGTTACGTCTGATGTCTTCAATAAGAGATGAGGACCAACAGATAGGCATTTAGAGGTCACTGGAGCTCTCAAAATTAGACTACATAAGTATTTCCTAAAATTGAGAGCAATCTGTTTGGCATTCAGATATTTTATAGGTGACATCAAGAAAAAGATTGTGCAATTCATCACAGACAATACAATGGGAGTGTACTATGTGAACAAACAGGGAGAAGCTCACTCTTTCTGGCTGTGTGAGGCTGTAAGTCAAATTACAGGCTTGCTATATCCAGCATAATGTTTATCCTGGAGCTCTACATGTAGCAGGCAAGGTCAACAGGCTAGCAGTTCAACTGAACAGAGATGTAACAAAACTGCATGAATGATTATTTAAAGAAACTGATGACCTGTAAAAGCTCCCAGGCATATATCTTCTTACCACCAGACAGAATTTGAAGTGTCTATATTTTTACTCGTGAGCAGTGAGTCTGTCCATATGGGTATGTCTACACTACCACCCTAGTTCGAACTAGGGTGGTTAATGTAGGCAACTGAAGTTGCAAATGAAGCCCGGGGTTTAAATATACCGGGCTTCCTTTGCATCTTGCCGGGCGCCGCCATTTTTAAAGCCCCAGTAGTTCGGACTCCATGCCCGCAGCTACATGCAGCATGGAGTAGGCAGTTCAGATTAGGCTCGCTAATCCGAACTACCAGTACACCTTGTTCCACTGAACTACCTACTCCGTGCCGAGTATAGCCGCGGGCACGGAGTCCGAACTACCGGAGCTTTAAAAATGGTGGCGCCCGGCAAGATGCAAATGAAGCCCGGGATATTTAAATCCCGGGCTTCATTTGCAACTTCGGTTGCCTACATTAACCACCTTAGTTCGAACTAGGGTGGTAGTGTAGACATACCCTATTGGACTCTTTTCCTGTGAACTGGTGGAAAGGTCTGTTTTTTATGTTTTCTTCCCCCATCCCTTTACTCTCATCCAAAGAGTGAGAAAGGAAAATAAGATGGAGACAGGATAGTTCTAGTTGCCTCAGCATGAGCAAGACAGCAGTGATAAACAGCCCTTCTTCAGGTCTCCAACAGAGCACACTAGGTATTTCTCATGTTATCAGCTTTATTATCTGAACAGGAAAGTAGAATTTCTCATCCAACCTTCTAGCACGTCACCTAAATTCATGGGCTACAGGACTCTAGCATACCTTGAAAAATCTTGCCCTTCAAAAGTGCATCAGCCATTGATTAACTTGAGGAAACAGTCAACCAGAAAGTGTTGTGACCTCTCAAGAGGACTAGATTTGTGGAGTGAATAGCCAAGAAACATACAGATCTAACATTGGCTCCGATATATTTTTGATTGCTTACTGTAATTAAAGCTTTCAAGTCTTTCCAACTCTTCTTTGAAAATGCACCTAGCAGCTATAGAGACACACTCTGTACTCACAGACAATATGTCCTCTGAGTTAAGAAACGTATGAAGGCCTTGTCACTGAAAGACTTTTTTTCTTCAAGGACTCTTCAAGGACCATGCACTCATAATCAAGTCACCATTCTTTGTCTTTCACAACAATAAAGTAGAGGTGGCAGAGGGCACCCCCCTTTTATAGCCTTACCCTCAAAATTTTCAAAAATTCAGAAGGAAGAAATAGTTAGGGCATGGCTATGAGACGATTCCACCACCTGAATTGCACCTACCTGTGTATCCCATTAATGGTACTAGAAAGAGTCCATTTCAGACAATTTGGGTTACAGGCAAGTAAACTTTGTTTTCAAGATTTTTCTGAAACTACTGAGTTCTCTGTTTTAAATTTGCACACATAAATGACATTTCTGTTTGCAAATGGATTTGTGCTTGTAAAATCAGATTTGGTCCTGCATTGAGCTTGATGTGGGCAGAATCCTGTGCCTATGTAGAGCTCATTGCAGCATGTAGGCCTCAGAGGCTGGCGTACCAGCCAGTTGAAAACTTTTGCTCTTGGGGTGATAGTGCACATCTTCTTAGGCATTTCAAGTCTGTAGTATTTAATTACAATGCACTAGCCTGCCTGCCCATTTGATACAGTATTCAAGGAGTTAAAAGA
The DNA here is from genome assembly GCF_049634645.1 of Pelodiscus sinensis. Taxonomy (NCBI): domain Eukaryota; kingdom Metazoa; phylum Chordata; order Testudines; family Trionychidae; genus Pelodiscus; species Pelodiscus sinensis. The sequence continues at coordinate 106,684,121 of NC_134716.1, read as the reverse complement.
ATTAAAAAACAAAGTTGCTTGAATTAGTAATACTGTACTTGCTTTTCTCCTCTACAAAAGTACATCAGAATTTTCAGTAATACATCTTTCTCAAAAATGTCTACAGTATTTGTAGAGCTACCTTACACTTAAATGGATATATGTTAGCAGATTATTCTTACATGCCTAGTTGCATTGTGAAGCACACTATTACAATAAGGGCTCGTCTACACTGGCCCCTTTTCCGGAAGGGGCATGTAAATTTCATGAGTCGTAGTAGGGAAATGCGCGGGGGATTTAAATATCCCCCGCGGCATTTAAATAAAAATGTCCGCCGCTTTTTTCCGGCTTTTAAAAAAGCCGGAAAAGAGCGTCTACACTGGCCCCGATCCTCCTTCAAAGTAGGAATAAGATCCTCCGGAAAAGGGCACTTTTTCCAGAGGATCGGGGCCAGTGTAGACGCTCTTTTCCGGCTTTTTTAAAAGCCGGAAAAAAGCGGCGGACATTTTTATTTAAATGCCGCGGGGGATATTTAAATCCCCCGCGCATTTCCCTACTACGACTCATGAAATTTACATGCCCCTTCCGGAAAAGGGGCCAGTGTAGACGTAGCCTAAGAGTTGGTTATTGCTTCTGGAGCAGGTCTTTTTGCATGAACAGTATATTTAAAAAAAACACAATTTGAGATGGGTTTATGAACCATGTTGTTCCCTTGCAATTCCATCAGAAACATCTGATAAAAGGTAAAGGAGGCTCATGAAGGATAAAAATGTCAGGATAGTGATACCAGTTTTCTCCCTCTCCTTTCTCTATTCCTCTTCTCTTTTCTAAAAATCCTGAATTGATACTCTTAAACAAGTTCCAATTACAGATCTCTTAACTAAACTTTAAACATTGAAGCTGCACCATTGCTTTTGGAGCAAGTGTCTGAGCTTCAGAGGGAATCAGTGACTTTCAAGCCCTTTTGTAGGATAATGATACTTCAAAGGGAAACTGCAACTTTCACTCAAAGTGCAATGCCTGTGCTGCAGAAGTAGATGATAAGTTTTGAAGTTTAAAACAGAGGAAGGGCCGAAGAGAGCTGAAAACATATTTGTCAATGAAGGGACACTAAAACTTGGGTTGCCAGTACATTTAACAAGGACAAATTCCTAAACCTTTGTAAATGCCTAAAGCCTCCTAAACTCCTAAGTTAAGTAGAATAATGAGAAGCAGAAAATCAACCATCAGTTTCCTTTATAATTTCATTACTGTATTAACATTTATAATGGGCAGTTGCCTGACACTTCCTATTATAACTTTACCATCTTTAACTGTGAGGGCTGAAATTTTATGGTTGGGTAGCTATAGCAGGCTGACTTTTTTTGCAAAAATTTTCCAAAATTGGTCGCCCCCTTCCCCCCTTTTTTTAAATTATACTAGAGAAAAATTGCAAATTGAAAACTGGTTTGGGGAGAGGGGTGGAGGAGGAGGAAGGAAGGGCAAGGGAGGAGTTGTGTGACTTTGTGGCATCTCTTTGAAAATCCACACTGAGCATGTGTAAACTGCAATTTTTCAGTAGAGACTTGCTAGATCTCAAAAGATTCCATCTGTACTGGAGAGATAAGGTGGGTGAGGTAACGCTTTTTTAATTGGACCAACTTTTGTTGACAGGTTGGTCCAACAAAAGATATTACCTCATCTATCTTAGCTAAAGTCCTAGGACTGATATGTCTATTACAGCACACAATCCATCTGTGCTAGGCAAACTTCAGCCCAGGGCTGAGCCAGACTTGCAATTAAGCTCCAGGCTGATGCAAGCTATGCTGGGGCCAGGTTCCAGGACCTAGAATAGAGAGACCCCTATTCTCAATACCCTCACTGTACTGGGAGGGAGGAAACTGCCTGAATAAAAAGCAGCTCATGTATGGGAAATGGATCAACACAAAGAAACCTCAGAGGGAGAATTGGAACTTCATGGGAGAAGTGGGACAGGATCAAGGGAAAAGAGGAAAACTTAAACTGCGAGTTGAGTGAGCATTACCACAACTGGAAACAAAAGTTGAAGCATAGAAGAGTCACACTGAAACTGTCTTTGCATGTAGGATTTTCTTCAGTCTGTGTTAAATTTAATTTTACATGCCAAATTTTTAAGAAAATGTATTTCTGTTGAGTATCTCAATTAAAAGATTTTAAGAGGGCACATATTTCTTTATAAATCCAAAATTATAATACATTACTGGTAGCATCATCAATAGAAATGTACATTTTAGACCACATGTGTTAAATAGACATAAATGAAGACTGTCATGCTATTTTGAATAAACATTTTATGTCAGAATATGTAGCATTGTCTAACTCTAATCCATGAAATAGTTAATTACTATTAGCATCGCTTACAATATTTTATTTTTAGGAGGCTTACCGGGAAGATCAACTTATTAACCGACTAATGAGACAGTCCCAACAGGAGCGGAGGATTGCTGTGCAACTCATGCATGTTCGGCATGAAAAAGAAGTGTTGTGGCAGAACAGAATTTTCAGAGAAAAACAGTATGAGGAAAGACGACTGAAAGAGTTTCAAGAAGCCCTTGACAGAGAGGCGGTAAAAGATTAATTATTGAGTACATTTTGCTGAGCTTTGTCCCTCTCCCAAACACATGGGCCAAGATTTTTAAAGATGTTCAAGCATTGCCCAACTAGTGTTGCAAAGCCTAAGTGACTTAGGAGTCTGTGTCATTTTCAAAAGTGACTTAAGCATTTGGGAACCTAAGTCTGAATGGGATGTTATGCCAAATATTATGTACCCAGCAGGGCATTACGAATTCACCTTTCTAGACTCTGTCTCCCTCTGTCCCCCAAAATTAAATGGTTCTCATAAGGAAATCCATGCATCCAGGAGTCTGTAGGTATTGAACAGAGAGTCTCTAGAATTAGCCACTAGCGCCCACTGTACCATTGGGAGTGCTGGTAACTAAGCTGCTGTTCCTCCTTTCTGATTTACGTATACAAAATTTGAAGGGTGAGTATTCTAATGCTCAAATAGCTTCAGTATCTTTGTATTAATTTTTTGCAGAACAAGCCCTTGCTGTTTAAACTTGCTGTGTGCCATGTCTTCTAAAATGTATTTAATGCCAGAATTAGCCCAATAACATCAAAAATGGTTTGAGTATTGACTGCACTGTGGCCAGGATTTCAGTGTCTGCATGATTGTTCTTCATGAATAGTGAATGTACTCTTTCCATGTTTTAAGATTAAAATTAGTTTTTTTCCGAAATCACTGGGAAAAAATTACTTGTTATGGGAGAAGTAACATTTTGCTCTTTTACTTCAGTATGGTAGTAACAATTTTGTGACAAAATAGGGACTTACAGAGTCTTCAGAAGTTGTGTTCAGGCTTCTGCAGATCTTAATTAATTATTATCTGCTATATACCATTTGATTAATATATCTGATAAAATGTTTTCAATTCTTGACTCCGTCAGCTCTTTAAAGATTAAGCATTTTAAACTTTTTATTATTATGCCAGTGCAAATTAATTACAATCTAATTAAAAGGCTTGCTTTTGAAAACAAAAACTTTAGGCCCTTGCAAAACAAGAAAAAATTGATTACGAGGAACAAATTTGCAAAGAAAGAGAACTACACAAGAAAATTGCTGCTGAAAGAGCAGAGGCTCGATATAAAAAGCATTATTCCATGTGTTGGGAAGTGATTGACCAAATTATTGATCTGTCAACCAAAACAGGAGAATATCGAATGTTGACAAACAAGTAAGTAATTTTCAAAAGTCAGACTAAATAAACGTAAGAAACAGAATATAATGAAAGGAAAATTAACGATACATTATTTTATGAAATATGTTCCCTTGTGAATGCCCCACTCTATTATTGTGGTTAATACTGAAAACAATCATATAATTTAAACATTTAATATAGAATAATGAGTTCTGTTTCTCATATTCAATGTACTAGAATTAATGTCAATAAGGAAAAATTAAACCCAACTCCACAGTACATATTATTTTCAAATGGAAATACTTATCAATACTTTCACATTTTTGCAGATGAACTATTAATAAAAATTATATTTATTATATTTCAATGCAATCTTTGCTTTACAGCATCACAATGTACTTTCTATAGATAGTAGGATTATCAATCATGGTTAACTCAAGTGATTAATAATAAATTAACTTAAAGTTAATCTCTAATAATCACAATTTTAAGTATACTGTTAAATGATAGAATAGCGGATTATATTTATTATGCATATATTTGATTTTTTCTGTATTTTCAAATACTGATTTTCATTACAATAGAATACAAGGATACAGTGGTCTATTGATATTAGTTTTATGAAAAATATTTACATTAAAAAAGAGACACAAAAGAAATAGTGTTTTTCAGTTTACCTCATACAAGTATTGTAGTGCAATATATTTATTGTGAAAATGCTACTTACAAATGTAGTTAGATTTTTTTGGTTACATAACTGTGCTGAAAAGCAAAACACTATAAAATTTAGAGCCTACAACTCCACTCTGTCCTGCTTCTTTTTCAGCCAATTGCTAAGACTCAGAAGTCTGTTTGCATTTACAGAGATAATTTGCTATATTATCAAGCAAACTCCATCATCAGCATGGAAGATTGTCCTCTTGAATGGTGGTGAAAACGCGATGGATCATTCAAATGTTTGGCATATCTGACACACAAACATCTTGCAAGGCCTTCTACAAAAGTTCCATGCATAGACCTGTTCCCGCTTTCAGGTGACACTGTAAATAACAAGCGGGCAGCATTACTGCCCATAAATAAAAGCAAATCTGTTTTTCTTAGCGATTGGCTGAACAAGAAGTAGGATTGAGTGGACTTGTAGCTTCTAAAGTTTCATGTTCCTTTGTTGTTTAGTGAAATTATGCAAAAAAAGTCTAAATTTTAAGTTGCACTGGAAGAGATTGCACTAAACTTCTTTTATGAGGTGAACTGAAAAATGCCATTTCTTTTAACAGTTTAGTAATTGTAATAAAAATAACATATAGTGAGCACTGTACACTTTGTAGTCTGTGCTTTAATTGAATGAATATATTTGAAAATGTAGAAAACATTCAAAATATTAAAATAAATGTTATTCTTGTAGTGTTTAAAATTGTGATTTAAATTATGATTAATCACAATTATTATTTTAATCATTTGACAGCCCTAATAGATAGTACATTTGCAAAGCAATTTGAGTTCCTGAAGGTTTAAAGGCACTGGGTTTAAGGTGTATTTTATAATTTACTTTCCTCACATCAACAACGGAGCTACCTATACGGTAGAACAGCAACTATATTAAAAGTCCAAAAAAAATCACTCTTCAATGCTTTAGGACTGTAAGAGGTTTTCCTACCTGGTCTGGCATCAGATACTGCATTGCTATAGTTTTCCATCAGAATGGCGTTTCAGTTTCCCCTTGCTTTCAGGTAGCTGAGTGCTTCAGCGATTTGGCGATTTGGCCTTCCGGCCAAGTCAAATATTTCTTCCTTTTAAGATAAATAAAAGTTAAAAACAAAATACTTCTGCAACTTCCACCCATCCTTAGCTAAATCCTTTCCTTTAATACCTATGATTTCATATTAGTTCTTTGCCCCTCTCTGGTCCACAATTCTTCAACTTTCCATACTAGCTTCACTTATTGACTTCCTCTGCCACAGTCTAAACAAGTCTTTCAGAAATACTCAGTAAGGGCTCAGTAATCCTCCATCCTTCCTTTTTTTCTGGGTATATTGTAGTCTTCCCCACCTGAACTAGGAAAGTAAATGAGAACTTCCTGTTATCCTCTCTGGAGGGTTTGGACCGGGGCGGGAGGAGGACCTCTAAACAAGAACTAGTTCTTTTACTGAGTCTCCTGCCTTCTCTGTTATACTTCTCCAGTTCTTTCTCCTGCCTGCCTTTAGGATTCCTCTTAGCCCCTCTTACTGACTTCTGGCCTCAGCCCCTCTCCTCCTTCATCAGCTCCATGACTTCTGGGAACACCACTGACAGTCTTGGTTACAACTCAGTTTGGTCCACCTTTGAGGATCCCTGTGTCAAACTGCTACACCCTCCAGCCTTCTGTCAGTATTGAAAAAACAAGCGATTATATGTACAGTAAACTTCCGATAATCCGGCACCTTTAGGACCCAGGGGGTGCCGGATTATCAGATATGCCGGACTATCAGAATGGGGGGCTATGAGAGGTCTGGAGTGCGTTGGTAGGGGATGCCACCCCAGATCCCTCATAGCCCCCCCTTACGATAGTCAGGCTCTGCCCCAGGAGTCCCTGATTCAGCTGCTGCTGGTCAGTTTCAGCAGCAGCTGAATCGGGGATGCCTGCAATAAAGCAGCTGGGGTGCTGCAGGGTTGGTCCCGCAGCGCCAAGGGGCGGCGCTAGGGCACCAACCCAGCAGCACTCCAGCTGCTCTTGGGGACGCCTGGGACAGAGCAGCTGGGGTACTGCCCGGTTGGTCCCGGAGCGCTGTCTCTCGGGGCTGCGGGACCAACCCGGCAGGACCCCAGCTGCTCTGCCCCAGGGGTCCCCGATTCAGCCGCTGCTGAAACAGATCAGCGGCTGATTCCAGGAAGCCCGAGGCAGAGCTGCTCTGCCCGGGGCTTCCTGGAATCAGCTGCTGATCTGGTTCAGCAGCGGCTGACTTGGGGACCCCTGGGGCAGAGCAGCTGGGGTCCTGCCGGGTTGGTCCCGCAGCGCCGTCCTTTGGCGCTGCGGGACCAACCCGGCAGCACTCCAGCTGCTCTTCCCCAGGCGTCCCCAAGAGCAGCTGGGGTGCTGCTGGGTTGGTCCCGCAGCCCCGAGGTGCAGCGCTACCAGACCAACCCGGCAGCACCCCAGTTGCTCTGCTCCCGGCTTCCCCGATTCAGCTGCTGGTCAGTTTCAGCAGCAGCTGAATGGGGGAAGCCTGTCCGGCTGCCCCAGCACTTCCAGGTTCCTGATGGTGCCGGACCATCAGGAGTCTCGGAGCATTGGATGCCGGACTAATGGAGTTTTACTGTAGTACTGTTTCATTCCCCGGTAGGCTTTGCAGTAACCTGTAGTCACACAATATGTCTAAAGATTATATCCCAGAAAATGCTGATCTTAAAAGGCTTTAAATAGACCTATGCCTGCTTTGAAAGGGACAACACGTTCTGTTACAGTCTGAAATAATACTTCATGCATCTAAAATTCAAGGTGTATATAATTATGCAAATGTGAAGGGTTCAAGACAGAATATTTAATAACCTCACTCTTGCAAATGAGCTATTAGGTACTAGGATGTGAGTAAGTAATTCAGAAATGGAACCTTTTTGTGGCTTTCAGAGAAAAATATAAGGGTAGGCCCGTCTTGTCTCAAAGACTGTGTAAGTGGATAAGATTAGACATTAAGTCATGTTATGAGCTGGTTGAACAGAGCTCATTTAATTAAGGGGATAGCAACATTGTTTAAACATTCCTTTGAAATCATTAAGGCTGCTGAATAAGGCTACCTTCACAAGCCACCATTTTCATTACATGGTTGCAAGACCAGATACTGATTTTGGGAAGCAGTGTTTCAGTCATTGTGTATCTTACAAGGATCCTCAACGCTTTTCTTTTAAGAGATCACTGCTAGCTAGTATGCCCAGGATATGGCTAATAATGAGTTAACAAGATATAACTTCAGGTAGCTGTCAATCTTATTATATGGAAATTTTAAGTTAAATATTCCGCTTTTAATGGAAAGTAGGGGGAAAGCCCACAAACAACATGAAGTGTCAAACTAAACAGTAATGTGCTTTAAAATATTTTTTATCCTTCCTTCATTGGGTAAGTGTGAAAGTGTTCTCCCCATCTTTCACCTCACTTTTTTTCATTTCCCTGTCTCATCCCCTTTTTATCCTTACAAGTCAGTTCAGGTTCTCTTGAGAGACATTTGAAAAAAACTATAATTATTATGCAGAGCCCCATGCAATAACTTTTATGCAGTCAGCATACATAGGTTAACATACCATATGATTACTAAGAAATAACCATAGTTATTGTGCATATCAGCACTCTAGAACCTATGAGTATTGAATAATTAGTGAAACCAGACTTAGGCCATTGCATTTCATTATAGTGTAATTGGAATTAATAGTCTTACAATGTAAAAATAAGAATAATGCATACATTTTATAAGATGGCTTTCTTATTAATTTCATACTTTTCTCTCATCATGGAGAAGCAAATCAGTCCTCTAAGAACTCTCAGGGGAGCAGTCGGGGGAAGCTAAAGTGGCTTAAATGTTTGTGCCCTTCCAATTCCAGGCTGCTCCAGTGGCTAGGTAGCCCCCAGTATAATTTAGACCTGGGGGCTTTTTTACATTACAACAGCCTTCCTAGGCTGCTTGAATTTCCACAGCAGTGATGGACAACATAAACCAGAGATTGGGCTGTCTTTCATCTCAGTGGGTTGTAAGAATATTGTAAGTGAGACAATCTCCTGGGATAGAGTAGTTTTTCTAACTGTGCTTGCATACTTAGAATTTGCAGGGCATACTGATTGAACTGTAGCAGCTCATTGGATGCAGAGGAAACATACAGCTCTCAGAGTATTGTGTGCCAGGTGGATCCTCCCATGGTCAGATTTGTGGCTTTACAAGCTCCCTTCTTCAGTTCCAGTATCTTTTCACACAGCATAAATGGTCGAGAGTGGTGGTGAAGCTTATAAATATAAATCTAAAACTCTATTTTAGAGTAAACTGTTATGTTAAAAGATTCAAGCAAAAAATTATTAAAGAAAAAATGTGCATAAATAAATTATGACCCAGTAGATGTTTAATATGAATTGTATTATAGCACTGCAATATTTAATCTCACATTTTGTGGGTGATTTTCTTGTCAATGTGCAGACATCACTCCAATATAAATTAGTGTAAAACATACATGAACTGAGTGGTGAATACACAATATAGGTATTTGAAATACATCTACAAAACCAATTGGTATCAGCTTCCTAATTGCCACAGTAAGTAAATTTTGTCAGTATCTCCATGCATTTCCTTGCGCAAAATGCAAACAGTATAGTTCAGTGTTCAAAGATATTATGTGCAAAGCATATTTATAGCATATCACTCAGTTATCTTAGATCCATACTTAAAAAGAAGAAAACCCAAATAGATGAAGTTCTAAAATGATAATGCTATCTGCTAGCAATTTTATAGTTGTGCTCTTTTATGGTCATATAATTAAATCAGTGCTGTTTTTAAAAAAATGCAAAGTGCAAGGCAAGTAAAAGGTAATCATATATATTTTGACAAGAATATAACTCAGTTTGAATTTGAGCACAAACCTGTTGAATACAGGCTGTTCATATTATTGGTGTTGCTTGGCTTGTTAGTTTGAGTAATCATGGAATTACTGCATAGGATGTGCATTTAGGTCCTTTGTTTTATCTTTAATAATAATAATAACAAAACTTTTTCTGAATGTATATCTACTTTAACTTGTTTTCTATAAATACCTTTCTTATACAATCAGAAACTAGTATTACACATAGATTAAGCATTTCTGGGCAGATCTTGCTACTCTCTTGTCATTCTCAGTGGCTTTTGTCTCTCCCCATATGTGCACACTGGCACATATGTGGAGAGATCAGCCACTGTGTCTCAGACAGCAGCTGCAGAGCAGGTGAAGGTACAATTGTGCTGTCTTTAGGGAAGGTTCTGCCGTCATCCCAAATCCTACAGATGTTCTAGTGTAGAACCTGTTTTCTACTGCAGCTTATATAGTGCAGAATTGGGTCCATAATTCTCAAAATACCAAACTTGTTAGTTTGGTTTGACAACTAATTTGGTTTGTTTTTACTCCTACAGCCTAATTCCAATTAAACTGATGCGTGATTGGAAAGAGCTTTTTTTTAATGGAAAACCAATATATGAACAAGCATCACTTGACCCTTTGCAAACTGACCCAACCCCAGAACAACTTGTAGAGCTGGATAAAATGAATTTGCTAGATGAGAAAGATTATGATGAATATAAGGTACCACTAAATGACACGGCATAATAGAAGAAAATGCATATTGTTTACTTATGATTGCTGATAAGTTGTTGTGATGTTATTATACATTTTGGGGTTTTTGACAGTATATGATATTAGAATTTTTTCATGTAGGAATGTATGTTTTCATGTTAATGTCATATTGGTTTGGGAGTTAATAATATTTTCTCTAGCTAGCATTTGAAAGCCTATGCAATCTTGAAAATCTTATTTTTTGTTTGGCCTGGAGTGCAGTAACATATACTGTATCTGAACCATTGATGTGACTATCAGGAGTATATAACCTCAATATATGAAATCTCAGTGTAATTATTTTTAAATGGAAGTTAATGTGTACTTAATGTCACCATTTAGAAAATGTAACACAAAGTAGTCAACAACAACAAAAAAACCCAACCTAAAACAAAATAAAAACAGTGCCTTTTACAAAATCTAGTATTGCTCTATATACTATTTGCAACAGTTTGTGAATTAAATCTTTTATTTGGAATTTTATATTTGGTGATCCATTTATTTTAATAAAACAGCATTTTAAAAAAGAGGTTTTGAGAGATGGCTGATATTGTTATGACCATGCTCTAGTAATCTGTGATAATTTTTCATATCCTATAATCTGTTTTCTGCAGTTTTAGAACATAGAATGTTGAACTGCTTTGGTCAAAGTACACTACATAGATATTTTCTCCCAATTCAGTATTTTTTTTAATCCTCTTGTTTGAAAAAGAAGCCTTTGTGCTTTGAATCTTTTCTGAAAGTCTGTTTAGTGTATTATATAGCATAATCATTGTAAATAACTTGTAGCTCTTTGTTGTTGGGGAAATGATTACCACACGATATATGTGCTTTTTTACCCACATCCTGAACCAATTGGTACATATTCTTTTGCAGTAAGTAGTCAACTTTTTTTAAGGGTTGGTGTGGTGTATGTCTGACAGCTCAGTTTATTTTGTTTTTAATCTTTGAGTATGTTCTTTGCCAAATAAAAATTATTTACAAGATACCTGTTTATACAGCAACAACACTTATGATAAATTTGGAAATCTTCCTTAGAAGAATAAAAAGAAATGTACTCTGTGGAGGGAGAAAGCTAGATGGTTGAGGTTTATTAGTGGTACATCACGTCTTTGGGTCAGAGCCTCATTTATGCTAAAGCCTCTGTAAATCGCTCTGGGAGAATGCAGAAACATTAAAACTGATGTAAATGTAACTTATGCACCTTTAAGGCCTCCTTATATTGCAAATGGATTAAAGGGACCTTAGCATAAAGGAAAATCAGGCCCTTTCACCTCTAGGTTTCTACTTGTACTCTTTTATTCCCTTCCTTTCCACCAAACTTTTGGTGTTCTCAATTCTGTTTCCAATTAACTTGCAATTAACTGATAATAAGTGAATGACAAATTACTGACCAAAGCATTAATATCTGTTTAAAGTGTCCTGCAAATTTATGGAACGTGATATAAGTTTTGAATAATAAGAGTTATGAAATTACTTTAGATTTTTTTAAATTAATGCTTATCAGATCAATCAACACAGCAGTCATGTACTGAGTTAGGATAGACAGTCCTAGATCTTTGCTGTAAATACATATTGAGCTTATGCAAGAAAAATGAATACTTAGGATAGCAATTTTAGCTGTTTGCATTATTTCCCAGTGATGTAATATACAATAACTCATTGGTTCCAAAAAGAGTATAGTTACTATTCACTAGACTCCTTTATCAAGTCAAATTAGTTACACTCAATTGAACAGAGAGCAAACAGAAATAAAACCAATGTTGATAAAGAAGAGCATGATCTATGCAGGACAACACAAGATTGAAAGCCTGATTCACTGGAATTCTAATTGTAACTGTCTGATGATCTAAATACTGACTCTCTGGTCATGGCAAGTCATTAACTCAAAATTTTCAAATATGGCCCTTAATTTTCAGTGTGGGCCAACTTCAGACATGTAGCATCAAAGCAGAAGTGGATATTGAGGGAAGGAAATGAAAGAGGTATATCTCACCACCTTTTTTATCTTTCCCATCATCTTTATGCTTTCATCTTCATTACCCCCTGTGCTTGCACCAAACATCAATTCTCTTTTCATTCAAACCCCTCCTTAAAATTCCACATTCAAATACTGCTCTCTGAGCCTACCAGTGTTAACCCATTTCAGTTAGTGCTATTATATGTAGTGATGTTACATACTTCTATTTGAAGAATCTTTACAGTCATGAATTTTCATGAATTTTCACTATCAACTGATCTTCCAGTTTCTAAGGCATCTAAATCATTCTGTTTGTCTAAATTTGGGGCAAATATTCAAGACTTGACTAATTTTTAATGAGGTTTTAAGCAAATTCCAATTTAAATTATTATCAGTTTGCTTGAATTAAGGACCTCCAAATATTAAGCTCTTTGATATAGGAACTGTAGTTCTATGTATTGTACAGTGCTGAACATACGGATTGTGCTTATTAAAAGTAAGAAAAACACTGATATTCATGGAGAAATTGAATAGAAAATATTGGGAGAAACAATGGATAGACAAAACAATATGAACAATATTATATAGTTAGAGAACATAAGGAAGTTTTCAGTCAGCAATTCATCAGCAAGGCTTTTGCCATATCTTTAGATTAATAAACATTTTTCTAGAGCTGCAATGACTGCATCAAACATGCTGACACACAAATAAGTATATTAACAGTATATGTGAATTACAATCCTAACTCTTGTGCTATGGCAGCAACTTTTGATGTCAGAGATTGAGACAGTGAGGTTAACAGAGTAAAAGTGAAGACAAGAACATAGGCAGGTATGTATTTCCTTACAACATGTTGTGATTCCAATATAAGAAGTATAGCTGATAAAACAGTTAAGTAAAGTAAAGTGCTATAATACTTGACGTAATTACTGGAATGCATTTTACAATGGACTGCCCTTGGAGAATTTGTGTAAGATGCAGCAGTTGTAGATTGCAGCTGCTCACTTGTTAAACAGAACCAGTCAGAAGGAACACATTGCGTTAGTTCTGCTAATACAATGTGGATAAATGCACAATAATGCATATTGGAAAACGTAATACCAACTATGCGTATAAAATAATGGGGTCTAAATTAGCTGTTATGACTCGAGATAGTCATAACAGATTGTGAAGTCATTATAGATAGTTCTCTGAAAACATCTCACCCTATATGCTGCTGCAGTCAAAAAGACGAATTGAATGTTGGGACTCAGGAAAAGTATAGATAATAAAACAGAAAATATTACATTGTCTCTGTATAAACCCGTGGTATACGCAAATCTTGAATACTGTATGCCTATCTCAAAAAAGATATATTGGAATTGGAAAAACGACACTCGAAAAAGGGCCCAAAAAGATTAGGAGTATGTGAATAGCTTCCATGTAAGAAAAGATTAATAAAACTAATATTTTCATCTAAAAAAAGAGAGAACTAAGGGGAGGGGATATGGGAGAGGTCTATAAAATCATGTTTGCGGTGCAGAAACTAAATAAGGAAGTTTTATTTACCCCTTCTCATAATACAAGTATTAGGGATTATTAAATGAATATAATAGACAGAGGTTTAAAACAAGCAAAAGGAAATATCTTTTTCTTTGAGGAGTGTTCTGTGGGCGCTCCACCTTAGGTGTTTGAGCACTACTGTGCCTCTAGTTGGAGAATTATGATAGCAGTGCTCTTAGTAGGTTGCGCACCTGGGGCAGCTGACATGCACATTTGAAGTGGCTATATCACACGTGCAGCCATGCGCTTCTCTGCTGCCATTGGCTTCAGTGAGAACCTAGCAGTTGCTCTAAAAAATTAGTTAGATTCTTAGTCAGTTATAGAAATTTGGTAGTTACTTTTTCCTAGTTCATAGCGTAGCTAGTTGTAGTAAGGTTGTAGGTTTTGTTGTTGTTGTTGTTGTTGTTTAAAAAAAAAAGTTGGTTTTTCATTGTTCCCACTTTAGCGGTGATCTGTTCAATGCACATGTCTGGTTCTTCAAGTTTTAAAAGGTGTACGACCTATAGGTTGTCTATATCTATTTCTGACGGACAATCTCAGTGTGTCCTCAGTGGAGGTACGTCTACACAGTAGGGCATACTTTGAAATAAGTTACACAATTTGAGCTATGCCGATTAAGTAGCTTTTTTCGAAATAGCTAATTTTGAAATTTTGAATTAAATGACTATTCCAGTGTCTTCCTTAATCCTTGTGCAATGTTTAAAGGAAGCCAGAATAACAAACCTATCATTTCGAATGTATTTCAAAATAACGGGCATGCGGTTGAGATGCTCAGAATGCTATGTCAGGATAACGGATGTTATCTCGAAATAGCACAGTGTGTAGATGTACCATTAGTGCTCTCTCTGCAAAAAGCTCACTACTAGAAATCTCTTCATCTGGCTTCAGACCCAGAACATACCACACTGCCAAAACAACCCTCTCTTATGGCGGTGTCAGTGAGAGCAGCTCCCTCAGGATTGAGTTCAAAGGACTCTGCTGTAGCACAATCCTCCAAGAAATGCTCCCATTCATCTGCTGGAAGTGATTTCCTCTAGAAAAAATGCTCTCTCAAAGAAATTGGCTCCAGCACCAGCGACACCCAAGGCACTGGACTGTGAGGCACTGGGAAAATCCAGCACTGAGATGGTATGGAGGACAGGGCACAGACCAGCTCTAAGGCATCAGTCCAACCTAAGTCCAAGACAACTGTGATGTAGTGGGGATTTTGTCCACTCTTGTAGTCCACTGCGGTTTTGCATTCACTGTTTGCTTTGTTGTGCAGTACACAATTCTTACTGTCCAGTGCTGCTCTGCAGTGACTTTGTGTGCCTCAGTTTCCCTGGCCACTGCAGCAGTATGCATGAGAGGAGGAGGCTGGACATGACTCGCTGTGAAAGTATGTCAGTCTTTCATGTCCGGAGGACCAGGTGACAGCAAATAACACCTTTGCCCTGAAGTAGGACAAAGCAGGAAGTGGGGCTGCCTGGGAGGCTGTTAGCAGTGGTTGTGAATGTAAGTCGGTTTTTTGGCTCACTGGGGGAGAAGGGAGCCTATCTGGCCTGGGGAGCTGGGCAGTGGCTGGCCCAAGATTGGCTGTACTGAATGCTCCTGGTTCCTGTAACAGGCAGTCGGAACTACACAGCGTCCCTGTGAGCCAATAAACCTGTTCTATTTGCCGGCTCAAAGTCACATCTGGCTGCGGATGGGGTGCATCCTGGTGACTCCTCCACACTCCATGGCAACAACTATGCCGATACCAGTCAAGGTCCCCTTGGCACTGGCAAAACTGTGCATGGTATCAACACCGAGCACTTCTATGCTACCACCTACTGCACTGTCGGTATAGAACAAGCACTTAGCACCGTTGGCACAGAACTCAATGACACAACTCCCCTTAGTACCGATGCCTGCACCAAGCATCCCAATACTACAGGCTTTCACAACTAATGCAGACTTTCTGGTAACCTTGGTGCCAGGAATACCACTCTGCAGTGCTGACGGTATGCCTAATACATTCTGCTACAGCCTGTCAGATACACCAGTGGAATCAGTGCCTCAGCTCTCTAGCAATGAGGAAGACAAATCCCTGAGCCTACCCACTTCAAGATATTCCTCACCAATGTCAACTCAACAGCCTCCTCAGTGACAACGCCCTCAATGAGTACCTCCATCAATACCATCCAACTGCAACAGCCTCAAGCGCTCCCACAACTGTCTCTGACATCCAGGTTGCAAACAGATTCTGCCCAATCAGCTAATAAATCGATGGCTGAAGAAGGAGGATGACCCTGACATTGTAGAGGAAGAATAGACACCTGAATCTCCTCCATCGACTCATACATCCTCTTCTTCACCTGATAACACCATCATGCTCCCACCCCACTTTTAAGTTGTATAAAAGAGTGGCAGACTCCTTGAACATCTGTCTGGTAAACCAGAGACTCAAAATACATTAACGGATATTCTCCATGCCTCTCCCAGTGCCAAATTAGCAATGCCCATGAGCCCTGTAGTCATGGATCCAGAAAAAACTATATGGCAAATTTCAGCCACTATACCTCCATCTTGTAAGAGATCATCAGCCTTTCAGTCCTCAACATTGCACCCAACCTTTTGGTGGAGGGTCAGACAACCCCAAACTCTCCAAGGCAACATCTAAGCTGCCCCACACCATTTGGAAGCAAGCTAGCCTCCTCCTATCTAGTGTAGAACAACATCACCACAGATTTCTGTACATTCTGTTTCTAGAAGTTAACTTCAATTTGCTATCCATGACTGCCATTTCCAATACAGAATGCTCCTACTCCCAGACCATATGGCTTCAGCCACCTTCGTGATTACACTGGTACATCTCCTCATGATACCATTACAGGCTTAGCAGCACATAGTATACAGACCACATATCCACTATATAAACAAACATCTCTCCGTGTCCTCCAAGATAAAGGAATCCCTCTCGTGGTGGATGAACCAGGACAACTTCTGCAAAGGTGTGCCCCTTCATCCAGCAAACCCTGCCTGTGACACATCTCTAATAGGACGAGAAGCCCATATCGACCAATACACTGTCCAAGCATGATATAGTCTCAAGAGGAGTCCAGATTACACATCAACCTCTTAGGATTCAGATCAGTCCGCAATGCATGCCAACATTTTCTTCCATTGATCCAAAACAGTACCGGTACTGACAGACAACCTTACAACAGTGTTTTACATAAACCATCAAGGTGGAGCCTGATCTTGTTTCTAGAAGCAGTTCAATTATGGGAATGGTGCAGCCCATCTCCTGGGGAAAGACAATATTGTTACGGAACACGTCAGCAGACATTTTGCCCTGAACCATGAGTGGGAACTCAACCCCAATATCCTGTATTTAAATGTTGAGGGTACCCCACTATAGCCCTGATTGGGAATAGCTCAAATACCAAATGCCTGCCTGATTATTGTTCCAGGCTAAGACTTGGTCCCCAGTCCTTGGGGGACACATTCACAATAAAGTGGGATGCACCCCTTCTTATGCATTGCCATCCTTCCCGTTCCTGCAACAAGTAATTCTCAAAATAAAACAGAACAGAGCAAGGGTCATTTTAATTGCACCCAATTGGCCCAGACAGACCTGGTTCCCTTGTCTCTTTCACATGACTTTGGCATCCCCTTGCTGCTTTCCACCTGTTCCCTGTCTCCTCACTCAGAAAGATGGAGGACTGCATCACCCCAGTGTAAAGACCTTACAACTCTGGGGATGACTCCTCACTGGTTAACTCCATTCGAAGCAGTGTGCTCTGCCCCAGTATAAGAGATCATCTTTAATTGCCATAGGCCATTTACAGGAAAAACATATTTACACAAATGGCACTGTTCCACTGTATGATGTGATAACCAACAAATCTTACTCACATCAGCTGGTCTCCCGCAAATACCTGAGTATCTTTACTCCTTAAGAACATGGGACTCTCCCTTTGGGCCATGATAGCAGCACTCCCCTCTTCTTTCCCCCCCTTGAAGATTACTGAGTGTTTGCACACCCTACTGTCAAGTGCTTCCTGAAAGGACTTCAGGATACATACCCCCGATAAAAGACCCGACTCCCACTTGGGACCTAAATCTAATATAAAGGGCAAACTGTTCAAACCCCTGGCTACTTGCTCACTGTTACACTTATCCTTTCTAGTGGCCATCACTTCAGCACACAGGGTAGGTGAGCTTGGGACCCTCATGATGGACCATCTTTATGCTATCTTCCACAAGAGATCATCCTCCTCCTTTCTCCCAAAAGGACCTACCTCTTTCCACTGAAATGAACCTATATACTTACCTGTCTTTTTTCCCAAGCTTCATACTAACAAAATGGATGCGACCTTACATACTCTGGATGTCCACAGGACAATTGCCTTTTGCTTACAAGCTTCTAGAAGTTTCCGAAGCTCTTTGTTTCCTCCACAGAAAGATCCCAAAGCATGCCCATTTCAAAACAAAGACTTTCCAAATGGATCTCTGGATGCATCTGCCCCGCATACAGCATTTTCCATCAGGAGCCCCTAACAGAGGTATGGGCCCACTCCATAAGGGCAATGGTGACATCCACAGTTTTCCTTGAAAATGTGCCTATGAATGACATCTGCAGAGCTGCCACTTGGGCATCCACACATACTTTCACTAAGCATAAGCCCAAAGAGACCTATCCATCCTCTGGCACACAATGTGGTTGCACTGTACTATCAACTGTCTACATAAACTTACTGAAGCTCTCTTCACCAAGCAAGTCTACTGCTTCATAATCACCTAAGGTGGAGCACCCACTGGGACACGTCTCAAAGAAAAAGGGGAGGTTACTCACCTTGTGCATTAACTTAAGTTCTTCAAGGTGGTTGTCCCTCTGGGTACTCCACCACCCATTCTTCCTCCCCTCTACTTTAGAATGTTTCATTACTGGGGCAGAGAAGGAACTGAAGGGACAGTTGGTTGTGCATGTGGCGTAGCCACTCCAAATGGCATGTATTGGCTGCCCCATGTGCACAGCCTACCAAAGGCACTGCTATCATAATTCTGTGACTAAAGGCTCAGTGGCAAAAATACCTAAGGTAGAGCACCCAGAGGGACAACCATCTTGAAGACCCTCAGTTACTGCACAAGGTGAGTAATCTTCCCTTCTCACAATGCCAACCAGCATATGGAACTCTTTGCCAAAGGTTGTTGTGAATGCCAAGACTACAGTAGGGTTCAAAAAAGAACAAGATAAATTTGTGGATGATAGATCTATCCATGGCTATTAGCCAGGATGTGTAGTGATAGTGAACTTAGCCTCTCTTTGCCAGAAGCTAGGAATGGACAATGGGATGAATTGCTGCCTGCCCATTTTGTTCATTCCCTCTGAAGCACCTAGCATTGGCCACTGTTGGATGACAGAATATTAGGCTAGATGGACTATTGGTCTGATTCAGCAAGGCAATTCTTTATCTGAAAAATGTCAGTCTTCATGGAATTGTAGTTAAATTCCAGGTGCAATTCAGGATCCTAACTTTGATCTATATTTCCTTACATGACTTGGTCCTGGCTGTCTGAAAGACTGTGAGAATGTCTACACCTAAGTTCCCACTAAGCTGAGTGGCTGCACAGTTTCCCATTAAGCCCTGTGCATGAGGCTATTAAGGGGCTCTTCCTCACCAGCCACAGTGTGGAGCTATGGCTGGCAGGGAAGCAGCCAATGAAGCAGGTGCTCTCCTAGGCAGGGGGACCACAGGGCTCTGCATGTTGCTTTTGCACTTCTCAGACCTGGAGCCAACCCCCTGCACTGCAAACCCCTCATCCCCAGCCCCACTCCAGACCTTTCACCCACATCTGGAGACCTGACAATTCTGCATCCCAATCCTCTGCCCTAGGTCTGAGCCCTGTTCCACATTCAGAACCCTTTGGCCCCATTCCTGCCACCTGAATTTTGTGATGTCCACCAATACAAAGGTGATTTGTCACACATCACTTCCATGTCACATGTCATCTCCATATTGTTTCACATAACAAAATTCATTCCACTCAGTGATGGGAAAAATTAGAAGGAGCACTGGTCTGCACCACAGACTTAAGTAATCCTGTGTTAAGTTGACTTACAGCCACAGTGGCTATAATTACTAAATTGGCTGATGTCCATATTATCCTCCTCTTGTTGGCTGTGTGCGTCCTCACTAGGGACGCTTCTGCGCTGCTGAAGAGAAGTACTGGGCAGGCAGGACAAAAGCCAGGGCTTTCAGTTCTGTGCAGCTCCCTGCTGGGAGCCCAGCTTCCCTTCCCCAGGTGCCTAGCTGCTTCCCAGACACCTACTCTCCTCCCTGGGGGTATGTCTACACTATCCCCCTAGTTCGAACTAGGGGGGGTAATGTAGTCATACGGAGTTGCAAATGAAGCCTGGGATTTGAATTTCCCGGGCTTCATTTGCATAAAGCCGGCCGGCGCCATTTTTAAATGCCGGCTAGGTCGGACCCTGTGCCGCGTGTAGCCTCTGCGGAAATGCCCATATTGCCATTTTTAGCAGATAAACTCAATTGGAGCATATGCACCTGTGTACCTTGGATGAGAGACCTGCTTTTCATCTGCCCTGTAGATATTAGAGCTCTTAGAGCTCAAGTAAGTTGATCATGTCTACTTTTATACATTTGACTGAGGGAGAGTGGTGTAGAAAATGAGGGATTATTTTTCTGACATACCTTTCAATTTCATGTTAAAAAGTAAAAATTGTATGTCAGTCTTAGATTTTTAAATATTGCACATGAGATGTGTTATAGGCCACATTTGGTAGCTCAAAATAAATATTGCTATTTTAAAAAACAGGCAACATTTTAATTTACATTAATAATGCAGTTATGTATAATCACATGTAGTTACAGTTTCTATGGGATGCTCCATGTAAAAATTAGTACAAATCAGGTTTATATTTGAAGAGTGTGAAATGCACTGTTAATACACATAGAAAAAATTACTTTATATTTTTCCAGTAATGTTCATGTGTATATATATTGTGTTTTTTTCAATAGTGCTCAGAAGGAGAACTGGATTACATGAAAGATTGATAATGAAGTATTTAACCATTAGATTACAAGTGTAAATCTAGCCCAGATTGGTGGAAGCCAAAACTTATCCTCGAGTGTGTCTAGACTACATCGCTCTGTCGGCAGAGGGATGTAAATGAAGCACTTTGAAAGTACAAATTTAAATATCCCACGCTTCATTTGCATAATCACGTAATGGTGCTGTTTTGAAAAAGCGCTATTTCGTAATTGAAACTGCAGTCTAGACGTGGTTCTTTAGAAAACGGGTGCTTTTTCGAAAGATCCTGTAAACCTCCTTTTCAAAAGTGCCCCGTTTTCGAAAGAACCGCATCTAGACTGCAGTTTCAATTTCAAAATAGCGCTTTTTCAAACAAGCGCCATCATGTGATTATGCAAATGAAGCGCGGGATATTTGCACTTTCCAAGTGCTTCATTTGCACTTTCAAAGTGCTTCATATACATCCCTCTGCTGACAGAGGGATGTAGTCTAGACACACCCCTCTAGTTTAGAAGCTTTGTTAATGGGATGTCTTCTCAATAAGTCTTTAAAGAGAGTTCGAATTATCCCATTTCCTAGTAAAATGTTCCTTTTATTTTTGTTAGTATCAACCACAGCCGGGTCAAAACTAGGAGTGCTTTGCTGATATACTATCCTAACAAAGTACTCCTAGTTTGAACACAGTTTATACCAGAAGAACTACACTTTTGTCAGCATTGAGTATTCCAGCCCTCCCTCAAGTCAAGCAGCAATAATGCAGTTTCACATATATAATATCTCTGCTAGTCACTTTTGCCAGCACATCTGTGTTGATCAGAGATTATATCTCATTATACCCTTGACCAATGTAGCTGTGCCAGCAAAAGTTTGAAGTATAGACCTGGCCCATGTTTCTCATGGGTATTTTTCTCCCTTAAAACACTATTAATTTAGTTTCCTAACTATTGTGAGAGTAGGTTAAAGGGCTTGATAGAAGGGGAGAAAGGCCCTCATTAATTAGGAACAGCTGAGGCAGGGTGACTATAAATCAATTAAGTACCAGGTGAGCCAACTTCAGGTTGTCATGGGACCTCTTTAAAAAGCTTTGCAGTGGCAGAGGACAGTGGAAAGTGAAGATGGAGTTGGAGAAGAATTAACAATTAATAAGGAGAATCAGAGGAGCTGACCAGATCAAAATCGGCACTGCCAAAGACTTCAGGGGGAGCCTCTGACAGTGAGTGTTTGGAGGCTCCCTTCCCTGCAGGTGGCCAGAAACTTCAGTTGGTGGCTGAAGAGGACTGTTTACTCAGCCCTGACTGGCCAGGAGTATCGGCCCCAACAATCCTTTTTTTTTTTTTTTTTGCGCCAGGGACAGAAGTCCAAACACCGGGAAAAGGCAAGTGGGACTTGTATCATGGCCCCAAACTCCAATATAGTGGGCCAAACAGGGGCCTGGGACCCAGGAGTGGGACCGACCCTGTCACACTGAAGTCAGAACTTCTAAGTTCTACCACTGTCTTTGCTATTGATTTGAAATTACTTAATTTTTATTTAAATAGATAAAAATGGGTTTATTGGTCTGTAAAATAGGCATGTATTATTTTACCCATCTCAAACAGACTTTAATAAGTTTTAACTAATGTATGTGAATCCCTGTGATTATTTTTAGATGAAATACAGAATTATAGCAGTGCAAAATGTTATTTGTATATTTTTCTTTGAAAAGATGAAATACAAAGCATAGTTACAAATTATTCTCTGATTTGTTTTTGATACAGAGTATGATAGGGGAGTGGTGCCCACCTGAAGAGCACAATGGAAGCAAACCCCCATCTAATAATAATATATTGGGTCATGTGATTTATAGATTGATGGACATTGTCTACCCTCCAAAGCCTGAACCCCCAACACCTGTATTTCCGCCATTTCCTATCCAGGGATGTGTTTTAGGAAAGCTTTTTAGTGGAAAAAGCACCTGTGTAAACTTCTTGGAAAAAGGTAGAAGGTTTTTTTTTCTGTTGACTTTTTATTGTTTATGTATTTGCTTATACTCTTTTAAGCCCCAGTTCTTCAGCAAGTGGTGTCCCTGTGGGTGCTCCACTCAGGGAGCCAGGAGAGCTGAGGTACAAGCTAAGCTCGCCACATCAACTGGTACCACTGAGGCAGCAGCTTCAGGCAAGCTCGGTTAGATTGGGTGCAGAGGGAGGGCTCAGAGGAGCTGATGGAGGAGGCATATGTGGCTTGCCTGAAGCTGCTGCCTCAGTGGTACCAGTTGATGTGGCGATCTTAGCTTGTGCCTCAGCTCTCCTGGCTGCCTGAGTGGAGCACCCATAGGGACACACATCTCGAAGAATCATCGTTACTGCACAGGGTGAGTAATTTCTTCTTCTACAACAAGCTCTTTGTGGTCAGATCCCTGCACCTATTTAGAGATCATTGAAAGATAGTGTCTCAGACCATGTCTTCAATCTGGGGAAGATCGATGCTGCCATTATCAATCATCCGGAGTTCAATTTAGCAGGCCTTGTAGAGACATCGCTAAATCGAACTAAGGGGGCACCCCTGTAGGCAGCAGGTTCTCCTGCTCCTTTAAGGAGTAAAGGAAGCTGATGGGAGCAAATGCTCTCATCAGCCTCCTGCTGTGGGGACAGCAGGAAATTTTGAATTAAGGTATGTTGATTCCAGCTACATAATTAACTTAATTAACTATCTTCGTTCGAACTTCTTTTTAGTGTAGAATTTGCAAGATCTGAGTCTGTGTAACATTCTCCACCTTCCAAAGTAAAATGAAAAGTTCTTGAATTCAAATGTGTAGTGTTAATTCTTTGTGCTTCATTTACTGCTTCAAAATGTATTCAGTAAAGAACATAAGAGATATAGACTGTAGTATCAGTGGGAACAAACACTACATAAAACCAAACCAAAAGAATTGTGCACTGCATTTAATAAAGCTGTCTTGTCACAATTAATTTAATTGCATTTAATAATCTCTTTACAGTCTTTCCAAAATGTTTTCTCTCTGTTAGCTTGCAACATTCAGGTATTATCTATTGATACTTTGGTCCAGGACAGCATCAAAGCTTTCCATGAGAGTGAAATGGAAAGTGAGAATAATTTGATTCCACAAGAAGTGGAGGATTCTGGGAAACAAAATGAAGTAAGTGCAAGTTTCGTTTTGATTTTAACTGTTATAAAGATCAGTGACACAGAGCAGATAAGCAGGAAAGTATATTGTTTATGTTTCTTCCTCTTCTTTGAGATGAGTCAGGTATAGAAGACTTGCACAGGCAACGTTAATGCAAACATTTCCTGACTTTTGAGAGGTTGGCTTTGACGTCTTAATAATGTTCTTTTGGCATTCTATTTATCATCACCAGACTGCTTGTCGCAGTCTACTATTATCATTTCCTCGCGTTCAGCTTTATATTCAGAGCAGACTCCATCTTGTTTCTTTTCTGCCTGAGACCAGCAGAGGAGCTAAGAGCACCCTAGAGACAGCCTCCTTGCTGTCAGTTCCAGGCCCCAACAGTTAAAGAAAAAGTACCTCTGTAGTTCTGAAGCATGCTCAGTTGCTTTGTGGGGATGGCAAGTGTACAATCTGGTCAGCACTGGGATTGTAAGAGGCTCAATCATGCTCAAATAAGAGGGAATCTACTGAGGTTTTAATTATTAAGCTCTATTAAATCTCAACTGAATACAGGTAATTTTAAAAGTTTTATAATTTGGTTAAATTTAGATATCACAGAGATGGGAAAAAGTTAACCCCAAACACAAATGCCACCTCTTTTCCAGGTTTCAAGTCCCTGCCCCAAAGCAGAGGATGTCAGAGCATTTCAAAGAAAATAATTTTTTGGGGGCAACACAATGTATTTTTCATTAACTTCAGGTTTGGAAACATCTGCACCCTTTTGTCTGACATCTTCAGCACAAATAGTTAGTTTGGAAAAGTTGTAAGCAACTGAAAAAAGGCTGATAATGAGGAGTGTTGGTTAGCCCTAGTAATAGATGGTAATACCAGTCCTGCCCATCTGGTGTAGAACTGCCTAGATGTTGCACCTCTATAAACTGGAACTCTCTAGTCCTGCAACATCCATGGTCCGGAAGGACCACAGATGTTCCAGGATCAGAGTCCTGGTGCACTGTTGGAGGGGCCAGGAGCCCGGCGCTATGCAGAGAGAGGGCACACAGCTCAACTGGGCTCCCGGGCTGGGACGGGGAGCAGGAGCTAGCATACGGCTCAGGTGGGCTCCAAGGTGGCTGGGAGCTGGTGCACAGCTCAGCTAGGTTGCAGGGGAATCAAGGAAGCCTGGTGGATGAGCAAGGTAAGGGGGGAGACGGTCAGCAGAGAGGCCAGAAAAGACCTCTCCTGGTCCGGAAAAATCTCTCATTTGGGAGCAGTCCAGTCCCGGGGGTGCTAGATTAGGGAGGTACAACCTGTAGTAATAATCCTTCATTAAAATGCACTGTTAAGTAGGAGGAAATCTACACTCATTATAGTCATGGAAAGGAATACAGAGCCAATTTTCCTTTATTATATTAAAGTACTAAAAATCTTGAGTCATTAGAGAGACATTATTTTTAAGAAAAGCAGTGACAGAAAAATAATTTGGCCTCATACTGGAAAAGTAAATCAATCCCATCTGTAAAACTGTGGATTAATGTGTTATTGCCATACAACAGTGCACCCTTTGGCTGTGTCTACATTGGCACCCTTTTCCGGAAAAGGGATGCTAATGAGACCAGTCGGAATTGCAAATGCCCCGGGGATTTAAATTTTCCCCGCGGCATTTGCATGAACATGGCTGCCGCTTTTTTCCGGCTTGAAGCTTTGCCGGAAAAAAGCGCCAGTCTAGACAGGGATCTTGCGGAAAATAAACCCTTTTCCGGAAGATCCCTTTTTCCTGATTTTAAGTAGGAATAAGGGATCTTCCGGAAAAGGGTTTATTTTCCGCAAGATCCCTGTCTAGACTGGCGCTTTTTTCCGGCAAAGCCCCGAGCTGGAAAAAAGCGGCAGTCATGTTCATGCAAATACCGCGGGGAAAATTTAAATCTCCGGGGCATTTGCAATTCCGAATGGTCTCATTAGCATCCCTTTTCCGGAAAAGGGTGCCAATGTAGACACAGCCTTTGGGTATGAGTCAGGATGTCAGAATATTCCTGTTGTAAAAAAAAAATTATTTTAGTGTAAAAAAATATTCAGTATAAAAAAAATTATTTTAACCTCAACTACAAACCATTCTTAGATTTATATAAGACTTGATTCTGCTCCTATTGAAGTCAATGGCACAATGATTCTGATCCTGCATAGTGATTAGCAGATATCTGAAGTGATATGTGTTTAAATAACTGTGAATATTCAATACAATACTTTTAAAATACCCAAAATTATCCTTGCTTAATGTTACAAAAACTAAGACCTTTGATTTCTGATTATTTAATTTATAAAAGGTCCTGAAGAGGCCTTCTTCAGCTTCAGCATCTATGGTTTCTGAGACAGTGCCAAAGAGCACATCACTTGATGGAACCAAAGGTAAAAATATGTAGAGTTAATTAGATTGTTTTTTAAATCATTTTTGAGGCTGGATTTGAACAGCAAGAAAGATATCTCTATCCCCTGCTGGTTTTTTTGCTTATATTTCTAGTAGGTGATTGTTACTCACTACAAATCATGCTTTGCAAAAGTTCCCATTTTAGCCCTTGTTTTGTACTCCTAATTTTCCAAAATGTTCACCTCTGAGCTTGAAACTTGCTTTTTTTTGTCTCCTGTCTGAATGTAGTGGGTTTGTTTGTTTGTTTTGTTTTGTTTTATTTTTTAAATTTGAGCAAAACTTTTTCAGCCTCCTGACATGGTGGTTGAAAATATTTTTATCCCTTGGTCAGAAAATTTAACCTCCTTTTTTTGGCTATGACTCCAGCAAAAAATAGTTTGATGTTTGAAACCTGAAATTTGTCATAGACTTATCCCACTACTTGTGAACTTTAGATATATGTGTAGACTCATGGAAGTCAATGAGACTATGTGTGTGCTTAAAATGAAACACATGCCTAAAGACTAAGCCTTATTTCTCAGTATTTGTGGCATCACATAGTGTAAGAAGAAGAAAATTATTATTTTATAGTTGGAAAGTTACAACAATATCTCAGGTGCTTTATAAAGAGGTATGAAGATAAAAATCTTGCCCTGAGAGGCTTACAGTTCTGAAAAGACTTTCTCCTGTGGGTGATCCTTACTGATGCAAGTTGCCCTATTGAAATCAGCTCTCAGGAGCAAAGTCTATTAATGTAATAGTTCAATGGATGGTCTCTTAAATTAAACAAATAAATAGACTGAAATGGAGAAATTATAGTAAAATAATTAACAAGCTCCCCTGGATAGTGTCTGTGCTTCCAGGGGCACCGATAGACTTGCTGGGCCTGTGGGCAAGGTGGGGAACTCCATGCTTCTGGAATGCATGGAGCTGGGCAGCCAGCCCTCAGCACTGCCCGGAATGCACCACACTATCCCTCCCCTTGCAGCCTTCAGCACTGCCCAGAGTGCACCACACATAGTTCTAGTGACAATTTAAAGGACCTGGGGCTCCAACCACTGCTGCTTCTGCAGTAGTGGCGGCTGCAGCAGCTGGGAACCCTGGGCCCTTTTGAATCACTGGACCCCATGGCAACTGTCCCTTTTATCCGCACTCCACCTTCCCATCAGCAGGCTTGTGAGCCTCTCCTTCTGTTCTGACTAGTGCAGAGAATGCTGATAGCAGGCATTAAATTAAAAATATTATGCAATGATATTACATATACATAATAATGAAAATAATTATAAATGTTAATGTAGTAAAAGTAATATTTGTGATGTTTTGCTCTTACTAGATAATGGTCTTGGCAGAAAAGAATCATCTCATCAACAAATGAAGTTAAATGAGAGTAAAGATGAAGTATCCAAAGTATGTAAACTGAGTTTTATTTCCACCCTGTACAGATATATAAACTGTCTAGATATTAAACAAAAATAGTTAATGATGCACTTTCCCCTTACTATATGTAATTTATGGGCCACTCCACTGGCTCTGTTTTTTATATAAAAAATAAGAAGTGATAACTATGCAAACTTACTACACAAACTTGGATTTGTTTTCTGTGTTTAGTTATCAAATATATGCCATCAGAATAATCCACAAATACCTCTTTGTCACATGTTTCCTATGCTTTTAAATCTGCTTATTGCTATTTCCAGAATTTGTTAACATATTGGGTGTTACCAATATTAAAATATTAATTCCTTAGGGCTAGATTATGTTAGCCTTATAATAAATAGTACAGTACCTTACTCAACAAGCAGTTGCACTGGACCCAATCTGGGCCCAAGGATGTTGAAATGAGCATGACTCTGGTGACACCATCCATATTAAATGTTGCTGTAAAAAGCTCAGTTTTAATTTTAAACTAGTATAAATCAGGAATGGGCTCCATTGAAGTCAGTAGAATTACAACAATATAAAACTAGAGTGACAGGCCTAATTGGACCTCTTACCTTGAATTTCCTGAATTTTAAATGCTGCATTTTTCAATCTTAACATTGCCTAACATTAATTCTTCTTCAAGTGCTTGTTTATGCCAACTCCCATCGTGTGTGTGTGTGTGTGTGCGCGCGCGCACGCGCGCACATGTGCATGATAGCTGGAAGATTTTTCCCATAGCAGCATCTGTTAGCTCAATCCCCTTGGTGGTGCTCAATATGGAGCCACTCACTATCAGTCTTTCTTACTATCAGTGATGTTAGCCTGGAATTTCCCATAGCCCCTGCTTAAGCAAGCACATTCAACTCTAGTGTTCTTGTATATAATTAGTTATCTTAGTAGTTACAGTTTTTGGAGGTCTGTACCCTTCTTCCAACTCCCTAGAGTTGTGGCATACCATGGTCCCTGCAGTTTAAAAACTGTGTGGTCTGTGCAAAGCACGTGCCAAAGAGTGATTTATACTCCTTGTATTTATAGTGCCTAGGGGCGAGTCATCAAAAGGATTATTGTAAGATCTGTCATGAGTTCTACCCTAGAATTCTTAAAGAAAGGGAGCAGTGGCTTACTGTTATCCTCATGGGGACAGCTCTACAGCCCCATTTGGACATGGGCCCAGAGGAGCAACTCCTAGCACCTTCTTATCAGCACAGGAGCACTCCTGCATCATGAAGTTCAGTGCTAAGAAAAGTACTTGTCTTGAGACGTCTGGCACGGGCACACACCTCTTGAGACCCGGCTGAGAGTAGGCACTGGTTTCAGTTGCCAGTGTCTCAGAAGAAATAGACGAAGGACAGTTGTTCACCTGCAGCTAAATCTAAGGATGTGAGAACCCAGCTGGGCCACAGCTCCAGATCTCTGGTTACAACTGCATGGACTCCTGTCCAGGTGAAACGGTTAAGTCAGCTCCCCTCCCCCATGCTCATAGGTTTCTATGAACCACAGCCATCACTTCCTTTGATATCAGAAGCTTTGAGCCTCTGTGAGATCTGCTGCACCTTCTCACTCCCTGAAAGAGAGGAACCTCTGGCAGTCCCACTCCGCCCCCAATATGGATCTTCTTGTATTGCCATACTACTTGTTAAGACGATTATGGATACCACCAAGACCCTGTGATAGACCCCAGTTTCCTTGCCAACCACTGCCAAGCACAATGAGTGGTGTTATTTCATGCATTCCAAGAGTTATTAGCCCTTGTACTCCCACTCAGCTCCCAACTGTCTTGTTGTGGATGTTGCTAATTAGAGTGAGGGGATGGGTTTCCAGGGTCCTCCCCTAAAAACAGGGAGGTTAAATGACTTGACCTTTTCAGGAGAAAGGTCTACAGTGGTCTGCAGCTCTGTATTTCAAACCAGTGTGCCATTGTCAGCAGATACTCATACAGTACATGTGCAGCATTGGCTAGATTTGCAGTGCTGCTCCCTTCAGATTCCTGAGCAGAATTCTCAGCCTTGGTGGAGGGGAGAAAGATATTCTTCCAGGCTTTCCTCCAGGCCACAGTGGATGGTGCTGATGCCACCACTAGGGTCATGGCTACTTGGATGGCCATGGAAAGAGGCTGTTGGCCCCAGGTCTTGGGGTTTCCTTATGAGATCCAACAGGGCCATTCAAGACAGGATGTGATTTTCTCTGAAAAGACAGAAATCCAGGCCTGCCGATGGGGAGATAGGGAAGGGAAAATTTGCCTCAGGGCTCACCGATTCTATAAGGCCTGGGGCTCTGGGTTGTTGCTGCAGAATTGCCACTGGAGTGCTGCGTGAAGTGCTACTGCTGTCTGAGGATTGGTGAAGGAGTGGGCACAGTGCTGTCCGAGCAGTGCTGGGGGGCTGGATCCCCAGCCCTGCCCCTTCCAGTCACGGTCCTGCCTCATCCAGGAGCATGCCTCTCCCCCAGCATTGCCCAGTGGCCCAGCAATCCTGTCTCCTACACCTTCAAGTTTTTGGGCCTGCACACTCCTGCCACATAAGAGATACATTAAGTTGCAACCTCCTCTGAGGTTCTGTTAGTGGAACAACCAGGATGGTTCTCAGAAGAAATAGGAGCGGCAGGAAAAGACAATAACCATCCTCAGGCCAGGGCTCTGGCCTATCCAGACCACCTTCTGGCCTGATACAGGCTTTCTGAAGATGTGGTCAAGGATGGTGCATCAGATTCCCAATTGGATCCATCCAGTCTTACCTTCTCCTTATTGGCCCCTTTCTACCATGCTTAGTCCTATATCACCATAGATTGCTGAATGCTCTGCACAGTAGAGAAGGGAGACTCCATCCAATTTTGTGCCTTCCCACTGTTTCACCCTCCTTCCCCGTTCCTCTTCAGCAATTCTTCTCATGAGCAGCTCCTTATCCAAAGGTGCAATTGCTCCTGTGTCTAGGGCCAGTGGAGAATGTTTCTTGGGAGCACAGGGGCAAGAGTTTCTGTTCCCAGTATTTCCTCCTAACAAAAGCCAAAGGCAGTCTCAGACCCATCTTAGACCTGTGAAAATTCAACAGGTTTATGAAGAAACTCAAGTTTCTCAGTATCTTGGCTTCAATTATCCCCTCCCTGGATCCAGCAGACTGATAGGCTCCCATCAACTTGCAAGATGCTTATTTTCATCTTGCAATTCAGCCCCACAGGAAGTACCCCAGGCTATTGGAGAACAACACCCACTGCCAATATACAGTCCTTCAGTTGGCCTGTCAGAAGCAATTCAAGTCTTCACCAAGTGCATGGCAGTCATTGCTGCATTCCTGCACAGGCACCAGGTATAGGTGTTTCTGTACCTCAATGACTGGCTGATCAAGGGCTACTCTAAGACCCAAGTGGAAGCCTGGATCAAATTAATCAGAACCATCTTCAAGAACCTGGGTCTCTTAAATGAAGCAGAATTGACTCTGTCCCCTATCCAGCGTATAGAATTTATTGGGACGTTAATGGACTCTTCCCTAGCCACGGCATACCTGCTGGAAGGGAAGTTTCAGGCCCTGACTGCTATCATTCAAGGCCTCAGACAGTTTCCCACCATGGTAAGAAACTGTCTGAAGCTTCTGCAACACATGGCTGCCTGTACCTATGTAGTGCAGCATGCCAGACTTAGGCTTTGACCTCTTCAGGTGTGGCTCATATCAGTGTACTACCCAGCAGGGACAATTTGGACAGGATAGTGATCCTGCCTTGCCGGGTCCTCAGTTTCCTTCTACGGTGGCTGAACCCCCAGGAGGTATGCTCAGCAGTCCCAATTGACAATCTGCAACTACCTCTGTCTCTAATGATGGACATATCAGACTTGGGCTGGAGAGCATATCTAGGAGACTGCAGGACTCAAGGTCTCAGGTCTCTGACTCCCCACATCAAAATCAGAGAGCTAAGAGCAGTTCACCTAGCATGCCACATCTTCCAGGCATACTTAACAGGGAAATGTGTATCAGTCATGATGGAAAACACAATAGCAACAACACAGTAACAGCATTCTATATAAAAAACAGGGGTGTGAACTCCTCTCTCCTGTGCAAGGAAGCCCTCATGCTATGGGACTTCTGTGTAGAACATTCAATACACCTGCAAGCTTTGTATCTTCCTGCAGTCCAGAATGAGCTGGTGGACCACTTCAGCAGGTCATTTCACAGCCACAAATGGCCCCTTCATCCAGAAGTTGTAATTTCAATCACTGCTTAGGCTCCAGCATGGACGCAATCCTCCTCCATTTATGAGGTTCTCTCATACACCTTTCCATCCATACTGCTCAGTCACAAGGAACTCCTCAAAATCTGGAGGGAATGAGCTCAGGTCTTATTGATTTCGCCAACCTGGCCCCATCAGCACTGATACACATCTCTCCAAGATGTGTCAGTGGAAACCCCAGTAACCCTGCCCTCTTCCAGGGCCTTCTGAGATGGTCATCTTCAACATCCAAACCTTGAGTCCCTTCACCTCACAGCATGGAAGCTTCATGATTGAACCTGATGGAGCTTTTCTGTTCAGACCAGTTAGATGAGTCCTCCTTGGCATAAAACCCTCTATAAAAGCCATCTACCATGCCAAGTGGGAGAGATTTTCAATCTTGTCAGTGCAGTGTCATTTGTCCCCAATCCTAGTCATAGTGCCCCTTATTCTGGACTGTTTCCTCCATCTGAAGCAACAGTGGCTTTTGTTACTGATCAGGGTGCACTTAGCTGCCATTTTGGCTTTCCACACAGATATGGAGAACCATTATGTTTGCTTACCTTATGGCCAGCTAGTTTTTAAAAACACTTGACAGACTGTACCCTCACGTTCATCAGTCTGTCACAGACTGGAACCTCAACTTGGTCTTTTCTAGAATCATGGGACTGTCCTTTGAATACTTGGCAACATGCTCTCTGGTCTTTCTCTTTAAAAAGTGCCATTCCTGATAGCAATAACCGCAGCCAGGAGGGTGTCTGAGCACAGGATCTGAGCATCAGAGCCTCCCTGTACCATGTTCTATAAGGAAAAGATTCAGCTCAGGCTCAGGCTGCTTTCCTCCTAACACTGTGCTGCAGTTTCACATCAAGTAGAACATATTTTTTTCCCAGTATTCTACCCTAAGCTGCATTCCAGTGGCAGGGAGCAGAGACTTCACTCTCTGGATGTCCACAACGTGTTTGCCATTTACATTGAGAGAACGAAATTGTTCAGAAAATGGGTCCAGTTATTCATGGCAGTGGGGGAATGGAATAAAAGGTCTGCCTGTGTCATCACAATACTCCTCACTGGAGATTGCTTCATGTATTTGAGTGCTACAGTCGGGTGGGGACCCTGCACCCTCAATCACTGCATATTCTACCAGAGTGCAGGCTTCTTCAGCAGCATTCCTGGCTCTGGTCCCCAGTCAGGAAATCTTCTGAGGGGCAAAATGGCCCTCCATCCATACTTTCACCATGCTCTGTGTGATTACCCAGTAAACCAGAGACCATGTGGCCTTCAGACAAGCAGTTCTCTAAACAGTGGAAAACTCTGACCCCACTACTTAAACTTAGGCTTCTGAGTCACCTGATTGGCATCAACATGAACAAGCATTTGAAGAAGAAATAATAGTACTTACCTTCTTGTAACACCTATTCTTTGAGATGTGGTGTTTGTGTCTGTTCCAATACCCACCTTCCTCCCCCTTATCAAAGTAGCTGGAAAGAAGGAACTGAGAGGGTGACTGTTTGGCAGGGCTCTATATTGAGCTCCTTGGCCCCTGGTTCAATCTGATGGATGCTGCTCTGGGAAGAATCTTCTGGCTACTGTTCATATGTGTGTGCACACACCTGATTGAAATGGACATGAATAGCAAATCCTAAAGATCAAAATTAAGATTTGAAAGTGAACAGAAAGTGACTGGATTTTTTTGCATGTAATGACCAAGATGTTAGGCCAGTTTGCAGTTGCTGAAGATCTTGCATTTATTAAAAATTGTGCAGTAGAATGCATACACTTTAGTGCTCTGAACTTCCTCAACATGCTATTAGTACTACATATCCTTTTAATTACTCTTTTCACAGCTGTCTGTTCGTGCCAGTCTTGGTGCAGCATCAGAGCAATTGTTGAAGAAAGGAAAAAATATTCCTGATGAATTGCTAGTTGACATCATGGTGGAAGCTATTAAGTATGAAACAGTGTAGTTCACTTTCAGATATAATTATGTGCTAAATAATTTTTTTAGTCTCTGGGTATGTCTACACTGCAGAGTTTTTCCAGAAAAATGGCCATTTTTCCAGGAAAAACTACACTAATGTCTACACTGCAATTGCATTCTTTTGACAGAAAGTCGAAAGAATACAGGGGTTTTTCTGACAGCAGTAAACCTCTTTCTACGAGGAAGAAATCTTTTTCCCAAAGAGCTCTTTCGGGGAAGACGGGTTGGCTCTGTTTTTTGTTTTTTGGTTTTGTTTTGGTTTTTTGTTTGAAAGAAGCGGCCTCCAGGAAAAAGCACAGGTTCCCTGTTGGCCGCTCCATCCATAGTAATCACAACTTAAATGCGAAATAGCATCCAATCAGTGTGGTCACTATCTTTCAAAAAAGTAGATCACTTTTTCGATGCGCTTTTGCTGTGTGAACCTCTCTTTCAAAAGAAGTTTTTCTGGAAGATCTCTTCCAGAAAAGCTTCTTCCAAAAGAAGCCTGCAGTCTAGATATAGCCTCTAAGATGCTACAGGTTATTCATTTTTTTTTAAAGTTACAAACTAACACAGGTACCCCTCTGAAACGGCTAAATTATGTGTGTCGTAGGGGCAGACACTGCCATTCTTTGTCATGGTGAATAATACCTGACTCTGAGTTGGCTTATTGAAATAGATGGTCTGCTCATGGAATTGTTTTCACTTCCTCTGAATTAATAGGCAAGTCAATCAAGGCATGCATCTTCCTCTAGCTCATCAAAATCTGGATACAGATATCTTTTATTTAATACATAGTTCCAGATGTTGACAGAGAATAGATAATTGGCAACTTTTCTCATTCTATAAAGTCCCATAGGCTGTGTCTAGACTGGCCAGTTTTTCCGGAAAATCAGCCACTTTTCCGGAAAAATTTGCCAGCTGTCTACACTGGCCGCTTGAATTTCCGCAAAAGCACTGACGATCTCATGTAAGATTGTCAGTGATTTTGCGGAAATACTGTGCTGCTCCCATTCGGGCAAAAGTCTTTTTCCAAAAAACTTTTGTGCAAAAGGGCCAGTGTAGACAGCTGAGATTTATTTTCCTCAAAAAAAGCCCCGATCTCGAAAATGGCGGTCGGGGCTTTTTTGCGGAAAAGCGTGTCAAGATTGGCCACGGACGCTTTTCTGCAAAAAGTGCTTTTGCGGAAAAGCGTCCTGCCGATCTAGACACGCTTTTCCAAAAATGCTTTTAACAGAAAACGTTTCCGTTAAAAGCATTTCCGGAAAATCATGCCAGTGTAGACGTAGCCCTTGTGTTTGTTCCAGAAAATTGCTGTCTTTTTTGGGGGGGGGAGGAGGGGTTTTGTAGCCCTCTTTTCTGTTTGGAAAAATCTTTTGATTTGTAGTGTTAATTTTAATTGAATTTTTAGGATATTTTGTTGTACCTAATCTCAAATCAAAGAATTACAGGAAAACTCTTTATTGTAAATGTTAATATTAAGTTGAAGTATTAGAGCATAAACTTTCATGAGCTACAACTCACTTCCTCACATAGGACACATCTACACTGCAGGGCAAAAGTTGAATTAAGATACATAACTTCAGCTATGTCAGTTGCGTACTTGAAGTCAAAATAGCTTAATTCAGCTTTTGGCTCTGTCTACACAGCAGGAAGTCGAAGGAAGAACACTCTTCCTTTGACTTCTCTTACGCCTCGTAAATGAGGGTTATAGAAATTGGAGTAAGAAGTCTTCCATCTCAAAATTGTTTTGAAATAATTGCTGAAATAATACTGCTATGTAGACATACTGAAGAGAAAAAGGATTATTTTCTCTATGTGTTTATAGTTCCTTATTTATATTTAGACAAACACCGCAGAAGAAGGGATGGATCATGGATGGCTTTCCAATGACAATAAACCAGGCAAAACTACTTGAAAAAGCCCTTACAGGGCGTGATCCAGACAAAGCAGAAATGAAGGATGAGAAGTTTAAAAAGTCCTCCCTGCTTACAGACCCAGCAGCCCCAAAAGAGCCACCTTTTTCCCTACCTGCTTTTGATTTTGCTCTGTTATTAGACATTTCAGACACCACAGTACTAGAACGTATGGCGGGCATGAAGGGTGAGTTATATTATACTGCATACATTTAAAAAAGCTTAGTGACAACCATATCATGATAAAATAGGAAATACAAAGTAGTTACGACACCAAAGGAGCAATGTCATTAATGTACTGAATGGTTGCCATACCTTTGCAATACTAAGGGTCAGATTGATTATGTGCCAGGAGATAGTGAACTGGATTGTAATCACATATAAACTTGCATAATTTTTGTCACAAATACCAGAAACTCTTAAGTTCACTTGTTATCTTCCTTGATGATGATAATGATTGATGGATAGGAATTGTGTATTGTAGAAAACAAAGCTGAGGATGAGTCTAAACATATAGTTATATAAGAGGGAAGCTTTTGATTGTATTTTAATATTTTGTAGGCTCCTTTTGGCCTTGGTCTTCAGATTATGTAAACCTGCTACAGTGTAAGCTAAATATATATGACATAATAATCACATGCTCGTTACAGATGTTCTCAAGATTTATCAGAATGTCTCACAATAACTTAAACTCAGTGGAACAAAAAATCATTAATACATTTTTCTAAAGCTCACTAGCAGCCAAAAATGATGTGTTTATTTAGATCTGCATTATGTTGCCGGCAGCTGATATGCAATGTCCCACATAATTTAATGAAGTACCAAGTAGAAAAAATATAGGGGACAGCAAGTGAAGAAATATTACTATTTAGTTGTGCATGGGCAGATAACACCATTCTCTGTGGGCCTCATATTGCAGTGACTGAAAACTAGGACGGATGCAAAAGGGAAAAGAGGAAATGTGTACACCTGAGTAAGTTGCACCATTATTCCACACAATGATCACTACCTGCAATATGTATGTTCATTTAGTCTTGTGAGGATTCAGGGATCATTGTTTTTGATAAAATAGTCAAACACGCTGCATTATACAGTCAAAGAAAAGGGGGGCAACAAATGGTCACCCTGACACTCCACTCAGAATACACCCTCTGTCACTTTACACATGATGGCTATAGAGGGTCATATTATCTTGAAAAGAACCTAACTGAAAAAAGCATGCACCTTAAAATTCCAAAAACAGTTATCTGAAGTTAGGTATGCTTGAGTTGCTCCACTCGGGCTAACCAATCTCAAGTGAGATGACCACATTGTTAAAACATGCTGATATGACTAGCAGCACTAATATTAGGAGTTGATGAGTGGTTGGTATGTAAGCAAGGTCAGGGTAAGCTCTACCCTGACATCTGGTGGTGAACTGGGGCGAGTGGTGCAAAGAGACTTCAGGGGCTGATCTCATTTGCATAGATACACCCAATTTGCATAGACACACCCACCCCATCTAATATGTGTTCACGGCAGCCCAAATGGTCACTTTGGCCACTGTGGGATCCCCAGTCTCTCTGTTATTGAGGCAGGGGGAATAAAAGTGTTGTTACCCTGATTATGTGAATCAAGGACAATGGAATGGTGGAACTGTTTATGACAGAGGGATTCGCCATAAACTAAATAGCACTCACAAGGGGCCTGGGTTCCAGCCCAGTCAAATTGAGAGAGGCTGAGGACAGGTCTTTGTACCGGGTGGGTGAGGAGGAGGAGAGCAGCCCAGCCCAGCCCAGCCTGTCTGAGGGCCTAAACAAGACTGATTGCACCCCCTCCTCTCTCCACTGTGGAATATCAGAACTAATTTGGATTCCATTAGGAGTCTAGTTGTGAACTGCAGAGTTGACTTCACTGTGGGCCAGTGGAGCACTAGCACAAGCACTGAGGCTCCTCTATTATGAGCTGAACTTGCTGAAGAGCTGAAATCACTATTGCTGTGGGGAGCCTGATGCTATGCTGCTGAGCTACTAGCAGAGCAGCTTACAGGAACAACCAACAAGTGCAGGAGGACAGCAGAGCGGACAGCAGAGCAGTTTGCAGGGACAACCAACAAGCGCAGGCGGACAGCAGAGCGGTTTGCCGGGACAATCAGCAAGCGCAGGTGGACAGCAGAGCGGTTTGCGGGGATGACCGGCAGGTGCAGGCGGACAGCAGAGTGGATGGCGGGGACGACCTGCAGCCGGTAGGAGCGGCAGCAGACAGCCAGTGGAGCAGCTGCAGGAGCAACCAGCTGGCGGCCAGGGACGTGGACCGAGACGGCTGGCGGAGCTGGACACTTCGTGGGACAGCTGAGGTGACACACTGGATGACAGGTGGAGTGTGGCGGAGTGACTCGCGTTGTCGTCAGTGGCAGAACCCTACGGAGAGGCGGAGCCATCGGTGGACCACGTAAGGTGTATCAATCCCCGTCCCTCTAGGTTGGGATGGTAAAACCCTGCCGGGTGAACTTTTGAACCCTGGGGCGGCACTGACCCGGGGCAGAGACTTTTGGGGTGTTGGACTTTGGGACTTTGGGTGATTTTTTTGGGTTGCTGGACTTAAGAGACTCTTGGAGTGTTGGACTTTTGGGACTTTGGGCGATTCATAGCTGGGTAGAGGGTCTTTGCTCACGTTTGGTCTATGAATCCAAGTTGTGGTGTTTTCCCAAGTTAATGCTGATGTTGGTTACCTCATGTTATTAAAGGTAATACTGCTATACTGAGGCTCTGTGCTTGCAAGAGGGGAAGAATTGCCTCTTTGAGGCACCCAGAGGTGTATGTAAGATTTCCCAGGTCACTGGGTGGGGGCACGAGCCGGTGTTGTATTACCTTGTTGGGAGGAGACTCCTAGATACTGAACCCGGCCTTTGCTGCTATTAACTTGGCCTGGCAGAAGGGTTACAGGTATATGAGCTGCTGCATCCCTACTGTATTACTAGCTCAAGCAACAGAATCCCAACCTATATCCTTTGACCAGCTAGCTCAAGTCAGCTGGCTCAAGTATAAAGCAACACTTAACTCTAGCTAAATATTTTTGTGTGTGAACAGAAAGTAGGTTAAAAAGTAAAACCTAAATTACAACTAGAACTAACAATGCAGTGAAGACAAGGCCTTAGAATTTTAGATTTGCAATATTCAGTAATTTAAAGGGATCATGCTACTATAGCATTTTGAAAATTTGATAGCAAATGTCATAATCATAGGAACCTGAGGAGAATGTATTTCTAATAAAATACTCTATTACCATCGCCTTTGTGTAGCATATAAGGAGCCAGTTTTAAAAATGAAAGAGTGAAGTAGCCAGTCAGTAGTTCATTTTAATAAACTTAACATGAACACAGAAGAAGTATATATAGTAACTTGTTTCAGTAGTCTCATATTTTCTGTTCAACAGATATATCAAGTTCATCTCAGATTCAGCTGGAAGACAGCAATCAAACTTCAGATGTTGAACTCAAAGAAAGAGAGAAGATTGATTTAGTTGGGGACCAAATACAACATAGGTTTGTTATATTTAGCAGAGTACTGAAGCATGTCATTAACTTTATGCACAGAGTATTCA
Organism: Pelodiscus sinensis; assembly: GCF_049634645.1. Taxonomy (NCBI): domain Eukaryota; kingdom Metazoa; phylum Chordata; order Testudines; family Trionychidae; genus Pelodiscus; species Pelodiscus sinensis. The sequence goes on along the minus strand of NC_134716.1, from coordinate 106,645,009 downwards.
GTATATACTTGACTTCTAATGACATCATTCATGTGCTTAAATTGTTAAAGAAATTTGCTGAAGTTGGAGCCCAGAAGTATCCTCATTATTGGTATAGTATAAATGGTTCCTAAAGATAATAATTCATATACTCTATTTTAAACTCTTTAAAAGACTTTTCAAATTCATATCAAAACAACTATTTACATATACATAAATGCATTATGTCTAAATTTGATTTAGGTACTAGATTTCCAAAATTGGACTTTTGTCCTTTTTTATATTTATATACAAAAGTAATGCTATACTTTCTCTTAAAATCATTTGCGCCAAATATTTAATTTTGTATCATGAGCAAATTTAAAGGGACAACTTGCATCCCTCAAATGTATCATTAGTTTGTATTAAATAACTATTAATTACTGATTTGTAATGATGATGTAACATAAGATTGATTTCCCTTGTGGCCTGATCTACACAGGGAGCTCTGCATCCAGAATATCTGCAGGATTGATATTCAATTTAGGCTAGACATTATGCTGTTAAATCTGTTTGTTGGGTTGGGAATAAGATTTTATTCTTTATTTCTTTTAATATTTGAATTTTAAAATTATACATTGATATGATTTCACAGAATTGCAGGCTTTCTAGACAACTGGCCAAAACTAGAGAAATGGTTTTCAGTGCAGCAAAATATTCTAGTGAAAGTCAATGGTGAGACAGAAAAGAACCTTCTATGTAAAAGGATTAAGGAAATCTTACTCGAAGAAATTGTTAAAAAGCAGAATAAAAGTAAGTTTTTGAATTCGTGTTTCATATGGAAACTTTAATGTTAAAATATGTGGTTAGGCCTTTATAATTCAGAAGGGAGCTGTGTAAAAAAAAAAAAACCAACCTTACTATCACTGAATAATCTAATTTTTTGCATGTTTGTAGAAAACTAACACATTTTTCATTCTTAGTGCAAATTTTTATATAGACAGAAACATTCTCTAATTATATGTTTTATTGACAAAGATCAGTATTAGTCTGTAGAGGCAAACAAATTTCCCCATTAGGTGACATTTTTTGTTATTTTGCACATGGAACCCTATATTCACCTGCAGAAATGGCAAAACTTTTTGAATCAGACTCCAAAAAATACAAAAGTGGAAATTTTGATACTTGTTCAGCTGGGGTGTGTGCACATGATGCATGTGTGCATATGTGTGTATTGATGTATATATGTGTTATGTACGCTTGGGCCAAATTCTTTTCCAAGAAACATTGGTATAAATTTACAATAATTTAATTGAAGTTGCTAGTGTTTTACACTAGTAAAACTGAGAGCAAAAATTGTCAAGATATGTTTAATGTAAAAGGGCATCTTTTCAGTTATTCTGTAAATAGCGTGTGCAAATCAAAATGGAGACATCTATTTTAAAGGCAGCTTTTTAAATGCTAATCATTTAAGTACATAACAATAAAAACATATGTTGTTTACACTGATATGATATAATAATGAATAATCTTCAATATTTTAAATTAATAATATGATTATAGTGCCTCTTTTATCAGATTATATATGTTTATTGAAATTATGTTGAAGGAAAAGAACTGGAAAAAAAAGAAGCTGAGAAAAAGCAAGAAGATCCCACTCCATTTCCACAAACTGAAACACTGACAGTACCATCAGACAAAAATAAGGAAACTGAATCTGCTTCTGAAGATAAGGAGCTTGCAAAATCCAAATCACCCAAAGGTTTGTCAGTCCTAGCAAACTTATTGACACAGCTCTTTCTTGGCTATTTGGAACAGATCCTGGGAAATAATAAATACTTTCATTGTATTTAAAAAATGATTAACTAAAGCTGTTTCCTATTAAGTAACTCTTTCAAACCTCTGAATAGCCTATCTTTTCCAATTACATGAGTCAGTTTCACATCTTATCACAGATACTTTGAGAAGAGGTAAAAAATATTCAAAAGGAGCTGTCCAGAAGGTATAATTTACTTCTTTGAGTTAACTCATTATTTTCAGCCTTTCCTTACTGTGTTTAACCTCAGAGATGGTATCTTCACCATCTTGGAAGTGTAATGTTTGTACAGGAAAGACCAGCTCTTCATTATTAACATATTAATATACCAATATTTATCAAATTCTAATATTTCAGAAATGTTGGTAATTCCACATCTTAAAAGTGTCTGCTGTGTGTCTGTGTCTGTGTTTTTTTTTTTTTTAATTTTTCCTTAGAGCCACTCAAAAAGTCAGAATCCTTTAAAGACAAAAAAGGAAAGAAAGAAGAAGCATCCAAGGGAAAAGATGCAGCAAATAAACCAGGTGAAGTACATTTTTTCATTGTTTTGGTCACTGATGTAAAGGATATATAATTATTATTTATCTTCCACTCCTCTTTAAAATAGTGTTGTTAACTGTTAATTAAGTTGTGAGGCACACTGTGAAAGGGACAATTTGATGTAGTATATTAACAAAGATAAACATGACAAATAATCAGATAAAGTATTTCCAAGGAACCACATGGTTATTTTGTAGTCTGCATTTACATGTATGTACTTTGGTGGCCTGGCCTCACTAAAGTAAATAGCAAAACTTCCATTGATTTAAGTGGACCAAGGATTTCACACTTGGATTCTGGAGGTGCTGTAGACTCTGTGGGGCAATAATCCTTGGGGTCAGTCAGCAACAAGCAATTCAGGATTGGTGTTACTGCATTCCATATGGAGTCCAATCCTGTTCAAATAGGCCTGAAGGATGAAGTGAGCAAAGCAGGTGTATGAATGTAGAGATGTTAAGTGAGAGAGCACTGAGATGAGCTTTAGGACATTCACAAGGATATGGCGTAGAGAAACATGGAAATATTTTCAAAATGTTTAGTACAGATATCCTTAGAGTACTTTTTTTGGCCATCAGCTTTTCTGCTTTCTGTCACATGAAGTCAGCACTTACAGAAATAACTGGTTCTTTGGGGAATGTTAGTTATGCTATGGATTTATCACATCTGTGAGGTAGTGAACCAAGATGTGTCTTCAGTAACATTTAAATAAAAATAAAGGACTATTGTATAACACTTTTAAAGAAGCTTATTGTATACGGACCATTCAATTCTTTACTAAGTACTGTATAACCAATTTTATTTTACCATATAGTAGTTCTTGTCTGACTGCTCCAGAGCAAAATTATTTGGCTGGATCCCAATCCCAAAATAGTGCAAAGGTGGAGTTCAGGCACCTGCACAATTGCTGATCTTGCCAAGCTTAAGATTCTTATGGATGGTTTTCAAAAACATTTTTTTTTACTCTTTTCTATAAGTCACTAGATTTTTTTTTTTCCCCCTCTCCTATCTTGAATGGTATTTTCTGATCCCCATTCACTAACTTTATCTTCCATTTACCTGCCTTGGCCTTTCTTGCCCCCAGTCCCTGTAACATTAATTTGCTACTTCTTCTGTGCTTCTTAGTTTCCCTACTTGCCCCATTCGTTGCCCATTTTTTTCTCTCATTCTTCAAAAATTTAAAAACACCCAGTCTTTAGAAAGTGATCCAATAGTGAAAGGAATTGTAAGTACACATTCTTTCTTTTTGCTTATATTAACAGCCTTTCAGAGTGTTGTGTATCCCCACTTGCAGTGCTATGGTCTATGCTTTACTTTGTACATGTAAAGTTAAGAGTAGAGTGTATATCAAATGAAGCACTCTGAGTAACCCTAACAACCAGGGTTGATTAGAACAGACTCTTCCCTTGAAGTCATGGAGGACCTCAAAGGATTATTGGTCCTAGGAATTATTTTATTCTAACTCCAGCTCTTCCAAACCCTACTAAATATTTACAGTGTCTCCATGGGTGCTCCACTTCAGGTGTCGGGTCGCCCCAGCGCCGCAGATCAGAGTTATGCACAGCAGTAGCCGGTTAGGTTGTGCACGTGCACTAGACACCTCATGCCTTTCGCACCTGTTGTTTTGTGCATGTGACCCTACACCTCCTCAGTTCCTTCATTGCCACCCTCAGCTGCAGATGAACTTCGAGCTGCTTCTCCTCAGAGACATACCTCAGAATTTTAACTGCATCAGTCAGTCTTTTCTCTTTAGTTTTAATATTTAATATTTTCAGCCCTTTTAACTTACTCACTACTACGATATCCTTTTTTGCATATTTAATTTAAAAAAAAGGGAGAGAGAGATAAGGGGCAAAAAGCAAGCCCAAAAGCTGTTATGGCCCTGCCGCCAGCAGCCTCTTAAAAAAAAAAAACACCCCAAAATACATAATATTAAATAGAAAAAAAAAATAATACAACAAACTCTGCCTGGCTCCCCGGTCTTCAAGAAATGTGACACATGCTGAGAGGCCATTCCACCCTCTGATGGTGACTCCTCATACATTTGCTTCTTCAGTGAGGGACATATTCCACAGAAACATCCTCATTGCGGCTCCACATGTTCTTCTTGGATAAGGCTCTTCAGCCTTCGGCTATCAGGGATCCACCACTCATTCTGAGCCACCCAGGGCAGAGAAACGGTGTACAAGGTCACCAGCGCCCAAGCTGGTGTCAAAGAGACTTTCCCCACTAAATCTCTACCGCTGTTGATATTGACGCAAAGTAACTGGAAGCAAAAAAAGATTTTGAGGAACAGCTAGCCAAACACTCAAAAAGAAATAACAAAATGTTTTTTAAGTACATTAGAAGCAGCTAAAAAACCTGTGGGTTCCCTAGATGATCGAGCTATAAAAGAAGCAATCAAGGACGATAAAGCCACTGCAGAGAAACTAAATGATTTCTTTGCTTCAGTCTTCACGGCTGAGGAGGTTGGGGAGATTCCCAAATTTGCACCGTCCTTTGTGGCTGATGAATCTGAGGAACTGTCCTGGATTGAAGTGTCATTAGAGGAGGTTTTGGAACAAATAGAAAAACTTAATGTTAACAAATCTCCGGGACTGGATGCCTTTCACCCAAGGGTTCTAAAAGAACTGAAATGAGAAATTGCTGAGCTATTATCTGTGGTTTGTAACCTATCCCTTAAATCGGCTTCCGTACCTAATGATCGGAAGGTAGCCAATGTGACACTAATATTTAAAAAGGGCTCTAAAGGCGATCCTGACAATTACAGACCGGTAAGTCTAATTTCAGTACCGGGCAAATTAGTCAACACAATAGTAAAGAATAAAATTGTGAAGCATGTAGAAGAACATAATTTGTTGGACAAAAGTCAACATGGTTTCTGTAAAGGGAAATCCTGTCCTACTACTCTATTAGGGTATGTCTACACTACAATGTTAATTCGAACTAAGCTAATTCGAACTAACGGATCCAGACTAAAAAACTAGTTCGAATTAGCGTTTTGCTAATTCGAACTAGCATGTCCACATTAAGTGGACCCTGAACCAGGCTTAAGGATGGCCGGAAGCAGTGCCAGCAGGGCATCAGAGGAGGACTTAGAGCGTGGAGATGCTGACTCAGGCTAGCCGAGGGCTGTGCTTAAAGGGTCCCAACCCCCACCCCGGACAGACAGTTCTCAGGGGTGCCCCGCTTGCAAAGCAGTCCTGGCTTGGATTGCCCGGAGTACCCACACTGGGCACATCACAGCACTCGGCCATCAGCCCGGCTGCACTTGCCGCAGGCTGCCATCTGGGGAGAGGAGGTAATTGGGGGGCTGCAAGAGAGCTTCCACCGCCAGAAGCCCGCAGAGCCACCCCAGTGCTCCCCATCGGGGGTGCGTACCCCATTCTTCCCTCACCTCCTTCCACTTACCCTTCCCTAGCCCCTCTTCTTGATGTACAAAATAAAGGACAATTGTGTTCAAAAATGGAATCTGTCTTTATTGAACAAAACTGGGGGAGACTGGGAAAAGGAGGTGGGAGAGGAGAAGAGAGAGGGTGGGAGAGGGGAGGGCAACTAAAATGATCAGGGGTTAGGAACAGGTCCCATATGAAGAGAGGCTAAAGAGACTGGGACTTTTCAGCTTAGAAAAGAGGAGACGGAGGGGGGACAGGATAGAGGTCTCTAAAAGCAGGAGTTGGGTGGAGAGGGTGCATACAGAAAAGTTCTTCATTAGTTCCCATAAAGAAGGACTAGAGGACACCAAAGGAAAGGAATGGGTAGCAGGCTTCAAACTAGTAACAGAAAGTTGTTCTTCACAAAGCAAAGAGTCAACCTGTGGAACTCCTTGCTGCAGGAGGCTGTGAAGGCTACATCTAGAACAGAGTTTAAAGGGAAGTGAGATCAAGTCATGGAGGTTGGGTCCATGGAGTGGTATTAGCCAGGGGGTAGGAGTGGTGTCCCTGCCCAAGGTTTGTGGAAGGCTGGAGAGGGATGGCACGAGACAAATGGCTTGGTCACTTTCTTCAGTCCATCCCCTCCAGAGTCCCTAGGGTTGGCCGCTGTCGGCAGACAGGCTACTGGGCTAGATTGACCTTTGGTCTGACCCAGGATGTCCATTGTAAGCTCAGGCCTCAGGGTCAGGGGTCTCAGTGGACCAGCTTGATTTTCATGCACACCTGCTCCTGGGTGGCCAGGCTGGCAGCTCTCCTGCCCTAGCCGGCCACTTTCCTGTGCCTAGTGCGGAGGTCATGGACGAGGTCCACGATGTCCGCACTAGCCCAGGCGGGTGCCTGCCTCTTGCGGTCCCAGGCAAGCTCCCGGGAGCTGCCAGCCTGGTCCCGGGAAGAGGGGGAGGGCTGGGGGGCATCTGGTTGGTGGCTTGATCAGTGCCAGGTGCAGGGTCTGCTGGCTGGGTGCTGGCAGGCTTGCACCTGGCATGGGCACTGTAGCCAGCCCATGCCCTTTTAAGGGGTCCGGGGCCGGGAGGGGGGCAGACGAGTTTCCCTGGTGTTGGCCAGAGTGGCCACCAGGGAAACCTGGGAAGGGCTAGCCTCCCACTGGTTCAAATTAAGGGGCTACACACCCCTTAATTCGAACTAGCTAGTGCGAACTAGTCTTAATCCTTGTAAAATGAGGTTTTCCTAGTTCGAACTAAGTGCTCCGCTAGTTCGAATTAAATTCGAACTAGTGGAGCGCTAGTGGAGCGCCTATGAAAGTTAGTTCGAACTAACGGACGTTAGTTCGAACTAACTTTGTAGTGTAGACATACCCTTCGAGTTCTTTGAAAGGGTTAACAAACATGCAGACAAGGGGGATCCAGTAGATATAGGATACTTAGATTTTCAGAAAGCCTTTGACAAGGTCCCTCACCAAAGGCTCTTGTGTAAATTACATGGCCATGGGATAAAAGGGAAGGTCCTTTCTTGGATTGAGAACTGGTTAAAAGACAGGAAACAAAGGGTAGGAATAAATGGTAAATTTTCAGAATGGAGAGGGGTAACTAGTGGTGTCCCCCAAAGGTCAGTCCTGGGACCAATCCTTTTCAACTTATTCATAAATGATCTGGAGAAAGGAGTAAGCAGTGAGGTGGTAAAGTTTCCGGATGATACCAAACTGTTTAGGATAGTCAAGACAGAAGCAGACTGTGAGGGACTCCAGAAGATCTCACCAAACTGAGTGATTGGGCAACAAAATGGCAAATGAAATTTAATGTGGATAAGTGTAAAGTAATGCACATCGGGAAAAATAACCCCAACTATACGTACACTATGATGGGGGCTAATTTGGCTACGACAAATCAGCAAAGAGATCTTGGAATTATTATGGACAGTTCTCTGAAAACTTACACCCGGTGTGCAGCGGTGCTCAAAAAGGCAAATAGGATTCTAGGAATTATTAAGAAAGAGACAGAAAATAAGACCCAGAATATCTTACTGCCCCTGTATAAAACTATGGTACGCCTACATCTTGAATACTGTCTACAGATGTGGTCTCCTCACTTCAAAAAAGATATTTTAGCCTTGGAAAGAGTTCAGAAAAGGGCAACTAAAATGATTAGGGGTTTGGAACAGGTCCCATATGAGAGGAGGTTAAAGCGACTGGGACTTTTCAGTTTAGAAAAGAGGAGACTGAGAGGGGATATGATAGAAGTATATAAAATCATGAGTAGTGTGAAAAGGGCCGATAAAGAAAAGTTATTTATTAGTTCCCTAAATAGAAGAACTAGAGGACACCAAATGAAATTAATGGGCAGCAGGTTTAAAACTAATAAAAGAAAGTTCTTCTTCACACAACGTGTAGTCAACCTGTGGAGCTCCTTGCCAGAGGAGGCTGTGACGGCTAGGACTATGATAGAGTTTAAAGAGAAGCTAGATAATTTCATGGAGGTTAGGTCCATAAAAGGCTATTAGCTAGGGGATAAAATGGTGTCCTTGGCCTCTGTTTGTCAGAGGCTGGAGAGGGATGGCAGGAGACAAATTGCTTGATTCTTCTTCGAGTGGCCCCGTGGGTGCTCCACTCTAGGTGTCAGGTCCCGTCCCGACGCCGCGGCTCGGAGACTTTTCATAGCCGTGCTACGCCGGCTCGCACATGCGTGGTTCACCAGGATAGCGTTCGCGCCTTTGATCAGCCGCGCGCGAGCCGGCAACCGTCAGTTCTTCTCAACCTCCTCAGGTTGCGGTCGGAGCTCCCTGATCTCTTCTTTAGTCATGGTTTTAGATAGTTGTCTACCTGTAAATAGTTAGAGATTTAGTGTTAGCTGTGTTCCTGTTACTTTGTTAGGTGTTCTCTTGTTTAAAAAAAAATTCTTTAAAACCGTTTTTCACTCAGAAGCGCTGCTGCGAAGCGCTAAACTGTGAAATTGACTACCCGCAGCAGGGTTACACAGGAATCAGTTTTTTCTGTAACTCTGCTGAAAATGCCAGGATCAACTGATTTTAAGAAATGTTCAGTGTGCCGTGAAGCCACGCCAAGGCTGACGGCCATGACACTTGTATTAGGTGACTGGGGGAGACTCACGTCCCTGACAAGTGCACCCATTGCCACAAATTAACTTCAAGAGCCCGGAGGGAGCGGGAGATGAAGATAAGAATGTTTATGTTTGGCAAGGCGTTGCAGCCTGACCCTACCCCTCCAGCAGCCACAAAAATCTCCCAGCACAAGAGGAGAGCGGCTTGTCGGGGACCGGCGGGCTCCAAAACGTCAAAGCCGTCCCCGATGCGCTCCCTCCCTGCGGCAGTTTCAACCCCGGCAGTGGCTTCTAAAGTGACCCCCGGGGGGTCCAAACAACTCGCTGGGGCTGGCATAAGGGAGCCCCCACCATTCAGAGGCAGAGCGGCTTCAGCGCCGATACTGGGAGCGGCGCCGCAGCTGACCAGCAAGCCTGCACTGGCTTCAGCTTCACGTGCCTTGAAACTGACAAATGCGCCGGCGCCGCAATTGATCAGCCTCCCGGCACCGGCTTCAACGGCACCCAGCGGATCGGCGCCTGTTTCGCCTGCCCCGGCGGTGATGTCAGCACCGTCTTCTCCAGCACCGAGACCTGAGGCGGGACACGCTAATGCCTCAGACTCGGCACCATTGTTAACTCTGGCACCGGGTACCCTGCCGGCACCGACATTAAATCAGCAGCAGCTGACCTCTCCGGCACCGTCTCACCTTCACTCGGTGCCTGGTTCCCCTATGCTTCGGGGTAGGGATGAGACTTCAACATATAGGAAGTCATTGTCAAAGACCCATCATACGGACAGGTCTCTTTACCCGTCTGCTTCACCAAGAGGGCGAAGTCGCTATCACGGCTATTTTTCCCCCTCTCGGATTATGTACAGCCGGCACGGTTGTAGGGACGCGGTGTATTTAGATGCATATCGGTCCCATTCACGATCCCGGTCGCCCTCCCGTCTCTCGAGACACGGATCGGTGAGGCGCTCTCCATGCCGCGTCTATTATATCCAGCATGATAGCGCACGTTCTTCTCGATACCCCTCTCCGTCACGCTCTGAACGTTACTGTGACCGCTATCATAGATCGTATGACTATCGCCCCCAGCGTCACCATTCACCACCATCACATAGGGGATCTTCTCACATCTGCCAATCCCCATTAGCGGAATACTTACCTCATAAATCACAACCATTACGCTCACCTTCTCCAATTAAGAGTTCAACAATCCAATTAGAGCAATCCGAACCAGAGGAGGGTCAGTTATCGGAAACAGAGGACCCTAAGACGGAAACTTCCCCAGCGGACTGCCTATCGTCTTCCCCGAATGAAGTGATTTGCCCAGTTGAAATCTCCCCACCGGATGATCTGAAACATTTTCAGGATCTCTTCAAACGAGTGGCAGACACACAGGACATACAGCTAGCAGATGTGCCTGTTAAGAAACATCACCTTTTGAAGAATCTCCGCCCACTACAACGTGCGAAAGTCGCGCTGCCAATCGATGAGGCGATTATGGAAGTGGCGGACAAGATATGGCAAACTCCAACATCGGTTGCACCTACAAGTAAAAAAGCTGATAGAAAATATTTTGTTCCAGCAAAGGGGTTGGACTTTTTATTCAATCACCCCCAACCCAATTCACTGGTAGTAGGCGCAACACAACGTAGGGGTAAGGTGACACAGTACAGAAATACCCTTTCGGACAAGGACAATAAAAAATTAGATATTTTTGGGAGGAAAGTCTATTCCCCAGCTACACTTTTACTTCGCATTGCAAATTACTCAGCCCATCTGTCGAACCATAATTTCGATAATTACTCCAAACTAGCAGATTTGTTGCACCATCTCCCAGACACCAAGAAACCACTCCTGAAAGCAATAGTACAGGAGGGGTACGTGTCATGTAGCGCTGCGCTTCAGATTGCTATGGATGTGGCTGACACAGCAGCTCGGGCAGCTGCTACTGGTATCGCCATGAGGAGATCATCTTGGCTTTCGTCAGCTGGGGCGCCGAAGGAGTTGCAAAGCAAGGTTGAGGATCTGCCCTTTGACAAACTTAAACTTTTTGCGGCAAACACCGATGAGGTCCTCCACTCGGGAAAATACTCACTCACCACTTTACGTACACTGGGGATGTACACACATTCCTTCAAGCGTAGGCATTATTTCCCTTACCAACGGAGATATGACTTCAATTTTCCTAGACAGCAATCACGTCCCTTCGACAACCAGCGTCCTAGACAGCGCCCCCAATGCAAGCGACCACAGCAGAACCGTTCGGGTAATCAGCAGTCAACTAAGCAACAGATTTGACTTGCTTGTCGAGGATGCAAACCAATCGTCCATAGTCCATACGGAAACCCATCATCTTTTTCACCATCGTTTACGCTCTTTTTACCACCACTGGTCTACGATCACCACAGACAGATGGGTGCTAGAGGTAGTTCAATCCGGCCTCTCCATCCCTTTTCTCTCTATTCCCCCTACCACTCCCCCCTCCCTGTCCCTCTTCAGGGACCCCTCTCAAGAGAAACTGTTGGAGCAAGAAGTTCAACGTTGGCTCACCATCGGGGTGATAGAGAGAGTTCCCAAGCAGTTTTGGGGGAAAGGTTTTTACTCCCGATATTTCCTCACACCAAAGAAGTCAGGAGGATGGAGACCCATCCTGGACCTTCGAAGACTGAACCGGCACCTTCGGAAGCAATGTTTCAAGATGATAACTTTATCAACCATTCTTCCGTCATTGAACAAAAAGGATTGGTTTGCAGTCCTCTGCTTGAAGGACGCTTATTTCCAAGTAGAAATTCACGTGGCACACAGACGTTTCCTTCGTTTCCAACTGGGGAGCGAACATTAGCAGTACAGGGTTCTTCCGTTCGGCCTGGCATGTTCTCCCAGGGTTTTCACCAAGATGTTAGCAGTGGTCGTGGCCCACCTACGCAGACTAGGGGTAACAATATTCCCCTACTTAGACGATTACCTTCTTAGGGGTACGACCTGCATGGAAACATGTCATATGGTTCGGACAGTATCTGACGAGTTTGCTACCCTGGGCCTTCTCATAAACTTGAAGAAGTCAACACTAGTTCCATCCCAAAATCTCATGTTCATAGGTGCGCGCCTCGATTCAACTATGGCGCGCGCGTATTTACCGATGGAACGTTTTATAATAATCAAGGAATTGGTACACACGGTGGTCCATGCTCCAACAATCCCCACACGTGTCTGTCTACACTGTTGGGGCATATGGCTGCTGCCACCATCGTAGTGTGCAACGCAAGGTTACGTTTTCGTTGCCTCCAGCACTGGTTAGCCACGGTTTATATCCCGTCAAAGCACGGTGTCCACAGGCCGCTAGTGGTGCCGTAGTATGTCCGGGAACCCCTACAGTGGTGGATTAACCCAACCAATCTCCTTATAGGCGTTCCATTTCATCGCCCTCAACCTACTACACAAATAACGACAGATGCCTCCCTAATAGGCTGGGGAGATCACATGGGCAATCTCATGGTCCAGGGACGCTGGTCGGCAAGGGAAATGCTATTGCACATCAATGTGCTCGAGTTGAGAGCGGTGCAGCATGCGTGCAAGCATTTTCAGTCACGCATTCAAAATACAGCGATCAGGATTTTAACAGACAACATGGCGACTATGTTTTATATAAACAAGCAAGGAGCTGTCCGATCCCGTTCTCTTTGCGCAGAGAGCATCTGTTTATGCAATTGGTGTATTACCAACAACACTGTTCTAACAGCTTCCTACCTGCCGGGCACTGACAATTTAGTAGCGGACTCTCTCAGCAGACGTTTTCCACACGACCACGAGTGGGAGATTCGCACGGACGTACTGAATCGTATCTTCGCTCGATGGGGATTTCCAACGATAGATCTGTTTGCAACAGAACTCAATTTGAAATATCCCAATTATTGTTCGAGAGCCGGGATAGGACGCCATTCGCTGGGAGACGCCTTCCTTCTCCATTGGGGGACGTCATTACTGTATGCTTTCCCACCGGTAGTATTAATTCCCAGAGTTCTCGAAAAGATCAATGTAGACAAAGCTCGAGTAATCCTTCTGGCACCAGCATGGGCTCGTCAGCCTTGGTTTTCAGTGCTCCACCAGATGTCAGTGAAAGCACCATATCCTCTACCTTCTCTTCCGAATCTGTTGACCCAGGACAACGGATCCCTCAGTCATCCGCGACCAGAGGTCCTACATCTCACTGCATGGATGCTAGCTGGTTTACCGACTCCAAGCAATCCTGCTCTCGGCGAGTCAAACAAGTGTTGATGCATAGTTGGAAACAATCTACTCGAATCGCTTACACAGCTAAGTAGGCAAAGTTCCAAGCATGGTGTGCGGACAATAACGTGGTCTCGCATTTTGCACCCTTACCTTGTGTATTGGACTATCTCTTGCAACTACACGACAATGGTTTGGCAATTGCATCGCTACGGGTGCATTTGGCAGTAATTAATGCATTCCATCATAGGGATGATGATATTTCCTTGTTTGCTCACCCCACTATGAAAAGATTTCTGAAGGGGCTCTCGTATCTCCACCTCCCACGGAGGCACTCCCCTCCCTCATGGAATTTGGATCTGGTCCTACAAACTTTGACTCATCCCCCTTTCAAGCTCTTAGCAACAGTAACACTACACTTACTTACGCTCAAGGTGGTTTTTCTCCTAGCCCTCACTTCAGCTCGCAGAGTGAGTGAGATAGCAGCTTTTATGGCTTCACCGCCCTATACAGTCTTTTCGAAATAATCAGTAACGTTGAGGACCCATCCAGCGTTTATTCTGAAGGTGTCTTCTGAATTCCACATAAACTAACCGGTGGTCTTACCATGCTTCTTCCCAAAACCCCGTACCTCAACGCAAGCAGCACACTTACATACTTTGGACGTGAGAAGGGCGTTGGCTTTTTACATCGACAGAACACGGGGTTTTAGGAAAACAGACCGTTTGTTGGTGTCAGTAGCGAGTCACTCAAAAGGACAGCCTTTAACTTCTCAGTGTATTTCTAAGCTCATAGTTTTATGTATATCCATGTGTCATTCGCTGCGAGGGAAGCCTCTCCCCTCTCGCCCTAAAGCTCATTCAACTAGGGCAGTTGCTGCTACTACGGCCTTTCTCAGTGGAGTGTCCTTTCGTGACATTTGCAGAGCGGCAACATGGTCTTCCTATGCGACTTTTATGAAACACTTGCTATAGTCGAACAGTTTACTTCAGATTTTTCTGTGGCTACAGCAGTACTGAATCGTGCTGATAGTCTTGATTCCGGAGCGCTTTAATTCTGCTCTGTGTACTGCTCCAGAGTCACCTAGAGTGGAGCACCCACGGGGCCACTCGAAGAATAAAGAGAAGTTACACACCCTGTGAAGTAACGATTGTTCTTCGAGATGTGCCCCGTGGGTGCTCCACGACCCGTCCTTCCTCCCCGCTCCAGAAATTTTTCTTCTTAATGTCTCTTTCAGATGAGTGGATGAGAGGAACTGACGGTTGCCGGCTCGCGCGCGGCTGATTAAAGGCGCGAACGCTATCTTGGTGAACCACGCATGCGCGAGCCGGTGGAGCACGGCTATGAAAAGTCTCCAAGCCGCGGCGCCGGGACGGGACCCGACACCTAGAGTGGAGCACCCACGGGGCACATCTCGAAGAACAATCGTTACTTCACAGGGTAACTTCTCTTCATTGTCTTCGGTCCACCCTCTCTGGGGAACCTGGTGCTGGCCACTGTCGGCAGACAGGATACTGGGTTAGATGGACCTTTGGTCTGACCCAGTACGGGCGTTCTTATGTTCTTATGACCCGCATCAGCTCTGGAGATAAACCAGGCACCTCTGTAACCGGACATAACCAGCAAGCCAAAACCATGAAACCAAGGGACCTGATAACAGTGGCACCGGTACTAGCACCTACGCCAGCACTGGCACCCTTGGAACCCAGCCAACAGAAGGATACCAACAAGCCCTCATCAATGGCACCAGTGGCACCAACTACTCAACTGGTGCCGACGAAGGCTCGGGCAAAGTCAAGCTATGCCCATCCCTCCCCAACCGCAGAACCAACTTTTTTTCCTGGCACGGCTATCACCATCACCAGTTTCTTGTTCACCAGCATCCAGGCAAAGTCCGCTGTACTTTCGTAATATTCGTTGTCTTTACGTCCCCAACTAAAACTGCAAGGTGGCTTTCTCCATCTCCTCCCCCAGCCTCTAGGGGCTCAATTCATTCTACATGATCGGAATGACGGCACCAGTGAAGTATCTGTCATGAACGTGTCAGTGTCTTATCCTCTAGGCATTCTTCTCTGACCAGGTTGTACCATGATAGGTACATATACTCTTTTCCTATCTCTATCTGCCACCTTGGAGGACGGAATGGAGGTACCCTCCATGTTGTTACCATCGTTGGTCCACGTGTTGCAGGTGTTCAGTTTCTTACCACTACTCAAGTACCCCTCTATGCCACCCTCCAGGCAACCTTCTCCCTCACAGTTATCATAAACTTCACCAGTACCACCTCAGTCAAAAGAGAGAGATTGTAGGGAGGAGTGCCAGAAATGAGAGAGGTAGCGGCAGTATGAGCTGGCCGTGGTGGAGTGGAGAAGGCCAGGGGCCCCAGTTGCGGTGAGTGGGGAGGGTTAGGGTTAGGGGGCCCAGGACGGCCAGACGCTTTGAGAAGCCCGTGTTGGCCTAATGTAAAGACGTGGGAGACATGGATGGGTTCCTTAGCTCCTTTGAACGGGTCTGTGAACTACACCAGATCCCCCCCCAGTGGACTGGCTCCAGCAGCTCACTCCCTTGCTGGATCAGAAGGGGTGCTCAACTAGCTGGAGAATCTGCTGCCAGGTGACTACGAATGGATCAAATAGGCCCTGCTGCACAAGTTCAGGTTGACCCCTGAGACATACAGGAAGAAATTCCGGGAGGTGCAGAAGGAGCCAAGGGAGACCTATGTGGATATGGTCTCCCACCTGGCGCAATTCGGGGTCGGGGCCCAGACTGCAGAGGACCTGGTTAAGCTGATGATCCTGGAACAGTTCTATGAAGCATGCCCGCCCATCCTGAGGTGTGGCTCAAGGACCAGAGGCCAGAGGACCCCCAGAACACCGGGAGGCTGGTGGATGAGTTCACGGACAGCTGGTCCGAGTGTTAACAGGAGTCCCGGAGAGAAAGGGAATCGTGCAGAGACTGATTCTTGGCTGAGCAATGGAGAAAATCCCCTAAGGGGCGAGCCCAAGAGACAGGGGCCAGCCATCTGTGCCCCAGAGAGATAGCAAGAGTCCGGATGGAGCCAACCTGAAGGGGCCCGCAGGAACTAACCTGCCATAGCTGTGGGCAAAGAGGCCACAAGAGGGCTCAGTGCACCAGGCACCAGGACAGGTCCCACAACCCGAGACTTTCCAGGGTCAACTGGCTGGGGCTGGAGGAAGGGCAGGGTGCCCCAGAGACAGGGACTGGCAGGCAAACCTCAGCTCAAAGTGGGGGGAAGGCCTTTCAGGCCAACTACCCTGGGAGATCTGACCTTCTGGAGGTGGATTTCTCCATGTACCAGGTGGAGGCAGGCAGCCCCTGCAGAGCAAGTGCCTCAGGCCCCTGGAGGTGGATGGCAGGGTGGTGACGGGTTTCTGGGACACGGGGAGGGGGGGTGGCAGAGGTGACGCTGGCCTGGCCCAATATAGTGGCCTCAGACCGTATGGTGCCCAACACTCAGCTGACCCTGAGGGGCATAGATGGGACCCTGTTTAAGATGCCTGTAGCCCGGGTGCATCTGAAATGGGGGGGGCTAAGGCGGGCCCCAAGGAAGTGGGAGTGCACCAGCACTTGCCCATGGAGGTGCTGATGTGGGGTGATGTAGAGGAGTGGCCAGATGGATCCAGCAGGGCTCGTCACCACCCGTAGCCAGAGCCAGTGAGGGGCTGGTGACCCTGACCCAGTGGAGGGCTCCCTGCAGAGGGCGCAGGGCCCCATCCCAGCAGATATGGCGCCCAGTAGGGCTGGGACTCCAGACCCAGGCAGTGGTGGGAACAGGTCCCTGCCCCTGCCCCTGCCCCTGCCCCAGCTGCTGAATTCCAGGATGAAGTGCAAGCAGATCCCTCCTTGAGGACTCTGAGGGAGTTTGCCAGGAGAGGGAATTCCTGTACTGGGAATGGCTTCCCCCAGGGAAGGTGGGGGCATGGGTGCTGGTAGTTCCCCAAAAGTATCGCCGCAAGCTGCTGTACCTGGCCCATGACATCCAATTCTCGGGATACCAGGGGATCCAGCGCACCCGGCTGAGACTGCTCCAAAACTTCTACTGGCCAGGGATATTTACAGCCATGCAGCAGTACTCTTGCCAGAGGGTGGGGAAAGCCCAAGATAGGAGGAAAGCTGCTTTGAGGCCCCTACTCCTTATAGAGGAGCCTTTCCAGAAGGTGATGATGTATATAGTGGGACCCATCCTCAGGGCAACCCCCCACTGGGCCCTCCTTACAGACAGAGGCCAGTAGGAGTCATCCACAGCCCACATCCCAAGCATAGCGACCAGCGAGTGGACCATACCCACACTACATTACAGAGGTGTCTCACTTGGGGACATCTGCCAAACTGCCACATAGTCTTCGGACCATACTTTTATAAAACACTATGCAATTTGTATAAACCTTGCTAATGATTCATCAGTAGCCACAGCAGTATTGTCCACTGTCGAAACCAGGTGACTCCGAATTATAACCATCCGGCTTATAACTCACAATGCTACAAAGACACCTACAGCGGAGTACCAACAGCGACGTCACTCAAAAAAGAAAAGGAAGTTACTCAGTGCGGTAACAAAGGTTCTTCAAGATGTGTGTCCCTGTGAGTGCTCCACGACCCACCTTCTTCCCCTCTTTCATCAGAGATATTTCTATTTTTTCTCTGTCTAGATCAGGGTTTCCCAACGTATGGGTCAGGACCCAAATATGGGTTGCCATTACATTTCAATTGAATTTTTTTGAATTGCCCTAGGTCACCAAGTCTTCCTGAATTGTCAGAATGGAAAAGGTTGGGAACCGCTGATCTAGAAATTCAGGCATACATGCAAATGGCATGAGGCACCTAGTATGCATGTGTAGCCCAACCGGCTACTGCTGTGCAAAACTCTGATCTGTGGCACTGGAGCTACCCAATAACATCTATAGTGGAGCACCCACGGGGACACAAAGAATCGTCATTACAGCACCAGATGAGTAACCTCCTTTTCAAGCTCATTGAGCAGTAGTTACCTTGAGATCATGGTACCTATACTGCTAGTCATAATGATAATACAATTTACTTTTTGTTTACATGCCAGGTAGCTTGTTTCATTATCTTTTTATTTCTTCCACAACAGAGGCTTTTGGAAGCCTAATTTTTTGGCAAGTAGGATAAAATAAAAGCTAAACTGAAAAATATCATTATATAAATGCCAAACTACTGACTTCAGCCTAAGTGTTTGAACACCTGTAAAATTTATCTGAGGGAAGCTAAACAACACAGGTCTTTAGGTCCACGTGTTTATTCTTGAGGTTACTAATTGTGCATTCATATTTAAGGCTCTGTTCGAGGAAAATCTCCAGGGAAAATGTCTTCACAAGTTACACCTGAAGATCTACCTCCTCTCATCTCTCTGGGACCATCACCAATTAAGCCAGGATCAGATGAATGGATTTATGTAGATGAGCCACTTCCAAAGGTGCAACAAGAATAGGAATCTTTTAAATTACCATACTTTTCTCAATGTTTACACTGATTTCTACATGATCTTTTTGTCCATTACAAATGAATTCATTTTAAAGATATTTCTAATACATAATGAATGCAGGAGAGATTGTAGAATAAATTATAAATATAAATACCTAAAGATATGGATAGCAGTTAGCATTTAAAAAAAATGCTGCAACTATGTACAAAAGTACTGAAAATATTTGATAATGACATATGTTAGAAGTTTGTGCATAAATCCTCATAGTTACAATGAACAATAGCTTGTTTGAAAACATGGTAACACTTTATGAAAGATGTTTCCTGAGTGGCAGTGTTTTTGTAATACATTTATTTTATTTTAGTTATAATGTATCGCTAATCTGATATCCAAAAATAATCTCTTTCCTATACTTGCTGATGGTATATTTGGACAGGCTGTAGGAAGTATATGAAATAAGTATTTGTGTGTTTTAATAATTAACAGGAAATACCTGAATTTTTAATACCTTACTGGGAAATGATAGAAAATGCATATGAAAATACCATCAAAACTATACTTAGATATCTGAGACAAGAACGGTATTTTGTAATTCACTACTTAGCAGATACTAGGTGAGTAACAGGAGTTTATTGCATTAGCAGTCACATTTTATATTATTTATCTAGAACACCATCTATCTTATAGCACTAAAATGATTTTGACACATTTTTCACAGAAACCATTTTAAGGATTACCTAAGGCGTCCAGACCATAAGCAGGAATTTGTATCTCAGTGGCAATCTGATTATAACTCCATTGCTGATGATCTGTGGGAAGATGAGGAAACAAAAGCAGAATTACACCAAAGGGTTACTGTAAGTAAATGGCAACTGTATTGGTTTATTTAGTTCTGAAGCATTGTACGTCTATAGGCATTTGAATTCACAAAGGATTAATGTAATATGAATACTGATGTCCTTAATACTAGCTCTGCAACACTGGTATTAATAAATAGTACTTTTCTATTATTCCTTTGCTTTTTTATTCATTTCTTTCTCATGTATCTCTCATCATGTATTTATTTAGAAAGTACTATTCTTATAACTTTCTTTCCTTTTCCCCAATCCTCAGCATTTATTCATTTAACAATTTGCTGTATTAAATAGACGTTTCTGGAATGCAGGCATTTCTCTATTCTTGTCCTCTAAAAAACAATAAAAATAGTGATTTGTTTCACTTAACGAGCAGTCATTTCATACCAGGGTCCTAGCCTGATCTCCTCCTTATACCAGAGGTTGGAGAGATAAGATTAGAGAAGTCTCAAGCTACGTGAGAAACAGAGGCATACCCCTGCATCTTTGCTTTTTACTGCCTACAACCAGTGCCCAGGCAGCCTATTGGGTTAGAGTTCTTAACTGGATTTTTCTTATCTGCTGCACTGGAACCTGCCAAAACTGCAACAGGGAAAAGATGGAAGGTGAAAAACCCACACAACAGTTTGCCAATTTTGCCATATCGGAAAAGTCCCTTCTTGACCGCACATGTGGCATCATCAGAAATCCAGTAACTAGATTATAAGTAGGAAGAGTGGGACTGAAACTGGGAGCCCACAATGACTACTCCATGTAGGCAACTATCATATCAAGCCTTCTCACACTCCTCCACCACCAAATAGACCAGTCATCAACTGTAGCCAGCTTTAGCACCACCCCTGCTGCCCAATGGCAGTGGTAGTGTGTTGTAAAGAGCCTAGGCCTCTGATTATGTCCCCTCTTCAACATGAGAAAGGAAAGAGAGGGAAGTGAAAGCAACCTCCACATGCTGAAAGAAAAAGTGTAGGGGAAGGAGAAAGAAAATAAAAGGGCCACATGGAACACTTCCACAGCCTTTTCCAGATGAGCTCTCAATTTTTGTCCCCATCCTCCAGCTTCAGACAATGTCTCCACCACTCCCAGACCCTTCAAAATTGTGGCACAGCTAGTGAGGTGAACATTTGAAAAATGGAGAATTGACTACATGACTGACAAAAGAAAAGAATGATCTCTAATATTAAAAAGTCATAATACCTTTTTTCCAGAACAAAGGCATAAACCCATTTAAAATAATTTTAAGAGGCTGAAAAGAAATGCAAGTGTTTAGAATATCTCACATCTATATCTCAGTGGGAAAACCTAAGGTCACATGGAGAGAATAAACTTTATATACAGAATTTCAGGAGATGGAAAGAATTGTGGTAGTTGCTACCAACTACTAATTAACTGGAACTTAGCCACATATATTTCCCTTTTCTTTGTTCTCTCTCTCCCTTCCCTCCCCCCCGCCCCTCCACTTACATTGACAGATTACAACTAAAAAACTGGTAGGAGAAACAGCCAGACAACAGTTTGAAAGGTGAAAAGTTTACTCTAAGTCAGAGTAAAGATTCTGCTTTGTCCAGCTTTCTCTCTCAGGGCTTTCTCAACACACCCTATCATGGGTTCTGTAACATTTTGTAGCCAGTTATGTCTAGTCTTCAACCTCTGGACCTAGGTCTTTACCAGGTCTAAAGTTCAGCTTGCTCAGAGCTGTCCGAGGTGTTCCTGTCTTCCCAGTCAGAGCCTAGATCTGGCTGGGTCAAGCTCCAGCAAGGAACTGGCAGGTCCTGTCCCAGCAACTTTTTTTGTGTCAGCCTGCTGGGCCCTGATTGGCCACAGCAGAGGCAGCCACTCTTTGCTGCTTGGAGGACCTCTCTTCTGCTCTTCTTCTTGGGGCAGGGTGCAGCAAGGCCTCCAGCTTCCAGCAAGGGGTGTCAAGCCTAGTCCATTCTGTCACACCATGGTAAAATCATTTTAAGATATCTTTTCAAAGCAGTTGGCACTCTAGTGTATCTTACTTGTGTCGAATCTGATACAGAGATGAGTTTATTACACTGCAAATAATTTTCCAGCTGTTTTGTTGAAAAGATTGGTTAGATCTGGCCGAAGGTGCTTGGTATCATGTTGGGAACAAGACAGTATGAATGCAGTATCATTTTTCTGCAGTGTGTTGCTATGAAATTCTAATAACCTATGGGTATTGTGGGCATAGGATCTGAAGCAAGCACTGAGTTTTTTTTTCTCTTTTCATTATTTTCTTTTGTCGAAAATATGGTCGTTTGTACCAATACCTCTTTTCTCAATTTTTTTCTTTTTCCTTTTGTCGACAAAAAATCACCACTGAAGTAAGGATTGAGTACCTTTTAAGAGCAAAGCATGCTGGGCACCTTCTCTCATGTTTAAAGGCCAGTCCAGATGCATCTCAGCTTCAAAGACTTATTTGACACAAGTGGCTTTTAGCTTAGCAACAGTGATATTCTGGTTCCCAGATCTATGAAGGTTACAGCTTCCACTACCACCAATTCTGACTCCTGTATTGGGGGAAAAAACAGCTGGTGCCAATTGTGCATTCCGTGGTACCAGTAGTATCAGTTGTGTCATTTTACTTTACAGTCAACCCATGTCCCTGGTGGTTTCACCAAAGCTAGATTTTGTAAACTTCAAGGCCTAGTGTATTACTTTTTGGCCAGTTTTTTATTGATCTATATTATACTGAGGGGGAAAAAGGCATTTACTTAACAACGAGATTTCAATAAGGTGCTTTTGCCATTACACCAATATAATTTCTTAAATGTATGCAAGATAGCCCAAGGTTTTACATATCAGTCATTTGAAACAGTATTTGTATGTCTGTTTTAGGACCTGAGGGACCGTCTTTGGGATATTTGTGAAAACAGGAGGGAAGAAGCAGAGCAAGAACGTAGTGATATCATGAATGATGGTTGGTTACCGGATCATATGGGTATCCTGATGAACCACTTCTTTTCACTTATGCAGGTATGGTGAATAACTGAATGGGCTTAGTCCTGATCTTGCAATATCCCAGGTAGATTCTTAGATTAATGCATTTATCTCAATGGGATTTCACATGTATGGTCACTTCAGAGTGCATGCTCAAAACTAAACTTAGCAAATATCTGTTTAATTAATACTTACTAAAGAAGGAAGATGACTAAACTAGGGAGTGAGAATAAAAGAAGACATGCATGTATATTCCCAGCAGTGTATCATCTTTTGGACAAAGCAGTTCAAGAAAAATACCATTGTCATGTAAAAATAAATTGTCAAGCTATATTGCGTATTGTTGTTATTTGCATTCAGCTTACCAATTAAATGAGTTTAGTGAAATACCTTTTTCTATTTATAATTGTCTCTGTTCTTAACTGGGACTTCTAAATGCTATAATTCTATACAGTGCTACCCGACCCATCTATTTTAAGATTGACCAACACTTCTCTTTATAACACCCTCTTTCTATTGCCTCTAACTTTGCCAAATTTAAGTGATTTAGGGTGAAATTGTTTATGCCAGATATCTTTTGGAAATTTTCACCTAAAACAGTTCAGCCATTTCTAATAATGCAGCAAAGAAAAAAAATGCATTGTTTCAATATTTAAAATGTATCTGGTCATTTCTTTCTTTAGAACAGGGACTTGAAATTTGTGTCATGAATGGACTTTTTGCCATTCCTGAGTAATTTTGCTCACATTTGGTCAAATTTAAAACTTTAGAAAAACTTGACATCACACATATTCAGCTACAGTGATGCACAACTGAGTGGATAAATGATGCTTAGGATCCTTAGGCAGGGCCTATCCCACTAGGCAGAAATATCTGTCTTCACTCTCTAATCTCCACAGGACTTTGGCACCTCTATCTCCCGTGAGTGCAATTTGAGGGAGAATCCCTCAAGCAGGATATGTGAATTCTACTTCCTTTGATTCACACCAAAAGGATTACAACACTTTATTACTCTTGCAACTAATAACAAAGTGATTTGCAATCTAAAACTTACCAAAAGTTATCATCTGGGCAAAGCAGCATGCTGCACACATATGTAGAGTGGGTGTGTCTATGCAGACAAGGTTGGTTCTCAAATCTGCAGCCTCAGAACTTCACAATTCCAGGGTACCCAAAAGGAGTTCTCCTAGGAGCCCTTGAAAGAACATGCACCAGGTAGAGATTTTACCTCTTAAAATTTAAGCTTATCAGTTCCCTCAGCTATCCTGGCACCATCATCATTCCAATCTGATATCTTAGTGACTCTCAGTTCCTCAGGTATCCCGGGCATAACTGTACCACAAACTGGCAAAGCCATTGGCCTGGAGAGATCCTCCTTACCATTATCTGATCAAGATGGCAAGAAGAGCTCTTCCTCTGCTTCCTCAGTACTGAAAAATATCACTTGGCCTCTAGCTATGCCTCCCTCAGAGCGCACAAGACCTTGGGCACCATCAGCAGCCACACTTCCCTTCCAGCACCCAAAGCCAGAGTTACTTTCAGATTCCTCGGCCATGACTAGTTCAGTGCAGATGTCAGTCTAGATACCAATCACTTTGCATTACCACAGAAGTTCTGCTTTCCCCAGGATCTGACTGGATCTGAGACTTCCATTCTCCACTCCTTGGCTCTGATATGCAGTCAGTATTGAGAACATCAAGATCACCTGTACCAACTGTTTTCACTTCATATCTTTGCAGGCATTCCACCATTCCTTAGTAAACTTGAGGAGGAAGATTATGATGAGGCTCTTTCCTCAATCTTACTACTATAGAGGCTCCTTCCTAGAAGCCCCTGCAGAAACTGCAACTGCTTGCGGCCTATGATTACCACCAGAACCTCCCTGGTATGGGCACGCCTGGGTGCCTCCGCCTGTTCTGTAGGCACCTCTTCTCTGGCCATATTGGGATTCCTGGGTGGCTTTTTACAAATAGTTTTCCAGAGCCTCTAGTATTTGTCATGGAGAAGAGCAACTGACATTATCTGCTCCGTCCAGCATCCCTAGTCCTCCAAAGGCATCCTTTGAAGAAGGCTAGAGCCAATATAGTAGTCATGCCTTCTCCTTCATCCCCGGTTGATGACTTGAAACACTTTCATGACCTCATCAAGAGGATCATAGACTCTTTGCAGAGTCCCCTCATAGAAGTTATAGAAGCTCATCACAAGCTGCTTGTCATCTTTCACTCCCCTTCAGCAGCTTGCATAGCGTTTTTTACCCAGCAAAGATCTAGCACACCCCATTTTCTATTTTGCTTACATGTAAAGGATAAAACAAGAAGTTTTACATCCCAGCAAAAAAATGAGATTTTATTTTTCTATTTTTCACCTAACTCCTTGGTGAAAGGAGTGGATGCAAAGAACATTGAGTAGGCAGCATCACAGTAAATCCACATCTCATGACAAAGATCACAAGCTCCTGGACCTGTAACTAGGGGGAAAGTCTTACTCCTCGGTCTCCCTGTAATTCTGAATTGCTTCTGGCCTTGATGGCAAAATACCATCAATTATACCATGCTAACCTTGTTCATCAACCAGCTACTGAGATGATACAGAATAATTTAAGGCAATTGTGGAGAAGGGTCCACTACTTGCCAAGATAACCTTTGAAGCTTCCATGAATACTATTGATACTGCTACCTATTCAATCATTACAATGGTGGCGATGAGAAGAGTCTCTTGGTGCCAGCTCTCTGATTCCTAAAGCAGGTTGAGAGTACAGATATAGATCTTACTTTTCACGGATCTATGTTGGTCACATATAGTACAGACAAAAGCATTGAAGGATTCTAAATCAACTTTGCATTCTCCTGGCATCTACACAAGAGAAAACTGTGCAATTCTCAGAGGGCCAGACATCCTATCTTAATCCAGTTCCTTCCCTCCTACAGTACATATGAGCCAGACCGAGAAGATAGTTTCTTTCTCTGAAACCTATGTGCTTCTCAACCTTCTGCCTCCCACTCATCACCATCTAAGCCAGGCATGTCAAACTCAAAGCCCTATTGAGGGCTGCACAAATGAAAACTGGTTGCTTTCAGGGCCACCTAGAGTTCCCAGATGGTTTGATCAAAAAATTTGTTGAGGGAAAAAAAAAAGCATTTGAGGCAGAAGGCATCAATACTGGACGCCTAGCAACCTTAGGCCACCAAAGAAAATGTACTTTGTCGGAAAGTCATAGTTATTTATTTTATAGATTATGTTTTAGGTATATTTTATAATATTACAATAATTTTATGTGTAAAATTGTTATTTCATAGAATCATAGAATCATAGGACTGGAAGGGACCTCGAGAGGTCATCGAGTCCAGCCCCCCGCCCTCAAGGCAGGACCAAGCTCCGTCTACACCATCCCTGACAGATGTCTATCTAACCTGTTCTTAAATATCTCCAGAGAGGGAGATTCCACCACCTCCCTTGGCAATTTATTCCAATATTTGACCACCCTGACAGTTAGGAATTTTTTCCTAATGTCCAATCTAAACCTCCCCTGCTGCACTTTAAGCCCATTACTCCTTGTCCTGTCCTCAGAAACCAAGAGGAACAAATTTTCTCCTTCCTCCTTCCTCCTTTTAGATATTTGAAAACCGCTATCATGTCCCCCCTTAATCTTCTTTTTTCCAAACTAAACAAGCCCAGTTCATGAAGCCTGGCTTCATAGGTCATGTTCTCTAAACCTTTAATCATTCTTGTCGCTCTTCTCTGTACCCTTTCCAATTTCTCCACATCTTTCTTGAAATGTGGCGCCCAGAACTGGACACAGTACTCCAGCTGAGGCCTAACTAGTGCAGAGTAGAGCGGCAGAATGACTTCACGAGTTTTGCTTACAACACACCTGTTGATACAACCTAGAATCATATTTGCTTTTTTTGCAACAGCATCACACTGTTGACTCATATTCAACTTGTGGTCCACTATGACCCCTAGATCCCTTTCCGCCATGCTCCTTCCTAGACAGTCACTTCCCATCTTGTATGTATGGAACTGATTGTTCCTTCCTAAGTGGAGCACTTTGCATTTCTCTTTATTAAACCTCATCCTGTTTACCTCTGACCATTTCTCTAACTTGCTAAGGTCATTTTGAATTATGTCCCTATCCTCCAAAGAAGTCGCAACCCCACCCAGTTTGGTATCATCTGCAAACTTAATAAGCGTACTCTCTATCCCAATATCTACGTCATTGATGAAGATATTGAACAGTACGGGTCCCAAAACAGACCCTTGAGGAACTCCACTTGTTATCCCTTTCCAGCAGGATTTAGAACCGTTAACAACAACTCTCTGACTACGGTTATCCAGCCAATTATGCACCCACCTTATCGTGGCCCTATCTAAGTTATATTTGCCTAGTTTATCAATAAGAATATCATGCGAGACCGTATCAAATGCCTTACTAAAGTCTAGGTATATGACATCCACCGCTTCTCCCTTATCCACAAGGCTCGTTATCCTATCAAAGAAAGCTATCAGATTAGTTTGGCATGACTTGTTCTTCACAAACCCATGCTGGCTATTCCCTATTGCTATTTGCTCTTTAAATACTTTAAAAATTATGTAAAAATTAATTTTAAATTTAAATATAAATGTAAGGTACTTCTAAATTTTGTATATGATACATAACTTGTTTTGTTAAAATAAAAACAAGTATAGACCATGGTTAATCAAATAGAACAGCCTTCTGTAAAAATTTCAGATACTTTGTAAGTTGGAGATTTTTCATAAAGATATAAATATTCATGCAATTCCAAAAAATTGACCTATTTATTGATATAAAATTAATATACATTTTGTGATTTTATTTGAGAATAAATAAATAAAAAACAAAATATTAACAAAATAGCCCCTTCCTCTCCCCCCCCCCCCCCCAGAGCCAGGCATTCCCATATCCCTGTTCTAACCCAATTCCTCTCCACTCTCCCAAAACCAGCCCCCCCAACCTAATGCCTCTCCCCTCCCCCAGAGCCAGTCCCTCTCCTCAGGGGCCAAGCTCCCCAACCTAATACCTGGGTCCCATAGTCAACGTTGCTACCTGAGGCACTGGAGCAGCGTGAGCACAGCAGCCAGCTGTGAGCGCTTGCTAGAGAGCCCAGCTCAGAGCATCCAGCCAGCCATGAGTGTGTGCGCAGAGCGGCCCAGCCAGCTGTGAGCGCCTGCTGTGGCACCCAAAGCCCAGCTCAGAGCAACCAGCTGGCAACCAGCTGGCCATGAGTGCATGCGCAGAGAGCCCCAGCCGGCTATAAGCGCCTGCTGGAGAGCCCAGAGCAGAGTGCCTGGCCGGCTGTAAGCAGTTGCTGCAGTGCAGAGTGGCCTGGCCAGCAGTGAGCAGGCACTTGGCTGCGTGCTCCCAGCGACCAGCGGGCCGCATTTCATTCTTTTATAAAAATGTTCTGGTGGGCCACAAAAAATTTCGATCAAGCCGCATGTGGCCCGCCAAACACCAGTTTGACATGCCTCATCTAAGCAGTAATTTTGATGTGTTGATCAAGGGGTTAAACTACCACCCTCATCCCCTTCAGCTGCACCAGTTCACCAGTCTCCCTCTCTTTGGTGACAATCTTCACTACTTCAGAGGAATAGTGATAGAAATGTAGCCGTGTTAGTCTGGTGTAGCTGAAACAAAATACAGGACTATGTAGCACTTTAAAGACTAACAAGATGGTTTATTAGATGATGAGCTTTTGTGGGCCAGACCCACTTCCTCAGATCAAATAGTGGAAGAAAATAGTCACAACCATATATACCAAAGAATACAATTTAAAAAATGAACACATATGAAAAGGACAAATCACATTTCAGAACAGAAGGGTGATGCGGGGGGGGGGGAGAGGAAAGGTAAATGTCTGTGAGCTAATGGTATTAGAGGTGGGAAAAGGTAAATGTCTGTGAGCTAATGGTATTAGAGGTGATAATTGGGGAAGCTATCTTTGTAATGGGTAAGATAGTTAGCGTCTTTGTTGAGACCGACGCATAGAGTGTCAAATTTTAGCATGAATGACAGTTCAGAGGATTCCCTTTCAAGTGCAGATTTAAAAGGCTTCTGACGCAGGATGCAGGTAATTAAGTCATTGAGACAGTGTCCTTTCTGGTTGAAATGGCAATAAACTGTTTTTTCTTTGTGATCCTGTCTAATATCCGTTTTGTGGGCATTGATCCTTTGGCGAAGTGTCTGAGACGTTTGTCCAATGTACAAAGCAGAGGGACACTTTCGGCACATGATAGCATAAATTATATTTTAGGATGCGCAGGAATATGTATTCTTGATCTTATTACTCACTTGGTTAGGTCCGATAATGGTATCAGCAGAGTGAATATGTGGACAAAGCTAGTAACGAGGTTTGTTGCAAGGGAAGGTACCAGGGTTGGTATTAGTGTGGTATGTCCTGTGGTTGTTGGTAAGAATCATCTTGAGGTTAGGTGGTTGTCTGTAGGGGTATGTCTACACTACCACCCTAGTTCGAACTAGGGTGGTAATGTAGGCAACCGGAGTTGCAAATGAAGCCCAGGATTTGAATTTCCCGGGCTTCATTTGCATAAAGCCGGGCGCCGCCATTTTAAAATGTCCGCTAGTGCGGACTCCGTGCCGCGCAGCTACACGCGGTACGGACTAAGTAGTTCGGACTAGGCTTCCTAGTCCGAACTACCGTTACTCCTCATTTCACGTTAAACCCAGTTGTATAGATGCACCCTAAGTTATTACAGATAATTCTTTCCCAGGTGTCTGGTAATGGGTTTTGTCCACATGCACAGGGTTTGTCCACATGCACATACATGATTCCTGTATTTGGGCTGGGAAAAAATTCTCCCAAGTAAGATTGGCAGAGACTCTGGTTTCCTCTGCAGCATGCACTACAGATAACTTTATATTTAAACTAATGTAAATTGGTGGATTCTTTATAACTTGAAGTCTTTAAATCATGGTCTTAGGACATTAGTAACTCAATCAGACGTTATGGGTCAAGTACAGAGTACTGTTAGAGTATGAACTATGATATCATCTCCTTGGGTTACACAATCGACTTTGCCTCAGTTCCACCTATGGAACCCCCCCAATCCTTTTCAGGGACCACTCTTGTGAGAGTGTGCTTTCAGGAAATAGACACTCTGTTACACATGGGGGCTATAGAACCAGTCCCCATAGAGCACAGAGGGGAAAGGTTTTATTCAGAATACTTCCTGGAACCAAAAAAAGAGTGAGGTTGGAAACCTGTTCTAGACTTGAGGCTATACAGTTCTGATGTGAGGTGCAGAAGTTCAGAATGGTGACACAGTGTTAATTTGTTCATCAGAGCAAGAGGATTTCCACATTGCTGTGTACCCATCCCACAAACAAATCCTCCATTTTAGTGTTGGCTAGAACTACTTTAAATACTGAGAGCTCCTCTTTGGCCTATCATCCGCCCCAATGGTCAAGTTGGTGATAGCAATGAAATTCTGCAGGACAAGTTTTTTGTATACCCTTACCTGGATGATTGGTTGCTGAACAGCTGTCCCTTAGAACTGTTGTCTTGGACAACTTCAAAGGCAATAGGCCTCATCCTTGAATTGGGCCTACAACTGTACATACAAAAATCCCCTCTGACCTATATATAGCATCTAGGGTTCATAGAGCACATCTTGAGGGGAGCAGTGACAGAAGGAGCCTACCTTCCTCAGCACAGACTTTTGGTTCTTTAAAACATAGTAAACAGAATTCAGTTCAGCCCTCAAACCATAATCAGGAACTGTATTCAGTTACTGGGTCAAGTGACAGCCAACACTTTCATGACAGAATATGCCAGACTTGGAATGTGTTAACCTCACGGTTCAAAACTATCTATTCACCCACCAAGCACAGTCTAAATATGCTTTTTTTCGATCCCTACCTTCATGAAATAATCTCTCAATTGGTGGAAGGACCATCACAATATGTGGACAGGAGTTCTGTTTGCACATCTTACCGGTAGTTGTTATAAAGATGGACACCTCTCTGTCAGCATGGGGAGAACAACTCAACACTTACACAGTCCAGGGAAAATAAAAATTGCTAGAGGTGATTCTACAGAACTTCAGCTCTGGGCTTTAGCTCTGCATGGGGAACCAGAACTCAGGGATCTAAGCGTCTGCCCGGCATTGTCCATGGACCTCCAGAAACCAGCTCATGGTCCCCGTAGGGCCATGTAGGCCTGGTTAAGAACTGCCACTCTAGAGGGTGGTGATGTGGATGTAGAAAAATATAAAAGGTAGAGTGTAGATCAAGGGTAGGATACAATTAAATTATCACAGATTTGGATCCAAATTTTTGTATCGACATGAGGCTCATACTAATCATTTGTTAGTGCACTTTGATCTTCTTTGAAATGAGTGTAGCTCAAAATGCACTAACACAAGGGTGGGCAAAATTGGTCCCAGAGTCTAGATCTGGCCAACCAAGCATTTCTCTCTGGCCCATACACTTGATTAGCAGAGCAAACATGCCTGCAGCATGTTCAGCTGCCCCTCTAGCTGCGATGCTCCCAGTATTCTTCTTTGAGCAGTGTGGGGACATGGGGGAAGGATGGATGGGAGAGGAAAGTGCTGAAGTCAGGGTATTCCCTCCACCCCATCTTTGCAGAGCAGGGGGCAGGTAGAGGGAGACACACAGTGGAAATGCTCCAGCCTGAAGAGTGGATGGTAAGTGGCTCAGAGGAGTGCAGAACAGGGGAGGAAGGGACAACAGAGCAGGACGGATTTCCCTTAAAGAGACAGCATGAGGCGTCTCTCAGAAACCTACCCTGCAGCAGCCAGCAGACGCATTCTGTGTCACTGTCACACACACACACCGCAGTCTGGGACACGCTGTCTCTGTATCATACAAACATAGTCACTGTCAAATACACACTACCACATGCACCTAATCTGTGTCACAAAGTCTGTCACACACAAAGGGTCCCTCTTTCTCACTCATACACACACTCTTTGTCTCTCTCTGTAGTCCCCAATTCCACGCTTTCTGCCTGAGACCCCTGCCCCTTCTGGGAGGACCAGAGCCAGAACACAACCATGTACCAAAATTTGCCCAGAGCCAGCCCATGGCCATGTACCAAAATTTGTGAAGTGGCCCCTCTGCATAAAATTATTTCCCACCCCTGCACTAACAAATGGGTAATGAGCATCAGCAAGGTCCACACAGTGAGTTAGTGCAGCATAGGTCAGGGCAGAGTACACTCACTTTGCTATGAACTGAATATGAATGGGATTTTGACACTGAAGTTACTGACGTATGCTTCTGACTTTTCTCCTCAAAATGTTACTTCCTAAGTAAACCCACTCAAAATCCTTCCTCACTCCAGTGGAACTGAATTGATATTTACGACCATCAAATTATTCACTCTGTTTGTGGGTTATACCCGTTACCCAATCTTCTGTAGCTTTTATCTAGTTAGTTTCCTCAGGGTAGGGACCATCAACCACTCTGTGTTTATACAATGCCAAGTGCAAAGAGGGGGAGGGCATCCTTCGTTGGCCTTAAGCACCAGCATAATTAACATGATTTGTAATAATTTTACCAACTACAACCCTCATTGGCAATAATGGACAAAATTATTAGTGCTAAAAGTAGCAAGTCTGAAATTGTGATACTCATACCTTTACAGTGAATAACTTTGTCAGAGTCATCAATAAGAACAGCAACAAAACAGGCAGACCGTTCTTGATTGCTGGTGTAGGTTTTGCTGGTGTAGGTTTTGCTGTGTGATTCTGTAATATGTTCTTCAGGTAGCTATATTATTCTATTAGTATAGATTTTATATATTCATTATAGCGAGATCTAATATCCCTACCAGAATTATCAGCTTTCCATCCACTTCCTTTGTTTTCTGTAACCAGATTAAAGATAAAAATTCTACTTATGGGCGACGGGCTGTTTTATACTGAGATTTTTATTCTTTTTGTGAATGTGGTTTTATGTATTTTCCCATGAATATGCAGTACCGTTTTGTCAGTTAGAGACTCCGACACTACTGGTTCAATAAATCAAAGCATGACAGGTGCTAATGCTTTTTGGCTTCACTCTGAAATAAATACATTTCTTGAGCCTTGCAAAATCTACATGTTTTTTCTTTAAACAGCTTGCACAATTATAATTCTTTCTTGGTCACTTAAACCCATTTCTTTTTTTTAATATTGTTGTTATTTTTTAAAATAATGTAGAAGCACATTGTAGATATGTTTTCATATAATTATGTATATATCATAATTAAATATGAATCTATTTATACATTCAAATTAAACACATTTTCCTATTTCATAGCTGATATTTTTATTAAAGCTTAGAAATATCTGTATTCAAGTTTTGAACATAAATTCTGAAAGTGTACTTTTCCAGTACATATTATAGTATGAATTTATTTTATTATAAAATAAAATACTTAAACATATATAATTGATCTGTTCTATTTTCTAGCCTCATCAAGCATTCTCGTGATGTAGCCATTGCTTTTGATATTATTATGCTTTAAGGTATAAAAAACAGAAAATGCTTTGTTCTATCCTGTTTTGAATGTAAATCTATCTTTCCTTCTGAAGGTTGAAGTGGACCGTTTCCAAGATACAATGAGATTTCTACATGACTATTACAGGGGAATGGAAGGCAAAATGCCAACAGAAGCTTGTCGAGAGTTCTCTAGAATCCCATTATTAGATATTGTTAATGTAGAGCAATCTGTGGATCAAAGCAAGTCAAGAAGGTAAAAACTTCATTGTAAAAAAGTAACACAATTAATATATCGTATGTGTGTTTGTGAATGTGTAAATTGTTAAATAGATGATGGTGATCACAGCCATTTTATAGATTTTTAATAGTGTGGTATATTTAATTTATTATACACTTTTTTCCACCTCGTCTGTATTCTGTGCAGTAACAAAGCTTGCCAGATAAAAGATTCCTCTTCCCCCCCACATTATAGCAGTTCCCTAACAAATTCTCCAACTGATCTCTCTATATACATAAAAAAAAATTCCTGCAGAATGACAGAGTGACATCATCACGTCATTTGTGTCCTCATGCTGCCACCCGCCTCCATCCTCAGCTGCTTGCTGTGATCAGCGTTGATGCTGTCCCCTCCAGGCATGGGCTGCTCCAGCTCTGGCACCCACTTCATGCCCCAGAGGACTGAGCTGCTGGGGCTGGGTTCCCTTCCACCATCTGAACTCAACACCCCCACCCTCCAAGCCTGACACACACCCCTTCACCCCTTATGCCGAGCAAGACATCTCACCCTACCCCATCCTGCCCTCTCCTCCCTGGCAAGACACCTACCCCCAACCTACTGCTGCACTCCTGCCCCCGGTCTTGTCCCCTATCCCCTGGCAAGATATCCCCTGGCAAGATATCCCCAGCCTGCTCCTGATCCCTTCCCTCTGGCCGGACACCTACTCCCAGAGAGAGGGGAATTGGCTAGTGTAGCAAGCAGGGGGCACAGCCCCCTAGTTACAGTTAAATATTAAACATTCAGTTCTGGATCAGAGACAGAATTAAAATTTTACAAGCATTGCCTTTGCGGTTGTGATCAATTAAACATAAGTTAAAGCAGCCTTGTTGGATGTTCTGAATTAAACACCATATTCAAGGTGAGCATATATCATCAATATTTATTATAATGACATAATGCTGTGCATAACAACACCAATAATGATAGCTGAATAGTTACAGTTCATCAAGACTTTGTCAGTACATAGAGTCTAATATCAATCATTCCAGTGTGTATTACTTGTTATCTAGTCCCCTGGTTTTGTCCTCATAAATCTCTCTAGTCTGGACTAACCAGAATGATTTTGTGCCATCCATAAATTTTACCACTTGTAAAGTGTTTCTTCCTTTTCAGTTGCTACCATAGACTTTGAAAATGGGATTAATACAACCTAAATACAACATAAAACATATAGCACACCATAGGGATATTTCTTGTTTTGTTTTCAAGGATTCCTATGGTTCCTCGTAAAGCCCCTTCTCCTGAAATAAATATCACTAAACAGAAAAGCAAAGCAATTCAAGTAAAGAGCAATAAGGAGAATTCCTCTGAAAGTATAACATTTAACTTTGGAGCAGATGAGAAAATTATCACTGATACATGGCAAGCAGCAGTAACAGCAATATCAAATATGGTAAGAAATGCATTGTTTAGTAAAGTTCATAGACTGGCTACCTAATTAGGGCTAAATTTTTTTCAGTCCAAATACCATACCATGCACTAGTATCTCAACTCTATAATTCCTATTTCACTACTGATGTTTCAGCAATATCTGTAGCCCTGTAGCCCGAATACATCCCTACTATAAAGGGGAAAATAGACATAGTAGCAGTACCTGTCCAGAGCTCTGCCTCCCTCCTCCTTTTATGGTAGAACAAAACCATCCTGCCATTAGAAATGACCTGTGCAACATGAAGGAAGGAACAGTATTTGTTCTTTAGTACAGGTTTTAATAAAAGCTTCCAAAATTAATAGTCAAGCAGAGATTAGAATTCACTAGACTTCTCCATTTTTATTGTATAATGCCAAAAGTATATTGTTTTACAGATAGTTCCAAAAAAGCAGATGCTGGATCAATAGCTATGTTTGCTGGCTTTCTGTACTTTCACAATATAATCAGACATATTGTCCTCCACAGTGAATGCCTTAAGATAAGTTAGCTTAGTTCTTCACATTCTGAGCCGTCGCTGAAATCTAGCAAAGTTTTTGGTTACCAGTAGGTCTACTTCCCTGTTTCCCTTTACACTAAAATAATTTGTTCAGTGAAATATTTAAACCTGCCTTCTTTTCCCTTCTTATTTTTTTCCTTTATCAACTGTTTCTTTACCTAATATGATCATATGCTGATCAGATTCAAAATCAAGAGTTAAAATATTGAATTTATTTTATACATCCAGCAGCAACCACTTTTGAAAAATAAAGAATCTCTTTATTTATTAAAGAATTAATTGTATGTTATATATACAGACTAGTCTAAGTTAAAATATTTATATGAATGTTAAGGTAAATGCTGAAATACAATCAAAAGAAGCAGAGGAAGAAAAAGAACGTCAGCAGCTAGAAAAGAAAGAACAAGACCGTCAAAAACCTTCTCAGGCAGCAGGAGGCAAAGGTGGTGGAAAGGATACCAAAGATGCTAAAACACCACTTCCAAAATCACCCAACAAAAAGAAAGGTAACTCAAATGTGCTTTTATTTTTTATAAAAAGCACAAAATTATTCAAATTAAATGAACATTTGTTTAAAAGGCTAACTACAAAAGTTTAATTCTTTTCTATTTTTTTATTTTTCAGCCCATGATATATCAGTGTGCTGACATTAGTAGTGATAGAGAAATCCATAGATTGTTGAGTGATTGTTGGGTGAATTAAATCATAAATAATATTCAGATATAATTGTTCAAACTAGTACCCAGAAAATAATACTTGCTAATCTTTCTCTGTGCATTGCTTTGGAAATGTACAAATTGCAGCCATTTTATCAAATTATGTCAACATTTGGAAAATTCTGAGTATTTTTCTAACATTAGCATCCTGATGTAGCTGATAACATATAAAGTATTTATAAATACTTCTTTCTTTATTAATAAGGAATGGGATAAAAATAATCCAAGACTATTATTTCTCTATATAATGTATCGATCTTTATGATATGATGAATCATTTAGGTCTGTTCCTGCTCTGCCATGATTCTGACAAGGTGTAAATAATTACCAAGTAGAACTCTTTTTTGAGTGATTGCTCATGTGCATTCCAATATGTATGTGTGTGTGTGTGTGCGCCATGTGTACGGCCATCAGAAGATTTGCCTTAACCTATTGGATTGGCTGTGATGCTCCCTGTAGTGATGCCTCCCTGACAAAATATATGTAGATATGCATGCACACACACACACACCCCTGTGGAACCAACTCCCATTTAGTTAATTCTTTCTGCCGGTCATTGGAGCTTCTGACCTCTTTCTTTGCAAGTTGTTAGTCCCTAACGTTGCAGCTTTAATAGTTCTTTGTAGTATAGATCAATTTTTGTTTAATTTTTTTCATTGTTGATAGTTGGTTTGGGAGTATCCCCCTCCCATTTTTTGGTCTTCTGAGGCATGTAGAGCCCAACCACTATAGTACACAACTGCATGAGGCTACTCAGGCACATGGCCTTCTGCACTCATGTCCTCCACCATGCTCAGCTACACCTCCGCCTGCTCCAAGTATGGTTGGTGTTGGTATTCAAGTCTTGTTAGTACTCTCTCGATCAGCTGGTCACTCTGCCTCTGGCAGCTCTGCACTCCCTCAGTTGGTGGCTCCAACCTCAAGTGTGTGCTGGGGTCCTCTTCACCAGGCTGCCACCAGAGATTACCTTGGTAACGGGTGCCTTGAACACAGGTTGGGGAGCATACCTAAATAATCTTTGGATTTAGGGCCTGTGATCACAGGCAGAACTATTGTTACACATCAGTGTCAGGGAGCTCAGGGTAGTTTGTCTAGCTTGCCAGGTGTTTCTGCCCCATCCAAGGGTCAAGTGTGTCATGGTCCTAACAAACAACACCACAGCAGTGTTTTACATCAATTGACAGAATAGTACTCACTCCTTTCCCCTATGTCAGGAAGCTTATAGGACTTTTACATTCATCACAACATTTAGCTTCAATCTTTATATCTCCCTGGCAAGTAGAACAACCTCACAGATCATCTCAGGTGATCATTCCAGTCTCATGAGTGATCTCTCAGGGTGGACATGGTCCCCACCATTTTCCACAACTGGAGTCATTCCCAGGTGGATCTGTCTGCAACCTGCCTCAACAGGAAATTTGCTCAGTTCTGTTCCTTCCAGAGCCACAACTGGAGGGGTCCGTAACAGATACTTTTCTCCTATCAGGGATGGAGCAGCTTGTTTATGTATTTCCCCCATTTCCATTAATAACTAGGGTCCTTCTCAAGGTTTGGTAGGACAAAGAAGCAGTTATACTCATAGCACCCATGTGGCCCAGACTACTAGATCACCATGCTGCTGTCCCTGTCAGTGGCCAGGCCAATGATACTCCCTCTGTTCTCAGACTTCATGACACAGGATTAAGGCCAACTGCAGAATCCAAACATGGAGTCATTGCACTTCAGAGCATGGAAGCTCCATAGCTAAATTTCCTTAAGCTCCAGTGTTCAGACTCAAATCGGGAGGTCTTACTAACTCCGTTGCCACTCTGTCCATATGTCTATACAAGTGACACCATCACAAACCTAACCACATAAGCCACAACATCAGGGCTCCATCCACCTGCACATCCACTAATGTGATATATGCCATCAAGTGCCAGCAATGCCCATCTGCCATGTATATTGGCCAAACCAGATAGTCTCTACACCAAAGGATAAATGGACACAAATCAGACATCAGGAATGGTAACATACGTAAACCTGTAGGGGAACACTTTAACCTCTCTGGACATTCAGTAAGAGGTTTGAAAGTAGCCATCCTTCTACCATTTCAAAAACAGGGAAACAGCTGAACTATAATTCATTTGCAAATTCAACACTATCATCTTAGGCTTGAATAAATATATTAGAAGCAAGAGGAAGACCAACAGAGTAGGCTGAAAAGGGAAAAATAAGAACAGGAAACCTGGAAATGGCAGAGGTGGTTAACAACTTCTTTGTTTTGGTTTTCACCAAGAAGATTGATGGTGATTGGCTGCCTAACATAATGAATACTAGTGGAAATGGGGTAAGTTTAGAAGCTAAAATAAAAACGAACAAATTAAAAATTACTTACAAAAATTAGATGTCTTCAAGTCACCAGGGCCTGATGAAATGCATTCTAAATTACCCAAAGAGCAGATAGAAGAGGTATCTAACCCTTTAGCTATCATCTTTGAAAAGTCATGGAAGTCGGGAGAGATTCCAGAAGACTGCAGAAGGGCAAATACTGTACCCATGTATAAAAAGGGAAATAAGAACAACCCAGGAAACTACAGGCCAGTCACCCTAACTTCTGTGCCAGTGAAGATAATGGAGCAAATAATTAAGGAATTCATCTGGAACATAATAAGGTGATAGGTAACAGCCATCGTGGACTTGTAAAGAACAAATCATGTCAAACCAATCTGATAGCTTTCTTTGATAGGATAACAAATCTTGTGTATAAAGGAGAAATGGTGGACATGGCATACCTAGACTTTAGTAGAGCATTTGATATGGTCTTGCATTACCTTCTTATCAATAAACTAGGGAAAAGCAACCTAGATAGGGCTACTATAAGGTGGGTGCATAGCTGTCTGGACAAATGTTCTCAGAAAGTAGTTATTAATGGTTCACAGTCATACTGGAAGGGCATAACAAATAGGGTTCCACGGGGGTCTGTTTTGGGACAGGTTCTGTTCAATATCTTCATCAACGATTTAGATGTTGGCATAGAGAGTATGGTTATTAAATTTGCAGATGATACCAAGCTGGGAGGGGTTGAAAGTGCTTTGGAGGATAGGATCATAATTCAAAATGATCTGGACTAACTAAAGAAATGGTCTGAAGTAAATAGGATGAAGTTTAATAAGGACAAATACAAAGTACTCCATTTAAAAAGGAACAATCAGTTTCACACATATAAAATGGGAAGTGATTGTTTATGAAGGAGTACTGAGGAAAGAGATCTAGGGGTCATAGTGGATCACAAGCTAAATATGAGTCAACAGTACGACAATGTTGCAAAAAAAACCAAAAACATGATTTTTGGATGCATTACCAGGAGTATTGTGAGCAAGACACAAGAAGCAATTATTTCGCTCTTCTCTGCACTGATTAGGCCACAGTTGGAGTATTGTGTCCAGTTCTAGGCATCACATTTCGAGGAAGATGTTGATGAATTAGAAATGGTCCAGAGAAGAGTAACAAAAATTATTTAAAGTTGAGAAAACATGATCTATGAGGGAAGACTGAAAGAATTGGGCTTGTTTAGTTAAGAAAAGAGAAGACCGAGAGGTGATGTGATAGCGGTTTTCAAGTATCCAAAGGGTGTTACAAGGAGGAGGGAGAAAAATTGTTCTCCTTGACCACTGATGATAGGACAAGGAGCAAAGGGCTTAAATTGCAGCAAGGGAGGTTTAAGTTGGACATT
Organism: Pelodiscus sinensis; assembly: GCF_049634645.1. NCBI lineage: Eukaryota > Metazoa > Chordata > Testudines > Trionychidae > Pelodiscus > Pelodiscus sinensis. The sequence continues at coordinate 106,605,647 of NC_134716.1, read as the reverse complement.
AAGTAAACTTCTTAACTGTCAGGATGGTTAAACACTGGAATAAATTGCTTAGGGGGGTTGTGGAATCTCAATCACTGGAAATATTTCAGAGCAGGTTGCATAGACATATATGAGGGATGATCTACAGGATGCTTGGTCCTGCTGTCAGGGCAGGGGAATAGACTTGATGACCTCTTGAGGTCCCTTCCAGTTCTAGTATCCTATGAAGGATCTAAACTGGTTAATGCATTACTGAGACAATTTCCCCTCTCTGGATATTCACATTTCCTCACCAAATGCTGTGAATGACCCACTCCCAACCTGACTTGATTAGCTTACTTAACAGTCAACTTCTTCCTTATATATACCTCTGCTTCTGAAACTTCCATTCCCATTCATCTGGTGAAGTGGGTTTTACGCTAATTAAACCTGTTAGTCTCTAACGTGCCATAGGACTCCTTGTTGTTTTTATTGAGTGGCCGTATGAGCTTAATTTGGGCCACTAACCTAGCAAAATGAAAGAAGCTCTCCCTCTGATGCTTTAATAAGGACAAACCCCTTACCAGGCCACTGTCCTCCTGCTTCTGGGCTATGTCCTTCACAGAAACACCACAGTCTGGCTGTGTCATCCATTAAGAACAACCTGGCTGCTATTTCAGCATTCCATCCAGGCTCAAGAGTAAAGTCCCTATTTGGGAACTGGGTGATGGATCAGTTCTTTAAAGGGTTGGACCAGATTTAACCTCAGATGAGGCATTCACTATCACCTTGGGACCTGAATTCGGTCCTGTATTGGCTCATGGCACTTCTGTTTCAGCCTTCTATCCCACTTCTCTTATAAAGTGACCTTCCTAGTAGCCATTACCTCCGTCTGAAGGGCACTGGAGTTGGGGACTCTTACCTCTAAGCACCTGTATACTATCTTTTATAAAGATAAAGTGCAAATGGTGGTGTTATCATTTCACATCAATCAGGACATCTTTCTCCCAGTCTTCTTCCCAAAACCCTATGCCACAGGCAGGGGCTGGCTGCTGCACTCTTTGGATACAAGACATGCCTTGGCCTTCTGTATCAAACATACTAAACTATTCCACAAATTGCCACAACTCTTTGTCTCTGTTGCGGAGTGTGTGACGGGGTTCCTGATCATGTCCCAGTACCTATTGTCCTGTATCACTGCATGTATTACACTTTGCTATGATCTAGCCAAAGTGCCAACTCTACCTATTATAGTGCAGTCCATCAGGGTGCAGGCTTCTTCAGTGGCCTTTCTGGCACAGAACAGCCACAGGGCAGCAACATGTGTACACCTTCTGCGTACTCTTTTATGGTATACCCACCACCAGCCTCAGTCAATCCAATGGGTACCACTAGGGAAAATCTTCTGATGGTCGTGCATGCAGTGCGTGCACACATATATTGGAATGGAAATGAGCAACACATCTCAAAGAACAACAGTTACAAAAGGTAAGTAATCCTTCCAATGAAGATCTGGGCCCCATTGTAATTGAACACATAATAAGAGACAAACTGTGCTACAAATAATTTACTGTCTAAATGGAGAATTTAGATAAATGGTGGGGAAAAGCAAGTATTTAAAAAAAGGGAACAATGAAGTGCAGAGAGATTATGTGTATGTCGACACAGCAAAAAAATTCTTCTCTGCCACAGACTACTTGTAACCTTGGGCAAGACACTTACCGTATGTTTACAGAGGAAGAAAAAACACCTATGGCAGCAAATCTCAGAGCCCAGATGAACAGACTCATGACATAGGGCTGAAAAATAGCAGTGTAGACTGTGATGGGTTAGGCCAGAGGGCTACAAGAAAATAACAGAAAGCGGGTATATTCACTGCAGGTTAAATAGTCCCTGTTTCCCTGGTAACCAAACAAGGTCTCCCTCTGGTTAATTAAGACACCTAGAGTTATTCAAGAACCTACTAGAATTAGTTGAGAATATTAGGTTAACAAAGACATCTGGAGACCATCTAGAACATGCTAGAACCAGTTGAGCCAGGTTTGATTGTGAACCTCCTGGAGCCAATCTAGGACTGACCCCCTTTTAGACAGTTAGTGGCCCACCCAGAGTGGTGGGAGGAGGATAGGCTGCAGGAGAGCAAGAACTGTAGAAGTGAGGCACCAGGGGAGAGCCCTAAAGGTACAGAAGGGAGGAGAGCTCTGTCTGGGGAACAGCCCCTTTGATCCTCAGAAATTTAAAGGACATAAACCCCAAGATACTGAAAAATTTAGTTTGTTGCCTACATATCTGGAAAATCCACTAGGATGCTGTACACAGCACGCTTATTTTGAAGTAAGCTATTTCGGATTTTTTTTCCAGAATAGCTTATTTCGAAATAGCATGTCTATACTACAGGAGAGCCTCAAAGTTAGTCTGAGTCAAGCTTCCCTAATGTGTACGTGCTACATTGATTTAGAGCCCCAGGAGGCACTGGGGAGTAATTACTTTGAATGGCCCTGGGGAGGAGCCATTTCAAAATAGCAGCCATGGAGCATCCACACTACTGCTATTCTGAAACAGCTGTTTTGAAATAAGCGTTATTCCTCATAGCATGAGGTTTACAGATTTCGAAATAAGCCATCTGTTATACTGAAATTATTTCATAATAACGGAATTTCTGTATAGACACTCACATTATTATTTCAAAATAACAGCCGTTATTTCAAAATAACTGTGCTGTGTAGACACACCTTAGAGCGTGTCTACACAGCAGGGTTTAACTCGAAATAAGCTATGCAAATTGAGCTACATCGATTGCATAGCTTATTTTGAAATTGGGAGCATCTACACAGCACTTACTTTGAAATAGAGCACTCTTCTTCCAACTTCCCTTACTCCTTTTACAATGAGGGTTACAGAAGTTGGAGTAAGAAGTCCTTTAGCTTGACAAAGCTTGACAGTATTTTGACATTATTTCGAAATAACTGCCTGCTCTGTAGACACAGACTGTTATTTAGAAATAACGCTAGTTATTTCTAAATGATGTTGCTCTGTAGACATACCTTCTAGGTATGTCTACCCTAGCTCCCTAGTTCGAACTAGGGAGGCTAATGTAGGCATTCGAAGTTGCAAATCAAGCCTGGGATTTAAATATGCCGCGCTTGATTTGCATCTTCCCGGCCGGTTGCCATTTTTTGAAATTTACAAGTCCGGACTAACTGCCCACGTCTACACGTGGCAGGGACCTGGTAGTTCGAAATAAAGCCCTAGTTCGAACTACCTGTTATTCCTCCTGGAATGAGGTTTAACATGTAGTTCGAACTAGGGCTTTATTTCGAACTACCGGGTCCCTGCCACATGTAGACACGGGCAGTTAGTCTGGACTTGTAAATTTCAAAAAATGGCAACCGGCCGGGAAGATGCAAATCAAGCGCGGCATATTTAAATCCCAGGCTTGATTTGCAACTTCGAATGCCTACATTAGCCTCCCTAGTTCGAACTAGGGGGCTAGTATAGACATACCCTTTGAGACTAGAAAAATTTGCCTCTCACTTTTCCCTCTACTATGCTGATGATGACAGTAGCTAAATCAGATTATGGCTTGTCTCTGAAGTAAAGTGGTTAGAGTGAGAGCTGTAGTGAGCCTCTGAGATGAGCCATTAGACTGGGAGTTCCCATGTTCACCAGACAAGGGGAGAGAATACTATCTACCACTATCGCTATCCAAAAGCACAGGACTCACTGTGTGGAACTGGGAGCTTCATCACAAGACATAGGATTGGACTGGAGCTGAAGCGCCAAGAAAATCTCTCTACTCTCCTCCCCACTTTCTCTGGTGGCACTTTCAGATGCCAGCCCAACCCTGAATATTTACACTGCTATTCTCAGCTCCATAGCATGAGACCAAGTCTTCTGATCTGGGTTCCGAGACTCACTGTCATGCAATGATTTATTTTTGGGGGGATAGGGGGAAGGTGAGTTGCTGTATAGATATACACTAAATGATTTGTTCAAGTTTGCAGAAGTAGTCCACATTAGAGATCAGATATCCTGAATCTAAGTCAAATACCTTAACCATCTTTCCTCCTAATATAAGATCAAATGAAAAATGTATCCATTAATATTTTATGCCAAAGAGAGTGCTGTTATACATTTTGTGAGAGTGGAAGTGCTAATCAGCTTTAAATTCTGGCTTTCACATCCTAGGAATGCATAATAAATGTTTTTTTTTAATCTTGTAGGCAATGCAGCAGCATACTTATTGAAATAGTGAAATAACTTACTACAATCAGTTTTGTCACCTTTAGATTTGATCATTAGAATTATGTTCAACCTGATGATGCAACAGGATGATACCAGATCAGTACATCACAGCAGCTACAAGTTGGTTGTTGGCACAGAAAAGTTAAATCATTATCTGTGCTTAACATTTAACTATACTTAGCAATCAAAGTGCTTTGACCATAAATAAACTGTCAACACAATATTTTTTTAAAAAAGGTGTGGTTTTCATTGCAGGCTCTAGGCCCATTCTGTAAAATAAACAGAATGATCTAAAAAGTATAAAATCAAAGTAATGGATGCCTACTTTTAATATATTGTACTCTTTTACCTATTTCAGTGCTGTCCTTCCAACTCTTGGGTGGTAACTAATGCTGACTTACAAACATCGAACTTTTATCACCATTTATTTCAGTTTTCAATTTGGCCTTCAGACTGATGATTAGCATGTAAAAGCACCTGCAAATTATCATAGATTAATATATTTTAAGGCCACAATGAATCATTATGACCATCTAGAACCTCAATAGAAACAAACCCAGAATTTCCCTTTAGCAATTATATTTTGAGCTCTATTAGTTATCCAGTTTTCAACTGTTTAGTAGGCGCTACTCTAATTTACTATAGTATTTTTTAAAATAGGGACCTCATGCAGTATTAATGCCTGCAGAAGTCTAAGGACATTATGATAACAATTTACACTTATCTACCAAACACGGTATCTGATTTATTTGAACAGACCTCTTTTCCATAAAACAAATTGTACTATGCTATGCTTTTTACATATACGCAGTCCAAAGATTATCAGATTTTTGTTCTAGTGAAATGCTTATTTTGTTTTTGCAGGTGCTCCTTCATCAACACTTGTAGTTGAAGTCGTTCCTATTCTTCTAACACCAGAGGAACTGAAGAAGCAGGAATTGAAGCTTAAAATGAAACAAGAATATTTTAGTGCCCTTGAATTTGAAGGTATGTAACTAATTCAGTGAGCTACATTGTAGAAGTTGATCATCATTCCCAGTTTAGAATTTTTTAATAGTTGAAATTGTCTGCAAAGTTCCATTGAAAGTTTGCTGAGTGAATGTGGAAGAAAGAGTAAAAAAGGATCTGAAGAATCCTGAAAAAAATGGTAGTAGACAATTTTTAAATAAATATTTTTAAATAGAAAATTAGTACTTTTAATCCTTTCTCTTCTCTATCATCCTTCTACTATTAGCTAGTCATTGTAAGAAACCTAAGCAGTTAACCAATATTCAAGATCTTCTGGGTTTTTTCTGTTGGAGAACAGGATTGTATTTGCTTCTTACAATCCTATTTAGTCACAAAAAATATATAGTCTTGTTTTCCCGAATACAGTAGGAATGAAACAGCAGAAGACAGTTCCTTTGCTCTCAGTGCCAAGCCTCTTTTTCAGCCACCATTCTACACCAAAACTGTGTCTCAGCTTTTCTCAGGGTAATGCTACAGGAGCCTTCCTGCCTCCTTTATGTGTTTCTGGCATGTTTCTGCTCAGACCTATGCACGTGCACATATACATACACACATGCAGAGCTTCATCAAACCATAATTAAGACTACTTATTTAATCACAAGTATTTTTAGTAAAAGTCGAGGTGTGGTCACAGGTAAAAAACAAAAAGGAATTCTAGTTTGTGACATATCCATGACTTACAGCATAAATACCCCTGATGAAATCTTTGGTGTGGGAAGCCCACAGCACCAGGGGTTGTGAAGGGAGAAATCCAGGGGGGCCCAGGGCACCAGCTGCTAGGTAGGAGATGGAGCCTCGGGGGGGTCAGTAGCCACTCTGGCCACTACCATGGGGATGTGACACTGCTTGGACCACCCTGGGACTCCTGCCAGGAGCCACCAAGCTGTAAGTGCTCCTGGTACCCTCAGGACTGTTGTTAGGAGCTGCGAATCTGTGGCAGCTCATGTCACCTTCGGGATTGCTGTTTGGGTAGTCCCCGGAATCAGCTGTATCAGCTGTTGCTTGGGCAGTTGTGGGGCCAGCTGCATTGGCCACTGTTTTGGTGGTCCCGGGGCCAGCTGCCCAGGCCTATCAGAGCAGCAGCTAGTGCAACTGGTTTGGGATCACCTGAGTGGCTGACTGCAGAGCTGTTCCAGCACTGGCCTGTGTTCCTATCCAGTATGTTGTTGGATTTTTGAGACTTATGTGATTCAGTTTGATACTTACAGGTTGTTATACTGTTGTCCCAGTAACAGACTGAGAGCAGAAGCTCCTGGAGAATGTGCAAAGTAGTTACAAAGAATGCAACTCTGTTCAGCTGTACTGAAAAGCTTGGTGGATATGCACTAAAAATTCTCTTAAAGTGTTTTCAGTTGCTTTTTATATATTTTTTTATTTTTATAGTTTCCCTTCCAAATCAAGTAGAGCTCAGAGAAAAATGAGTTAATGCCGAGTTTAAAATTTCAAATGTCAGCTGTTTTTTCTAAAAATAGGAAATGTGTATTTTTTTCATTCTCGTTTAACTCAAAGATGACCTTGAAAAGGTATCTTTCAAATACATTCATTTTTGTGTAGAGACTGCCTAAAGAAAGTTTCACCCCTAAAATGATTGTTTTGGAAAGGCATTATTGGCATATGGGATAAGGTGTATAGAAACGTCATTATAATTTTACCTATTGACGTCACTGCTAGCAAGAACTACCATTATTTTAAGAAAAAATATAACAGGTAAAAATAAAAAATTGAGAGACAAAGTAGATGAGGTAATGTCTTCTATTGAACCAACTTTTGTTGATGAAAGATACAAGCATTTGAACTATGTAGAACTCTTCAGGTTTCAAAATAAAAAATTGAGCTGTACATTGGATGCCTACATGGTACTTTTGATCTGAGGAAGTGGGTCTGGCCCACGAAAGCTCATCATCTAATAAACCATCTTGTTAGTCTTTAAAGTGCTACATTGTCCTGCATTTTGCTTCAAAATTTGAGATACTCTTAATTCAGTGTTACTCTTGTGTCTTCTTTCTTTTTCTTCAGATTTTTCATTCCTCTAGTTATCTGTTTGATATCTTTCTCTTTCTCCACTTCCATATCTGTTTTCAAGATATTTATCTTTTCCAAGATCGTGTTTCTCTATTGCCTCCCTTTTTTTCACTCTAACATTCTCAATGACAACAAATATCTTCTTGACTTTTCTCAATCCTCCCATTCTGAAATGCCATTTTTTTAAGTTTCATGGAATTTTTTTTATTTCATAGATTTCTGAAGATAATATTTCTCCTTTGAGTTCTTGCTTATGCTGATTCTGTTCTAGGTATGTGCATGCCCACATGCATAATCGTCACAAATTTTTGTCTTAGTGGTATCTATAGAGTCGTCTGTGGAGTCCCTTTGAATACCACCTTCATGTACTGGTATATTAGGTGTTGGCAATCTTACATGCTCTCAGTTCCTTCTTACTGCCTGTGATGGTTGGTCTTCACATCTTGTGTTACATTGCAAGAGCATTAATGGTACTTACAATCCATTGTTCTGTCTCCTTTGTTTTTAATTTATAAGTGCTTAGTTACACCATAAAGTAAAATGTTATAGTAGTAGTTTAGGAGTTAGTCCCAGGTAGGAATTTACCTTGGAGCTGGGCGTGCCTCATTTCCCAAGCTTTGAGCCATGCTCACTTGCAGCTGCCAAGTACCCATTAGCAACTGTCATGTTTGCTGTTTGAAGTGTTTGGGGGAGTCCCCCAGAAAGGATGAATGCAGGATCTGCAAAAAAGGTTTGTTCTTAAGCTCAGAAGGACCTGATTATCTGCTTGAGGGTTCTCCTTACAGAAGCTGTGCTTTGTCCTCCCTCAGTGCCCTCTTAATCAGACTCCATACCTAGCACTGTGGCATCAGTGCACAGCGTACTGCTGGCACTGGAAACCATTTGGCACCGTTCCCCCTTTACCTAAGTAGTAGTAGAAGTCTATGAACCCAGTGGCACTGCAGAAAAAAGGGCTTTGGGGAAAGATTAGGGTACATGCTTGTCCTGGAACTACTCAAGTGTACTGATGCGGTAGGACCCTCAGCCCAGCCAGGGAGGGACCCACTTATGACTTCAAGGAGCATCAGCGGTCTGGCTTCTAGTAGTGTCATCTGTGTCCATTGTGGGCCCAGCTGCCAAAGGGTAAGTAGGCCTGCCAGAACTGCAGATGCCAAGTCAAGCAATGGATCCAAAGTCTACAGGCAAATCAATTATGGAAACATCCTCTAAAACAGCAGAGCGTCCCTGGTCCCTGAACTGCAGACATCAATCCCCGTCACCATGGCCTCGAACATCAGTATCACATCCTCAGGTTCCTGATGCCAAGGTCTTCACCTACAAGGTATGGGACCCAAGTCGCTGTATAGATCACTGTACCCAGCGTACTGTTGGGCCTCCTACCAGAGATTGTCACAGTGCAGATTACCATTGCCTGTGTGGTCTCCTAGGCCTCAGTTCACCTCCCATCTCTGGGTGCAGAATTGTTCATAGTTGTGACATCCACTCTCCAATACCACACTCCAGTACCTCTCCTTACTGGTTGCCAACAAGGACCAGTCAGCAGACTCAAACATCTACATCTCATTCTTGGTCACTGGAAGTGCAGTGGGCCGAGTCAGAAGAAGAGTTCAGCCCTTCACTTATAAAAGACAAAAAATCATCACCAGCCCACAAGCCCAGTGTGGCTTCTGCAGTGGAAAAATGAAGGCAGGAGCAATGTCCCACTCATTGGCAGTACTGGAACCCACTGAGTGTAACTTTTATGCTGATCCCTTACTTCCACCATTTCTACCAGACTGCATTGGGCACACTGCCCCAGCGCAACTGGCACTGTAGTCAGAGCACAGTGCCAAATCCAATACAGAGGCAACATAGCAAGCCTTGTCACCCTAAAAGCCATCCCCAGTTGAACAAGGGAAAACTGTCCTTCCCCCTGTGGTGTAGTCATCTTTGTTGTCCCTGAATAAAGCAATGGCAGGCACCTTGCAAACGAACAACTGCCCTGATGACTTCCTGGCTCACCAAGCTCTGCTCAGAAGGTTGACTGCCAACTTAAAGTTGGAGGTTGAGGAGCTAGCAGAGGAATGTTATGACCTTTTTAATGTCATACTCTCCTATACTCTGCCCTGAGTTGCATTGCCTTTCCTAAAATTGCTAAGTCTGTTTGTCAGACCCTTCTCCCCCTTCCATTCTGCCTACCTCCAAGAAGGCAGAAATGATGTATTATGTCCTGACAAAGGAATTTGAGTACCAGTATATAAGCAGGGTAATGGTCCTGCTATCGAGGGGAACTTTCCTGGCTTCTAAACTGCCCAGGTGAAACAGGCTAGGATCCCTTTCCCACTTCCTCATAACTCCAACAATGAGCCCAGGATTCCTAGGGGCTTGATTTGCAACCTTGTAATTACCTAGATCCGGGGCTAGGTATTTGCACTCTGGGGAAATATCCAGTGTTTCTGTATGCCGCCTCCTCAAGCCCTGTGTTGCAAGGATGCTATGGGTCACATACTTTCTCTGGCACTGGCCACATGCCTTCAGGGTCTAGGTGGCAGGACCCTTCTCCATGGTGTCAGCCCCCTAACAGGGTTATGATTCTCCTCCAAGTCTGGCCTGCAAGTCTTCCTGGCTAGGGGTGTCTCCTTGCAATGAGTCCTCTGGCTAAGGTCCCCCCTCACCTGCCCCAGCTGCTGACTGCACCTGGCCCCACACTGTCCAGCTCCACTCTCTGTTGTTCTGCTTCAAGCTTCTCTGGCTCCTCTGGTTCTGTGGTTGTGGCTCTCTTCCCAGCCTAGGATCCACCCTCTAAGCTGTGTCTCAGGCTTTGTGGCTGCAGCCCTGCTTTCAGCACAGAATCTACTCTCTGGACTGTTCCTCTGGCTCTTGCCAGCTGGCACAACTTTGCGCCCCAGCTCAGCTCAGCTCAGGGTTCCTGCTCTGTCCTTAGCTCAGCCCCATTCTGTTTGACCCAGGCAATTCCAGCTCACACAAAGGACAGAACCCCCTTGGCCTCCTGACTCCCTCATTACCCTGCCAGCCCTGTCAATCAGGCCTCTTCCCATTATTCCTGGGGACTGTCAGTCTCAGGGTCCTTGTTACTCATGTTCCTTCCCTTTCCTTTTGGTACTCAGAGCTAGCTAAGCAAAAAAACCTCAAACCACTGAGTTTTAGTAAGTGGCCAACAGTCCCCTAACATATATAGCTACCCTCAAGCAGGGGTCCCTCGTTATGTCTGTTATCAACAAAAGGCACAGGCAAGGTCATGTGAGCAGTACTCCAAAATATAAAGATGCCAAGAGGCTGAACTTGTTTGTCAGGAAAGATTATTTGATATCCAGCCTGTAATTTCTGGTGTCTTAACAATTAGGCCCTGCTCAGCAGGTAGAACTTCAGTCTGTGAGACTTCATCAGCAATTTCAAGGAGGTTAACTGCTGTTTACTGAGCCCAGGATTTTGCCACCTTGGTGGAAGAGGGCCAAGTGGTAACGAGAGATATCTTCCAAATGGCCTGGAATGCTGCAAACTTGGCTGCATAGATAGTTGCTTCTGCAATGGTCATGACACAGTTCCTGGCACAGACCCTTCTCATCAGCAGCTACTCCTTTAAGAGTGCAAACACTGCTTATGCCTAGGGGAAGTAGAGGAGGTCCTTCTGGACTTGAAAGGGAAAGGGTTCTATGCTCCTGCTATTCCCTAGTCCCATAGCAAAAGTGATCTCAGACCCATTCAGGACCTGCACTGCCTCAAAAAATATTTCAAGAAGTTGAGTTTTTGCATAGTTTCTCTGCCCCATGTGCCGCAGCTGGAGGCGGGCCGTGGTGAAACTGTCTCTCCTGGGGCAGCCTCATCATGGCCCCAGTTCCTACTCCATGGCAGCCATGTAGCTGAGCCAGCAGGGCCACATGGCAGAGCAGGCTGCCCAAAGAGCCACTGCCCAAAGAGTCCCTCCTGGGGCAGCCTCACCACAGCCCTGATTCCTGCTCCATGGGAGCTACGTGGCCTGGCCAGTGGGGCTGCATTGTGGGTGGCTGCTTTGGAGGGCAGGGTTGCTCTGGGGGTGGCCAGCCCACATGGAGGAGTAGGGTTGCTGCGGGCATTGGGACTGTTTTGGGGGTGGCGGGCCACGTGGTGGAGTTGGGCAGTCCTGTGGTCCCAGGCTGCTCTGGGGGTGAGTAGACTGCATGGGAGAGCGGGTCGCCTCCCGAGCCAGCTGCCGGTGACAGGCTAGAGCTGGGCTTGGTTGCAGCCACGGAAAGATGGGGAGCTTTCTCTGGGGTTCTGTTTTCCTGCTTTGGAGGAAGGTGAGGGTGTGCAGTGCTGCCTTCACATGGGAGTCCTGTACCTGCCTCCTTCAGCCTGCTGCTCTCCACCCTGTTGCACAGAACCAGCCTTGCAGCCTCAGTGTTCCCCACTCCCTGCTCCATTCACCTCCCTTTCTGCCTCGCAGTGCCCCCAGCAAGCAGGCTAAAGATGGCGCTGATGTCACATTCAGCTGCCAGCACCACCACACTGGGCCCTTGTTAGAGGGTGAGTGCTGCCTGGGGAGAGGAAAAAGTATGGGAGGGGTTCCTCTGTCACAAAGCCATGTTGGCCCCTGAGTGCCTGGGTCCCTAGCAGGAAGGTGAAGGTGCCATGGACTGGGCTCCCACGGGTTCCTGCCCCCAGCAGGGCTGAACATCCCAGGGTCTCCCACCTGCTCACCTCCACTATGCCCATTTCCCTGATCCCAACCCATGCTGGTGATTTAGCATTGCAGACCTTCCCTACCCCCAAGATTGGAGCCAGCACCATTTTCCAGGGGCGGGGGGGGGGGGGGGGAGAGTGGCAGCCCGAGGCCCCATGCTGCATCCAATTTCCAGGGAAGTGTGCACATAGTGCTCCCTCCCCTTTCCACAGGAAAAGCCAGAGCAGAGCCCAGAGCAGAAGACTAAGCGGGGTGCACGGTGGAGAGAGCCCTTTTGCCCATCCTGGGAGAGCAGTGCAGCCCAGATCAGGAGGGTTAAATCTTGGCACACCACTTCAGAAAGGTTGCTGACCCCTTTCCTAGAGTCTGCTGCCATGAAATGAAGATAAACACCTGGGGGTAGTTAATTAGCTCGCTCCCTCAGGCAAGTCATTAAACACATGCAGCCAATTAAAGCTAGGGCACTGCTTTAAAAGGTTTCCTTCAGGTAAGGAGAGTAGGAAGACAAAGAGTGATGGACTGGAAGGAGAAAGGGTGGAACAAGAAGAAGCTGTGTGTGAGCTGAGGACTGACTAGCAGGTACCAGAGGGAGACACTTGGAGGGGTTGTTTGGGGAAGTGGCCCAGGGAAAAAGCTGCTGGTTCAGAAGTATATACAACCCTGACTGTTGCTGCTATATTAGGGTCCCTGGGCTGAAACCTGGAGTAGTGGGTGGGCCCAGGATCCCTCCCATCTTGCTTCACACCAACACAGAGAGGAGACAAGGACTATTGAGGGATCTGCACCCCAAAATCATGAACCAGCCTGTGATGAATATGGCTCAAAAAGCTGTGGACCCTGCCTCATGTAAAGAGAAAGGGGTTGTGTGAAGGGCCACAGTGAGTGTCTAAGGCTAATATTATCCACCAGTAGCATGAGATCCATGGGGTACGGCCAGAGCTTTGCCATACTGAATAATAAAGGGCTGATCCCAGGATCAGGTGCAGCATCACTTCAACCTGGTTTGCTCCACCTGTCACAACCTGGGGCCAGTGTTCCCTCTAATCTGCACAGCTTCACAGGTGACTAATCAGCCCCAGCCAGTCAGAGGCTCAGGGCTCCATGCATGGTGCTGACTGACTGACTGGCTGGAGCTGATTAATCACCTATGAAGCTGTGCTGCCATGTAGCTTAGAGGGAACACTGTCTAGGGCTGATAAAAATGTAAAAAGTCAACCTTAATTCCAGTGCAGTGCATAGAGTTTGTTGGAGCAGTCCTCAAAACTACACAGTCCAGAGCTTGGTTCCAAGCTACGGAGGATCTAATCTTGTTCATGCAAGTCCACTCTCTCACCACCAGTCACACGTGCCTGCAATTGTTAAGCCATCTGGTGGCTTACCTTTACATGCTCTGGCATGTATTATTGTGCTTCTAGATCCTGTAGGTGTGGTTGGCATCGGTGTGTGTCCCAGACAGGGACAGTGTGGGTGGTCAGGGTTCTGGACTACATCACTCACATGGTGGCAAAATCCTCTACTGGTGTTGATGGGATTTCCTTCACAGTTCCGACCCTCATCTCTGATGCCTTGGACCTGGACTGGGGAACCCAACTGGGCAATCTCAGCACACAAGGTCATTGGTCAAGTCACGATCACTTGCTACACATCAAAGTAAGGAAGCTTGCTGTGGTTCTTCTGGCCAATCTTTCCTACCTCATATGGAAAGCAGTGTAGTCCAGATTCTGACAGATAATACAGTAGCTATGTTCTAGATCAGCAAGCATGTCAGAGCCAGATTAACTGCCCTTTGCCACAAAGCTTTTGGGCTCTTGGAATTCTGTGACACGACATCCATCTTGTAGCCACACATCTCCTTATGGCCAGGAATATTATGTGGTCTCTTCAACGGGACCTTCTCATCTAGCCACAAGTGGTGCCCCCATCCAGAAGAGGCATCAGCATCATCTTTCAGACATGGGGGACCCCCCCAAATGGATTTGGTTGTGATGAGGCAGAACAGACAATAGCATGTGTTTACCTCAATTTGAGCAACGAATAGAGGCTCCCTATAAGATACTTTTCTGCTCCCATGATCAGAGGCTCTGTACATCTTCCTCACCAAATACAGTTAATTCATGGGTTCCTTATGAAGATCAAGCAGGAAAGGGCAAAGGTGATCCTCATAGTGCCTGTAGGTGTGGTTGGCATCGGTGTGTGTCCCAGACAGGGACAGTGTGGGTGTCCTTACCAGCACAAACCATGATTTCTCCATGGCTCCTCTGTTAGCAGGTCTGGCCTGAGCAGTAACTGTATCTCAAAACCACAGCAGTCTTTTGTATCTGAACCTGGTGGCACTGTAGCCAATAGCTTGGCTGTTGCATGGTTATACAAAGAGGAGCACCAGTGCTCAGCCAGTGTCCAACACTGCTGTTCTCTTGGGTAGCAGAAAGTCCTCCACCAGTGCGACTTTCTTGACCAAATGGAAGCAGTTCACTTGTTGGACCTTGGATAAAGACATTTGGCCCAAGCAGGCCTTGCTGCAGTTAATCCTGGACTATCTTCTGATCTCAGGCTCCAAGGCATGTCTCTTTCATCCATCAAGGTCCTCTTGGCTTTCCATCCACTGCTTGAGGCTGTCTGTTTTTGCCCTGGACGTGACTGCCATGTTCCTAAAGGGCTCAAGTGTCTCTCTCCTCACATCAGAGACCCTGTTCCTTCATGAGATCTAAATCTCTTGCTTCAGTAGCTCATGGGACCCCACCCTTTAAGACTGTGACTTTCTGCTCTCTCCTTCTTTCCAGGAAAATTGACCTTTGTTGAAACACATCTGCCTGCTGGATCTCTGAGATTAGGGTGTCTATCTCAGAACTGCCCTATATAGTCTTTTATAAAGATGAAGTCCACACCTGGCTTTCTTGATGAAGATGGCCTCACAGTTTCATACAGGCCATGACATTTCCTTACCTGTCTTTTTTTTTTCCCCCCCAAAGCCACGTAAGTCAGAAGAGGAGCATAGGTTGTATTCCCTAGATATCAGGTTGGTACTTTTTTCTGCACTGAAAGGACCAAGCTGTTCCTCAAGACAACACAATTGTTTGTTACAGGATAAAAGGTTATCCTTGCCGTGTCCACTCAAATAATTTCTTTTTGGATTACTGCCTGAATTTGATGCTGCTATGATCAGGCAAAGGTGCCTCCTCCAACTATTTTAACCATCCATTCAACTAACGCCCAAGCTTCTTCAGCACCTTTTGCTAGGCCAACTACCTACACAAGAAATCTGTACAGTGGCTATCTGGGCATAGGGTTGGTGGTCTAATATACCAGCACACAAGCATGGCACTCTTAGGGGAGCCACAGCCGACCCCATGGATACTGCTAAGGCAAACATCTCCAACATGGGCATGCACACATCTAGGATGAATGGACATAAGCAATATATCTTGAAGAACAACAGTTACCAAAAGGTAGGCAACCACTTTTCCTTACTAAACCACCCATTTTCACAAAGAGGGAGTTGTAACAAGAAGTACAAGAAATACAAAACAGTTGAAGTCAGTGTTAAGATTCCCATTAATTTGAATGACCTCTGCATTTGGAACAATAGAACAAACATTTGCTATGATTATCAAAAAGTTTGTATCATTTGAGATTTGATTTTTTTTTTTCCCCCTGTTGAAAAAATCTGACAAAGGAATGATCTTTTCCTAGAAAGTTTTTAGATTTTATTACCTAACTATTATCAATATAATTGTTAAAATCAACACTTCCTCTGTAAAATATCTACATTATACTTTCAAGTTCTCAGGGAACTGTTTTGAAATCATCCCCAGGGGACACTCTGTTTTTTCATCATTGAGTTACTATGTCTAAAACTTGTCAGAGGGTACTCTCTGAATTAATGTTTTCTTATCACCTCTTCCTTCTACCTCAGTTTGGTTAACATTGCTATATCCTTGTAATTGATATATCCATTCTGATGTCCACTGTAGCTATTTTTTGTAAAACAAATTCTGCAATCTGCATGAATTAAAAAAATACAAAGCAATATGTGAACACAGGAAACCTAAAGAGGTGTTTTAATGTCTGACTGCAAGTTATGGTGTTTAACTTTAGGTGCCTAAAGCTTGAGAGTAGGGTTCGGATTGTATAAATATATCATTATTCTGAAATAACTGTCTCCACAGAGGAAGCTGCAAAATCTCGACTACAGCTTATAAAGACAAAGGCATTAGCATTTGTTGAAGAGCTAGCAATGAAAGCAGAAGAAACTTACAAATATATGGAAAAGTGGCTTGGAGCCAGGTTCCTAGCAGAAATGTCCAGGTAATACATGGCTAATTTTTATATACATCTGGTATCTTAATAGAATAGAAACTTATAGTAAAGCTGGTAAAAATAATTGTTCAGACAGGATACCTAAGCAAATTATTTGCTTAAATGTACAAAAATTAATTTTGCTTGCTAATTTTATTCTCAGGACTTGGAACTTGATCGTACCTTATGAAATATGCATGATAGTGCTACATGCTTTGGAAAGTTAAACAGAGTAGTCAGCAATATTTTACACTATTTTTTTCTTTTTCCCTTCAGCAAGTAGTTAGGCTTATGAATATCAGTAGAGAGCCCAAAATTTTGTTCATTGGAAACCACAATATCAAGTTGTGGCTCCTGCCATCTTGAAAATTTAGAATCTTGTTTGCTATGCTTTTGCCATTCCAGAATCCTCCTCTATTTAAAAAAAAAAAAAAAAAAAAACACTCAGTCTGTAAAGCAGTTGATGGAAGTTATTTTAAAGATCATAAAAATATGAGAACCTGCTTTATAACACAAATTAGTCTCCATTGTCCAAGAAGTATACAGATTTGAGTCTAATCATGATGCCCTGACTCTCATGTAGAAGGGGATCTTCTGTATGCAAATCAGACCCTTCCCACTGAGATATCTAAGTACTTATGCCTCCACAGTAATACTATTCCTTGCTCTGTAGAATGTGCTCCAAAGATCCAGGTATCCATGCAGGGACAAATGACCTCTCCTGTTGACTTCCCTACCTATGAGCCACAGGGAGGATTTGTGGGCTCAATAGAGAAAATCTCTCATTGATTAAATATTTCAGAATTTGACTCTCTTACTACTGTCTTACAATTTAAAGTAATAATTACTTCCTGCATTTCAATTTTTTAGTGTTGACAAATTAACTGAGATTGCACGCCACCACATTGAATGTTCTACCAAAATCCCATATGAACTGGTTTTAGATGAGACAGACTTCTTCATAAACAATGATGTAAAAGTAATTCCAGATCCTATCCCACCACCACGGCCTCCACCTGTAGAGACATCTGTAAATGGTACTCTGACTATTTCACAGCTTAGCACACTGCATAAGCAATTTCTACAGGTGGCACCTAAAGGTAGGAAAAATATTCTTACATATTCCTAAGAGAATGTGTTACCTAATCAAGATTTAGAGTCATTATTAGGAGCTTATTAAACCACTTTTGTTACTTAGAGTACCTAATGCTGTTGCTAACTTAAACTAGTAATTAAAGATGTTACTACTATTACTAAGAGCAAATCCAGAATCCTGGTATCCATTTTCACCTTAATATGAAATCTCTAAACTTAAGTGATCTGTGCAAGAGTGTTTGACCTGAGTTTCTGTATATTCAAATGTTAAGTAACTCTTTAGAACTATCTGTATGCTGTGTGTGCTTTTAAAAGTGGTACCCATCTTGCTTGTCAGAAATTCTAAAAATTCATAAGATAAGAATAATTTTCATATACAAGTTTTTTAATTCAATAATATTTCTAAGTTCAGTGCAGATGGCAGCCATGTTATTAAAAATGACGTCATTTATGTCGTCTTAGCTAAAAGACAACATAGCATTGTTTAAAGTAGTGTTTCTTAAACTTTTTAAGACTGAGGAATACTAAACAATTTTTTTATGGGGAACACCGAGGAGTTTTTGTTGAGGAGGAGGAAAAAAAAAGGTTGGGGTCAGGGGGGGGGAAGGTTGGTGAGAGAGTTATTGGGGGGGGGGGGAAGGGTTGGGGGGAAGTAATTGAGCAAAAACAAAGTCGCCTGCCCCTTTAAGCGTGGCCATTTTTAATTCTGTTCTGTGTGGCACACCAGTGTGTCATGGAACCCTGTTTAAAAAACACTGGTTTAAAGTATCTTGAGCTTGCAACATCTGCAGAATGACTCTTGTCAATATACAGCAACCATTCCATAAATATACAAGATATATTTATTTTTTTCTGAAATGCTTGCAGATTAAAATTTCAGCTCAGTTCTGGTTTTGTTAGTGGATTCAGCAATAGCTTATCCCATAAACAGTTTAACTGTAGAACCAACCAACAATTTCATATCATCAGCGACCCTACACCAGTCTCTATAAATCTATCTTGAAATGTGGAAAATCCTGTGTAAAAGATTTTAAGTTTCCATCATGGTTTAATACTGGTTTAAGAATTATGTAAAATAATTTTAGTATTTAAAAATTAATACTTTTCTTTACACATATTTTTCCTGAGTAGGAATATCATGATTAGATTAAATGGAAAATAGTTCAAAATCATTTACACAAGAATACATTAGTCAGTGTCACAAATTATCATCTTTTGTAACAAATGACTACTACCACTGGCAGACACAAATAACCTTGTGTAATTAAAAGTTGTAATCATACTTACCGAGTGTAACACATTGAAATTCATGAAGGCCCACTAAGGGTTAATTTGGCCCTTTAAATGCATGTCATTATATATTTATAGAGAGAAAGCAAACTTGAAAACTGTTCTCTTTTAAAGAGATGTCTATCCGTCTTGTGTATATGTATGAGAGAGAAAATGTTCCAAACTAGAGTTCAGCAAATAAAGTAACAGTATTGTGCATATAACTAATTATAAGAAGCAGGGAGTATCTTATATTTGCATTGATTTATAGAGTTCCATTGTAACGAAGCAAACTTCAGACATGTCTGGTCACTCCTTCAAGGAGATTTTGTGTTAGATTTATGTATTGGATATATGAGATTATAAAAAGTGTCTAACAGACTTTTAAACTTGAAATTTCTGTATACATAAATGCAACAATAATTTCCATCATAGATTGATGCCAACCAGTTCAGTTTTGCAGCAAAAAATTGAAGAATGTCACCTCCCCCCAAAGTTGCTTTTTATGTTGCATCCCACTCTAGTAAAAGAAAGGTCAACAGACTCAAGCTATTTTGACCCAACGGGGGAACAGATTCCAAAATCAAGGAGCCCTCATTGAGAATGCCCTAGCAGCAGTTCCCTCTTTTAAAGTCAAAAGGACTGCAGTTCAAGAGTCTCTACTGATCTCTGCAGTATAGCACAGGAAAAAGTCCAGTCTCTCAAGTAGGCAGGTCATGGATTAAGGATGTTAAAATGTGATTACAGGCAGTCCCCGGGTTACGTACAAGATAGGGACTGTAGGTTTGTTCTTAAGTTGAATGGGGAGCAAAGCGGCGGAACACGCGGGCAGCCCAGACGCGTCTGGGCTGTCTGCTGCCCGCGTGCTCTGCGGCTTTGCTCTGCTTTGCTCCCCATCCCCCTGGTCTGCAGACCAGGGGGACAGGGAGCAAAGCAGCGGAACATGCTTTGCTAGTAGAGGCAGTGGAGGGGTAGAAACAGCGCCTTAGAGAAAGTGCTGGAGGGGAACTGGCTTTTAAGTAGGCTACCCCCATCACTGGCTCCTGTCCCCCCTGCCCCTTGCTGCCTCTTAGAGAGGCAGCAAGGGGAAGGGTACCAGAGAAAGCACAGGGCAAGGGGGACTGCTTGAGTCCCTGCTTGCCCCATGCCCCCTGTGGCACTTCTGCTTTGAAATGTACAAGAGCCCTACAGGGCTTTTGTACATTTCAAAAGCAGAAGCACCCGCAGCGGGAACCGCCACAAGCGGGATTGAAGCAGTTCCCACTTGCATCATTTCCCGCTCTTCCTCTGCCTCCTGCAGAGATAGCGCTGGGGTGAACGGCTTTACCAGCACCAGCTCCTGTTCTTCCCCCTCTCCCCCGCTGATGTTAGAGGCAGCAAGGCGGGGAGTGACTAGTCGATTTAGCTATCCGATAAGTATTTGCTTATCGGATAGTTGACTAGTTGCTTACATCCTATCATGTACATATAAGCTTTGTTGTTATTTTATATTATTGGTATTATGGTAATGTTAGTGGCCAGGAACCCACAGGATCAGAAATAACTCCTTAAACTCTACCTAGAAGCCTGCAGGTACTAACTGAAGATAACAAGCACTGGCGTAATGTCATTATAGATACATATAGCTTTCTTAACAAGTTGCATTCTTCTCTTTGTTCAGTGTTTGAATGGATTTAAGTTGTAGCCCATGAAGAGCACATGCCAGTAATTTAATTCTGCAGTGACAAAGGCACGAGTTATGGGAACAAGAGTTATCTCTCCCCTCTCCCCCCCCCCCCCCCGTTGTACTAAGAAACAAATCAATACATCTAAACTTCGAGTCCTGGCCAGATACAAATGAAAGAGAACAATCCTGCTTCCTGCTGAAATGTGATTATCCTACAGTAATTAGGAAACCAACCAGGTACTTCATTTGCACTTGTCAGTGACAAGTGAAAGACAGACATCTTAATCAGAGGCAGATATAATTCTCACTGTATCTTCTGATTGGTTCCTGTACCAATCAACCCATCTACATTGAGCTTTAGGCAACTCATGCTCCAATAAAGCCAACCACTGGATATTCTACTGCTATCTGGGGAAGAGGGAACAGAAATAAAAGATTGAAATCATGTCAGTGAAAAGAAGCACAGTTCATGCAGTTTCACTGACCATCCTAATAATCCTATATAAATGTTGAACAAGAAGTTTAGCACTTCCACAGAGAAATGGCAATTACCAAACACTCGTTTTTGGGAACTGTGAGAAACAGATTGAGGACAACCCTTTCCCTTCCGCCAAGGTCCATTCATGTGTTCCATAGAACCTTACTGTTGTCAGTGGTGTTGAAAGCATATACAGCCTTTATTCACTACTAGAATCCTGGTTGTAACCTGAGTTGACCAAAGAAATCTGAGATAGGTAGGTAATTTTAACCATGAAGGAAAGATTATGTATAGGACTCTAGGTAAACTGATAAATCAGCATTAATTTTTGGCATCTTGAGCTAAAATCTTATCTGTTGTTCTTTAAGAGAAGCCAGCTGCATACACTTAATTATCTCTGGGTTCACAACCCCCCTAGGTGCAGGAAGGACATGAATCCAGAACTAATGTTTGGGGCCCACAGATCAGCCTCTAGTACTTCACAGAGCATGACTGACTGAAACAGATGACCACATTTGTCCCCCCCCCCCCCCAGTTGCCCTGCTTCCACAAAAGCAGACCGTATGTCAGAATCAAAATCAATAGCAGTTTCCTCACAAACAAAACTAGTGTCATCATCTGAGTGGAGTCAGTTGAATTGACCAAGTTATCCGTCATCTGAAAAGTCTGCAGAACAAGATTTGGTAGATGTTATATGCTGATATGCCATTCACCAGAGAGATGACAAGAGGGAAAACCATTGGGAACAAAACTATTTTTTTTTCCTCTCTAGTTTAAATCTGTATTAGTAGCTGGAGTAGAAGTATTTGTAGTATGATAATGTCTTCTAAACACCAAACACATAAGAATATAAAAATAGATTATACCTATCCCAGAAAGCTTATGTTCAAAGCACATGGCAAGAAACAACAGATGGATGCAACAAACAAATGAGGGAGGATAATATGAAAATAAGACTGTTACAATTTGTATAAGAAGAAGAGATCACAGCCCAACAGCATTCCTCTTTAATTTCTCTCTCCTGTCTTGTCTTTTTGCACAAGAATCTAGGTTCTCTAGTTATTAAGGCCAGTCACACTCACCCAGGCCTCCAACAACTCCTAAACTTCTAGAGCTCTCATTGCTTCCAGCTAAATAATACTAAAAAATATTGTTCAATCCTAATTCATGTGAATTGTCCTCAGATTACTTGTGATAGTAAAGTTATCAGATTACTTATGGAGTATTAATATAGATACTTACAGATATACAATACCTACTAATATTAATCCTAACACCTTTATGACATATGTTCATTTTCCCTCCACCAGAAAGGTTAAATGACTAGACAATATATTTGAATAAAATTAAAAAAACAAGTCTTCTATAGTATGTAAATAACCAAAAAAAAATTGAATTTGAAGTCTCATCAGAATCCAGGCAAAAGATTTAAGAATTAGAGTACCAAGTTGTCTAAGTATAACATTACTGTGATTTCATATAACAGAATTTCCATTAAATGCATTCTCTCAATATACCTCTCTGGAAAACCAGAGAAAAGAGGAAAAACAGGAGAGAGGATTAATTTTGGAAGAAACAAACATGTAAAGTGACTTTTCACACACAATTTGGATGGAAAATATTTTTTAAATGAGAAAAGGATGTCTTGGTGATTTATTTAATAGATTGACAAAATCAGAGGAGAAAAGGCAAATCCAATATATTTTAACAATAGAGTTTGGACATAAAATTCAGTCATCAAAAATCAAATTTTAAAGAGTCTTATGTTTCCTAGGACTGTAAAGTAATAAAGAGCGGCTGGTGCTTCACAGACAACTTTGTTCTGTTCTTCACCCTTGGTTCTCTATGGAGATACCTTATTCAGAACTCTGAGCATCGATGGAGGAAAAAAACCAGACTTGTACTGGACCTAAATATATACTGGTGTAATTGCTCAGTTAACAAGAATACCTAATTCACTCTACATGCATCTGACGAAGTGGGTCTTTGCCCATGAAAGCTTATGCTCCTACACTTCAGTTAGTCTATAAGGTGCCACAGAACTCCTCGCTGCTTTTTCAAGAATACCTAAGAATCATTTCTATGTTAGTAGTATTGTATTAATTTGAGGAGAATTTTCAATGTTTGTTGGGTCCATGAAGTCTTTTGATCAGTTTTCTTATGGTAATTTAATGTATACCCCCCTGATGAATGTGCTGTATTGTTCTCTAGTATGGGTGTCCATTTTCTATAATATAAGACCCATGACAAATCAGAAATTGATCCAGTCAGCATTGATCCAGTCCCCCACTGCTACCACCACCATGTTGTTTATCTTGTTAGCAAAATCCAGTTGCCTACTTGTTTCTCTGATCTGATCTCCTCTGCCTTCCTTCTGCAGCACTTTATGATTGGATTCATTTCTAAAAATATATCTTTTATTTTTTCTGGAACTTATACAAATGTGCCCAGATGGATCCTATTTTGAATTCACCTGCTTTGCATTTTCAAACTAGCTACAATAAATTCTGTCCCAATTCTTTCCTTCTATTTATATTTGATATGCATAAGCATGTTTGTATCCAGATTCTGCCATTTCTTCACAATCATGACCTGTATGAAACATCTGTCCAATTTGTAGAGCTAGCCATTCAGCTGAAACAACCATGAATCAAATCTGTGTTTACTTCTCTATTCTAAACCAAATAATAATTTAGAATAACTCTAGGTTTAGACACAGAGAAACACAGACATCTTAGACCTGAGCTGCCCTCCTTTGAAGGTTACACATACAGTTTGAAGGTTATCTTTCTAATCAGTCATGATGGATTATTAGTAATAAAAATTTATCCCAGACCTCACTATTTCAATATTATCAAATATAGGATACCCATTGGCCACCATATTCTTATCACTATGGGTACGTCTAAACTACATGGCTCCATCGACGGAGCCATGTAGATTTGTTGTTTTGGCAAAGGTAAATGAAGCCGCGATTTAAATGATCGCGGCTTCATTTACATGGCTGCCGCGCTGAGCCAACAAACAACTGATCAGCTGTTTGTCTGCTCAGCGCGCTAGGTTGGACGCTCCCCTGCCGACATCAAAGCCCTTTGTCGGCAGCCCCGTTATTCCTCGTGGGATGAGGTTTACCGGGGCTGCCGACAAAGGGCTTTGATTTCGGCAGGGGAGTGTCCAGACTAGCGCGCTGAGCGGACAAACAGCTGATCAGCTGTTTGTCGGCTCAGCGTGGCAGCCATGTAAATGTAAATGAAGCCGCGATCATTTAAATCGCGGCTTCATTTACCTTTGCCTATGTGTCTAATCTACATGCCTCTGATGACAGAGGCATGTAGTCTAGACACAGCCTATATGTATCAAACTGCAAGTGCTATGAACCTGTCATCAGTTTAATTATTTTGCATTATTGAATTAGAAATAACTAAATTTAAGACTACAGTTAATTCAATTGAAATTCTATCTTTCAGTGGGAGTTTTGCCTGAGTAAGGAATTCAGAACTGATTTCAAATATCTTCTATAATGCATACTAAAAGGGATTCAGATTTATGTTCTATTCCTAGCACTTTTGAAACAGTAAACCTATTTAACCGTAATGTGATGTTAAATATGAGTTGGAACTGTATTTTTTTTTGTAGGAATAGGTAATCAGACCTCCATATCTAGTATTGATTTTTTTTTCCTAAGAGCAATTTTTCTTTCATTATATTTCTTTCAAAAGTAGAAAATATTGTACAGTAGACTTTCGTAATCCGGAACCTATGGGACCTAGGTGGTGCCGGATTATCAAATATGCCAGACTATCAGGAGGTACTATAAACTGGTTCTATATATACTGTATATAAAGTGTTCTTAACCCTTTTTATTGTACATACTGTATACAGTATACTGTAATGTTTTAGTTTTTTTAAGCCTTTTTTACCCTTTTCGTTCAGTTCAGCTGCTGCCACTGTTACCTTGTAACTCATTTTTTGCCGAAGCTCACTCACTAGGCTCTTGCCATTTTGATGCTGGACTATCAGGAGTACCGGACTATTGGAGTTTTACTGTAGTTATTTTGATTCTTATTCATCATTTATCTCTCCTGTTAGATCTGTTACTTAATCATGTCTGTTTCATTTATTTAATATTTCAAAATTCTGTCTCTGCAGAATTTTAGATAATTACTTTTATAAAACATCTTCTCTAGAAGAATCGTGTGTGTGTGTGTGTGTGTGTGTGTGTGTGTGTGTGTGTGCCTACACATAAATTGTATGTATCTATTTAGGTTTTAAGATATTCATCAGTATGGTATAGGAAAAACCTATGTCCCTCGCTGTACACACGGGAATATGCATCCATTTGCATACATTCACAATTACTTCACCCATTTGCTTGCTACTGAAGTGCCATTGACTCTGATGTTGAACATACCCAGCCCTTAGCAACATCAAGAGTTGATCATAAATTATTGAAACTTGATTTCAAATAAAAAAAAAAGTGGTGGAGAGGATTTTCATTAAACATTTTCCCTGTTTTTTCAGCCAGGTCTGATCATTCTTATCTTAATTGTTAAAAGGGTCTTCTTACTGCTTCATACTTTGCTGCTCATATAATTTTCCATCCCTGTCATGTCTGTGATATCTTTCAGTTTGGGCAACTGCACTATTTACCTCTGAAATTGGCACTGAAACTCAAAATCTATAATCAATAACTTTTTAAAAGTTCTTTAAAATTTATTTTTGTATGAGCTAGTTTCATGTTTATCCTCTCTCATAATCCAGGCACAATGATTAATATTTACTTCTTCCATCTTTACTGCTATGGTTTGCCTTAATCACTTAAGATAAATTCTGGTATATATGCTATTTGTTCCTGTACTTATTTCTATGACCTTTAAAAATATAATTTTATTTTTACTCTGTGGTTTTATTTTATTGTTGTAACATGCCTAATTTAGTTGAAAGGACATATTTGTTACATTATTATGTTATCTGGATTCACTACTTACTGAAACATGTTAATTCTTAAGGTTGCTGTATATATCAGTAAATAACATTGACTTTGGAAAATGGCCTGGTTAAAATAATTCCACATGTTATAATTTTTTACATTTATTTTCCTTCTGTCTTCAAAGCAGAAAATTTTCATATGAAACTAAGATACTTATATATCTTCAACTGCTGTAAATTGTCATAGCTCCAGTGATCTTAAAGGAACTATGACAGTTTGCACCATCTGAGACTCTGCCCCTTCGTCCTTAAATCTTAGCCATTCATCTCCTAGTGTTGCTTATTCCCCAAATAATATTATAATCCTTTCCTTTTAAATAGACAGTTAACTTCTGTTGGAAATAAGGATAGGTCTACACTACAGGGGAAAATTGCATTAAGGTATGCAATTCCAGCTACATAAAAAACATAGCTGTAGTCAATGCATCTTAAGTGCCTTCCTCAAAGCAGGAAGTCAATGGAAGAAATGCTCCCAACAATTTCCCTTACTCCTCATGAGAAGTAGGAGTACCGGCACTGATGGGGGTGCCCTCAGCATACAATTTAGCATGTCTTTCGTAGGCCCACTAAATTGAACGCCAACAGATTGACCACTGCAGTGTTGATCTTCCCACAAGTAGAGATGTGGTTTAAAAGGAGCTGTAGAAGAATTTTACAGCCATACTACCTCAAACTGTCAGCTTGATGGACTGCATAACCAACAAAATGTCAGATTAGTTACATGTCTGTAGACATGAAGGAAAAATTTGTGTACTACAAGAAGTGGTAACATTGATTCGTTAAGTGTCTTTCTCTGTGTCAGTCTTGGGCAAATCTCCCACGTTTATGTTAGAGTGCTATGTGTAAAAGAAGGTGCTGTCTTTCAGATCAGATCTACAACTGAACACTCAACTGTTTGTAATTGGTGAAAGTGCTATAGGACTTTTGCAGCCATGTCATAGAAACATAGGGCTGGAAGGGACCTCAAGAACTCATTACATTCAGGCTTTCTGTGCTTTCACAGTACTAAATCTAAACCATCCCTGATAGATGTTTGTGCAACTTGTTTTTAAAAGTTTCCAAAGATAGGAACTCCACAACCTTCCTTGTAAGCCTATTCCAGAGCTAATTCCCTTTATAGTTAGAAAGCTTTTCCTAATATCTAACTTAAATATCCTTTACTGCAGAATGAGTCCATCATTTCTTGCTCTACTTTCAGTGGACATGGAGAACAACTGATCACTGTTCTCTTTAAAATAGTCATTAGCATACTGAAAGACATCGAGTAATCCTGTGGCACCTTAGACTAACAAAAATATATAGTATCATGAGCTTTTGTGGGTAAATCTGACAGTATTACCTCCCCCCCCATATCATCTTTTTTCAAAATTAAATATAACCAGATATTTTTAATCTTTCCTCAGTCAGGTTTTCTGATTTTTTTTTTTTTTTTTTCATTTTCGTTGTTCTTCTCTGGACTCTTCCCAGTTTGTCCACACCTTTCCCAAATTGGGGTGCCTAGAATAAGACACAGTACTCTAGTCAAGGCCTCAACAATGCTGAGTAGAGTGGAACAATTACTTCCTGTGTTTTACATAAAATACTGTAGTAAATACAGCTAGAATCATATTTGCCTTTTTTGTAGCTACAGCACATTAGCCGTTTATATTGAGTTTGTGGTTCACTATAACCCCCAAATCCTTTTCACCAGTACTACTACCAAGGGAGTTATTCCCTACTTTGTAGTTGTATATTTGCTTTTGCACTTGTCTTTTAATGACTTTTGCCTTGTTGAATTCAGACAAATTCTCTGATTTACCAAGATCATTTTGAGTTTTAAACTTATCCTCCGAAGTGCTTACAATCCCTCCCAGCTTCATGTCCTTTTCAGATTTTATAAGTGTACTTCCCACTCCATTATCCAGGTCATTAATGGAAATACTGAGTAGTACCAAACCCAGGACCAATCTCTGCAGAATCCCACCAGATACACCCATTCAGTCTAACAGTAAACCATTGACAAGTATTCTTTGAGTATGGTCTTTCAACCAGTTGTGTATCCATCATGTAATACTTTTAATGATATCATATTGCCTTACTTTGCTTATGAGACTGTCATGCAGAACTATGTCAAAAAGTTTGCAAACATAGTGTTACCTTGTCCTTAGTAAATTCCATTTAAGTAATATTTTGTGTACCAAACTCACCTGTGTTACTCTAGAGAACATAATTACCTCTTTTCTTGTCCCATGTGTGTGTTTGTGTGTGTGTGTATGAATGATATACCTGTCACAGTTACTGAAGCTGTAAACTGTTTTGGAATCCATCTGATTTTATCATTCTTGGCCAAATCCTTGACTTAAGCAATACCAGTAAAGAGTGTTGTAGTCCTTTATAAGCAAACTAGATATCAATAGTGCAGATAGACAGGCCACAGTAATATCAATATTAATAGAAGCCCCATGCCTAGTCACAGGAAATGAGGTGCACTTGTGTATTAAGCCTTAGGTCTGCAATATCTTCCATGCAGCAGACTTCCACAAGGTAAGAGGAGTTATACATTAATCAGAAGGTTAATATTTTGTATGTGAGTGAGATTCACTGGGAAAATCACTTTTTTTTTTCATTTTCTGAAGACCCAGTATCTCTTCTGGTCAATGACACCATTTCAGAGCTGTCTCATAGGAGTGTTGCATTATGGAGATGTGTCCTCTTTGAAGTCCCTCTACTTGGCTATCAGACAAGAGGAATCAGCGCCACACTCTCCAATAAAAAATCAGGAATCCACTGAGCATGTTCAGTGCCATAACATTTTCCCTGAAAAGATTCAGATTTCATATCTGTCATATGTCTTCAGTTCAGGATTTTGTGTTACCTCCATATGAAGGCCTAATGAGTATTAACTATGTGTGTCTTGAAAAACCAAAATTAGAAACAGTTGCTCTCACTCTAGACAATTTCTGTGTTCAAGCCCCAATCAGAGAAGGTATTTAAATTTTTTGTGTTTTTCCTAGGTGAGATATTCAGCAAAGATGCAAGCGATTTTTCTACTGATATAACTGTCCAGTTTCTATAGTCAGTTTGTATTGTGAAATGTTGTCTATACACACACTTACCAAGTGTTATCAGTGTTATGAGAACGTTCTGTTGTAAGGTGTCCAAAACTTAAATTCGTTCCTCGGTAATTTTATTTTACTTTTTGAGATCTCTTTTAGTCTCTTATTTTGTTTTAGAGGTATTTATCCATGACTAGTCCCATTAATTGAACTCTTCCCCTTCTGCTTTTCTCACATGTATTATATTATATTTTATATTATATTATATTACTATGTATCTAGCTTGTGATGATACAAAACTGTTCTTAACAGTTTGTGGAGAATTTTTGCTATTATATTTTTGAGATATTCTTTAAGAGTGGGGAATATACCAGAAAAATATTTAAATCAGAGAAAGATGCTTACTTGTAATTGCTATTTTCTGGCAGTATATGTTGTGATAGACCACCGTAATCTACCTTCTTGTTGTATAGTTTGAGGTTTCTTTTGCTATTTTTTAATAATATTATAAAAGTATTTCATTTCCTACTAAGGAGGAACTGGCAACTGATACAAACTGCAAAAACACAATACAAACTGCAAAAAGTTAGTACTGCAGGGATGGTGCAAGATGACCTCTATGGAAACCAAGCTTGAGGGGTTCCTATCATGCCTGCATGCAGAAACCTGGCTCCAGGAACAGTGATCTGTTGCAACATATATCTTGAAATGGTAGTCATTTCAGGCAAGTCATTACCTCATGCATATCTATGAAGATAAACCTCTAGAAAGGAAACTCTATTGGCTAGATTGTGATTTTTAGCCACAACTATAAGTAAGGTGTGATATATAAACTTCCCCATCCCAGGAGCAGATCTCTCAACTGTGCCTCAGAGACTCCCTCTTGGGTCACATTTCCTCCTCTTCTTTGATTCCTTGGAGTAGTGCTTTTCTCCTGCTATATACCTGCAGCCAATCTCTGCTGGCCAGCAAGGAGCCTTGGTGGAGTCAGTCCAAGCCCAAAGGGTGAAAGAGAAATATTTATTCCATCTTTCTCTTGCATGGATATATTAGTTAAATTGGAGAAGACGGGAATTAGTACAAGACTCAAAAAGGAAGGTAAGAAACTAGTTAAAAGGAAAATTACAATGGGTTGTGCTGAAAGGTGAGCATTTAGGCTGGAAGGTTACTAATAGAGTTTCTCAAAGATTAGTCTGGGAACCAATCTTTTTTTGAATATTTTCATTAGTGACCTTGGCACAAAGAGTGGGAGTGCACTAATAAAAATCTGTGGATAATAAGAAGTTGGGAGGTATTGCTAGAATGGAGAAGGACCAGAATCATACAAGGAGATGTGGACAATCTTGAAAACTGGAGTATTAGAAATGGCAGGAAATTTAGTTTTGCAAAGTACCAGGTCACACACTTATACTTTAATATCAGGAATTTCTGTTATAATCTGGACACATCAGTTGAAAGCAACAGGAGGAGAAAGGTGTATTGGTCACCACAGGATAACTATGAGCTGCTAATATGATGTGATGATGAAAAGAGCTAATGTAATGCTTGGGTGCATTAGGTGAGGTATTTCCAATAGAGAGACTAGATTTTTATTACCATTATACAAGACATTGGTGAAATGACATCTGGAATAGTGTGTGTAATTCTGGTCTCCTATTTTTAAGAAAGATAAATTCAAACTGGAACAGATGTGAAGAGCTACTGAAGTAAACAAAATAATACCTTACAAGAGGAGACTTAAGGAGCGTGGCTTACTTAACCTAAACAAAATGAAGGATGAGGGTACATATGATTGTTCTCTATAAATACAGCAGAGGATAAATACCAGGAAGGGAGAAGAATTATTAAGATATGGCACAAGACATTGGCACAAAGATAAATGGATAAAACTGGCCATCAGTAAATTTGGGCTTGAAATTATACGAATCTTTCTAACCATCAGTGGAGCAAAATTCTGGAACAGACTTTCCAGGGGAGTAGTGGGAGCAAAAAATCTTAACTTATTTCAATATTAGAGCTTAATAAATGTATGAAATGGATATTATAATTAAATTGCTTACAATGGCAAACAGCCCATCTTTGATTGCTGTTAGCTATTATCTCCAATGGCCAGAGATGGGACATTAAATTGGAAAGACTCGATTACCCAGAGAATTCTTTCCCTGACTGGTTGGTCTTACCCATATGGTCAAGGTCTAACTCTTTGTGATATGAGAAGTCAAAAGGGAATTTTCCTTTCAGTGAGATTTGCAGAGAGCCTGTGTATGAGTGGAAGGGTTGGTTGGTTTGTTATCTTTCTGCAGCATGGGACGTGGCTTATTTGCTGGTTTGAACTAGAGAAATGGTGAGTTCTCTGTGTTTTAAGTCTTTAAATCAAAATTTGAGGACTTTAGTAATTTAGTCAAGCTATGGAACTATTACAGGAGTGGGCAGGCAAAGTTCTGTGCAGGAATCAGGCAAGATGATCATGATGGTTCCAACTAGCCTTAAAGTTTCAGAATGTATGAGTTCAAATCAAAACCAAACCCCAAATGATGATTTTTTTAATTATAGCCATAAAAGCATTGAAGCATTTTAAAGGCAAGAATATCCCTCCTAACAAGAACAAAGACATTGACGAAGGAAAAGAGAGACAATATTTTGAACATCAAGCAAAGGGGAATCACCAGTTTCTGAAAACATGGCTAACGAAATACCCCTGGCTAAAGTATGATGGTAAAAAAGGAATAATGTTCTGTGCCTTGTGTCGCAAGCATAATGTGAACTTGGGGGAAAACATACATAACTTTTGTTCTGGGTCTGACATTTTTAAGCTTGAATTTATAAATATACATCAGAGCAGTGAAGCTCATGCCTGGGCTAGTTGCATGGAAGCTGCCAGCAATGCTACAGGAGACCAAGCTTCTACTGAGCAGATGCTAAAGAGCATGAGCAAAGTAACTTTAGGAAGAATAGAAAATATTTTTAGAACATGCCATGCCATAGCCAAGTGTGGACGTCCTTTCACAGATATTGACTGGATGTGCAAACTGGATGACATGAAAGGTGTGGACATTGGTTCTATGTTCAGAAATGGCAAGTCAGCAAGAACATTTATACATTATATTGCTGAAGTAGAACGTAGAGCCTTGAAAGAAAAACTCGAAAAGTGTAAGTTCTTCTCCCTCATTAGTGATGGAGTTGCAGACAATGCAATCAAAGAAGCTGCTGTTGTATATGTACGCTTTGCATATAAAGGAAAAGTCCACTGCCAGATTGTTGGGGTTCAATCAGTTGACAAATCTGATGCTTCAACTGTAAAGAATGCCATTGTAAAAACTTTGCAAATCAATCTTCAGCTCAACCTGTCAAGTCAAGACTGGTCAAGAAAACTAGTTGGGTTTGGGAGTGATGGTGCAGAAGTCATGGTAGGAGAAAACAATGGGGTAGCTAAGCTGCTGAAGGAAATTCAGCCTTGTGTGCAGTCTGTGCATTGTTTTGCTCATCGACTTGAACTGGCTTACAAGGAAGCACTGAAAAGCATTCAGCTATACACAACTTTAATTGGTCTCTTGCAAAATATATATTATTTTTATCATAATTCACCTTTAAATAAGACCAATCTCAAATCCACATATGAAACTCTTAAGCTACGTCCAGCGATTCCTTCTCGAATTGGTGGCACCCGGTGGCTTTCTCGCTTACAGACAGCTCTTCAGATCCTTCTTAAGAGTTATCCTGCCATTCTCCTACATATGAGTAAGGTAAGTGATTTAAAAATTGTATGTGATCTGAGGGGGAAGGCAAGATCACGACTACTTGTTTGTCATAATTTTCATTGATATGTATTTTCTTGTTCCAGTTGCAAGGGGATCCAAGCACCTCACATCACCAAAAAGTCAAAGGCCTTCTAAAGCTCCTTTTGAAAATGGAGGTTGTCAAGTTCTCTCACTTTTTGCTGGATATCATTAATGTACTCAACATTCTATCCCGTGTTACGCAGGATCGTAACTCTTCCATTGCAGATATATTTTCAACTATGCAGTCGACACTGGAAACACTACAAATGTATAAAACAAGGTTGGTGTATTTAAACATTAAACTAGATATTTTAGCTTAAAGTATGAGAAAAAGATTAATATTTCGTTTGGGTTCTGCATTTTTTAGATCTGGTCCAAAGGAGCGCCTAGTGGAGACAGTTACACACTTTCATGGTCACCAGCTTGTAGGAAATGGAAATATCTTACCTGTAAGAACCAAAGTATTAAGCAATCTTGTGAGGATGCTACGTGATTGTTTCTGTGATGCTAGCCAAGATGTTTTGAGAGCAACAACCATTGGAAGTTTTAAACTTTGGCCAGAAAAGATCAAACAAGGTATGGAAAACTATGCACTGGCTATCTGAATAAATCTGAATTATTTGTATTTTCTTTAAGTTACGCAGATTTTTTCTTTCACCTTTGCTACAGAATTTGGTGAAAGGGAGGTGTCCGTCCTAACTAAGCATTATGAACCAGTACTGGAAGGTGCCAATGTAAAAGTTGATGAGGTTGACACCGAATGGAGCATGCTAAAATTAGAGCTATATGACAGGTAATAAAGATAACTCAAATTGTGCAAGCTCATTGAACTAAAATGTTTGAAGCCAATGTGTTTAAATATTATGGAAACTCTACATGACCAATTTATTTTTTGCTATGCTTTTTAGATTTCAGAACATTCGGAGTTTGACATGGGATTCAGTGAATTCAGATTACTTGCACAAGTATCCAAACATCCTGATGCTAGTAGATTTGATCCTAGCACTGCCTGCAAGTTCAGCTGAGGCAGAGCGTGGCTTCAGTCAGATGAAGCTTATCATGATGCAAATGCACTCTAAAGGAATGTCTGAAAGTATGACTGATCTCATGGTAATTCAGCTGAATTCCCCAGACATCAAAACGTTTGATCCAGAGAAGGCTATATATTTGTGGAATAGTGCTTCGCAGAAACATAGACTACAGACTGGCTATATGATAACTAATGGAAGATCAGATTGCTCCTCAGACTCTGATTTTGATAGCCATTGTGGGAGTGATTAAAGTTGTGCAAAATATCCAGTTTTCATATTTGTATCATGCATAAAGACTTTTGTAGCATTCCTTGAAAATTTAGCCAAAGCAAAAATTGCATTGATTTTACAAAATTTTAGCATTATAAAGATAGAAGCCATAATATATCCACTACTGAATCTCCAATAGCTTTTCAATACCAGAGCCCAACCTAAATATGGTACTCTAGATGTTTTATGCTATTAGTGGATCCTGACTCCTCTCATTTATGGGACAGTATGGTGTCTTGTAGTTTCCTTCTGGTCATTTATTATTCATGATTTAACTGTAGTATTCTACATCCAGTATGGTTGCCTGCAATCTCAGCCTCAAACTTAATTTTAAAACGTTTTAAAACCTGTTTTTAAAGATTTCCAAATGACAGAGATTCTAAAATCTTCCTGAGAGTCTATTCCCGATCTTAACTACCCTTACAGTTAGAAAGTTTTTCCTAATATCAAACTTACATCTCCCTTGCTGCAGATTAAGCCCATTAGGTCTCATTCTACTTCTAGTGGAGACAGAGAACAATGGATCATATTCCTTTTTTTAATAACAATCCTTTACATATTTGAAAACTGTTATCAGGTCACCCTTTCCTCACAGGTCACATTTTCTAAGCCTTGTGTCATTTTTGTTGGTCGTCTTTGGATTCTGTCTAGTGTGTCCACATCTTCCCTAACTGGATTGCTAATTATTTTTCCTGTTCTATTTTGGCTGAGAACTACTGTGATCATGTACGTTTAATGTTTGTCAAACTTACCCTGAAAAATACGCGAGAGGCAAATTAGAGCCATTTGAACCTATTTGATTGTTAATTGCCTCTCGTAGATGAACAGTCTGTATTTCAAAGAAGTCACAGAATTCATTCTTTTGAAATTTGTACTAAAATTTCACTTCCAGTCAAGGGGAAAGACAACCAGTATCAGAACAGCTTCCAGGAAATTGTTTTTTGGTTGTTGTTTTTTTAAGTCTCAAGTAATGCCATCCAATTTATATCAGAAGAAAAATGGAGTGAGATTATTTATGTTTATGTTCTTCAAAACTTTCTTGAGGACTAAGACCCATACAATTCTTAAGAAATTGAAACAACTGTACAATAAAAGAAAATGTCAAGATGTCACTCACTTCTAAATCAAGAAGATTAGCTTTATACTCTGGATATTAGGTATCTCAGATGTTTATGTGTAGTATATACACAAAATACTATTAGATCTTAGCAGTTGTCATATTCAGTAATATAATAAACATTTGTATAATATAGTTGTACAGCCTTAGAATGATGCTTACGCTAATGGAAGATAATTTTTTTATAAGATGTGAATTTTCAGACAACAACTCTGGCTAAGCATTACTAATCCTATTATTAAGGAACAAAGCACAGTATATGGTACATATTGTGCTTGGTGCATTATTTCGTACATAGTGTTGCCAATTCTCTAACTATTTTGTCATGAATTTCATGACATTTGGTGTGTTTCCTAAAGCACCAGATCTTGGAGTTGTTAGATTCTCAGTGTTAATTTTATTTACTTTAAAGGAACTTTTTAGCCCTCACGGCTGCGGAGGAAAGCTTGAAAATCTGACTCTCAAAGGATCGAACAACAAACAAACAAAATGATCCTGAAGTTTAGAGTTTTTAATGTCCTTATTTTTAAATCAATATCATGATTTTTTGAATGCTGGGGATTGGCAATACTGGGTACATTGCTTTAGGTAAAATGCTGCAAAACACTAAATAAATGGTTCTGTCTTAACATGAAGCTATTCAGAAATGTTTCATTATGGTTATAAGATGATTCTATGCAAACATTATCTCAAAATTAAATGAAGAAAAATAATTAAATTATTTTTGTTTTTTAAAATGTAATCTTACAGTCACAAGTTTCATCCTTTACTGAATAAACAAGGAAATAAATTAAAATTGGAAAAATCGATCTCAAAAGAGTAAATTGTTTTAAATTCTTTTCTTTATCTTACTTTCTTGTTCAGTATGTTAACCTATCTCCCTGTAGATCTCTCTCCTAATGACACAGTTTGAGAGGGGTGGGGACAAAAAGGGAAGAAATAGGCCATGCTACATGTGGAGATACTGAAAGACTTATGCTGACTTGGAGAGTCAATTCTGAAATCATCAGAAGACATAGGGCTTTAGCCTGTATAAACAATGTGATTTCATAGGGCCCTGTTTATAGGGACATGTATGCACATCTCACCAGCCAGTCATAGTGCTATTAATAGTGATTAATGTTCTCTATTTCTGATTCTCTCTTAATCCCTGTTTGTATCACCAGTACTTCTTGAATTTCTTTTCTCCATAATTACACTCTAGTATGATCCATGAATGGGGTGTTACAAAACTCTATGTAGCTTCTCAAAAGGCAAAACTAGGGGATAGTTGCATATTAGGAAACTGTTGCACGTAGGCAAGAGGCAATTGGGTTTTCAGGAACATGGAGCCAATTAGAGTATATCTTACTTCACAGAGACCCTAGGAGGAGGAGATATAAGGGAGATAATCAAACTAAGCGATGATGTAGCTGTCCAGAGCAGCAGTGACCACAACCCAAAAGGGAGAATGGCATAAATCAAGATTAGGACAAGGTTGCTAAGAGATTACTTAAAATAATCCAAATCATGGCCATGTTGGAAGAGGACCCCAAGGTCAACAACCTCAAATAAGAATTATGATCTTCTAAATTTTCATGATTAAGCAATTAGGAAGCTCTAGATTTTAATTGATTAAAATATATAATATACTATATTATCTCAATCTGGTCTGCCTACTGATTTTCTAAGAGACTATTGCTTCCCTTCCTTCTGCATCCACTCACAAACTAGTAAAAGTAAATCTGGGGTAGAGAACCTGCATATTATTAAAAATGTGCTGCTTATGATAAAGCTTCTCACCAGGAAGTACTTTATGCCACAGATAATAGTATTGGTCTTACCAAACTTATAAAGCTTTCTTTTAATCAGGTGACTCTTGTAACCTTGAGTTTTTCCATCATTTTTTGTTGTTGGTTGTTTTTTGTAGATAACTTCAAATTATGAAATCAGTGAACTGGAGATTCTGTGTGTGTTAGCAAAAGGTTAATCAAATACTAATTTTATAAGGTGTGTTTTCCTTGTAATACGTACCCACATTTATTCCAGAGGTGATATCAGAGCACTTTTATCTAGCTGTTATCCTGCAAATATTTCTTTTCTGTTCCCCAGTCTATTAAAATCACCTACAGTGTTAAAATTCATGGTGGGCCATGTAAGGGGCTCAAGTCCTGGATTTCATTTATTATCTTGACCTCTGTCAACAGATTTTATACTTCCTACAAGCCACACCCACACACCCCCACATACACCCTCTTCCTACTGGCCCCAGCTACCTCTGCTGCATTAGAACTTATGTATTGCTCATCAAAGCCCTGCATGTACATTGTCAGCTGATTTCTATAAATGGTCAGCTGGTTCATAACCATCCTAATCAACAAGGTACATACACTTCCTGAGAGAACTCTGGAGTCCAAGATCTGCATAACAAGGTATGCCTTATGTCCCTGGATCATGACAGATGCTGGTGGAGGCTGAACTCATCTAGAAAAGGAATTCTTGATATACTTTTTTCAGTAAGAAGATGTGAAATACTAGATGGAAACTGGTCACTAAATGGACCAACATATTGTCAATCCAACTTTCATGAAGATCAGGTAGAGACAAAGTTATCATGGAGAGCCATAATTAGAGTAGCATAGTTATATGGCACAGGGAATTTTGAAGTTCAGTGATAAAGTCCTTGTAGATAGACATCAAAGTTTCAGATGGCATTCCCAATGGAATCAAAGTGTCCAGGGGATTTGCAATGAAGTCTTCATTCAAGTGCATACATCACAGGAATTGCTGAACAATTCAATATACAAAAGTAGTTTAAACAACCAAAATTTTGAGAAATCAGCTTCAACATTTTCCAGTGGCCAGCCAGGCACAAATCATTACATAGCCAGAGTATTATTAGACACGGTTGACCATCAGAGATGGTAATTTAACCAAGAGAATCTTGTTCTTGACCGAGAATTTTGAGTCAGGAAGCTAGGGCCATTTCAGTCAATGTATGTTTAGGATAGGAGGGACTTCACAAGAACTGGCAAGGATGTTGTTCACTTTCACATTGATGAAAGGGCATGGTTTCAAGACTGTGACAGGTTTTGGGGTCACATCTCCTTGTCCTGGTGCTTACTTTTACAAGATGACAATTCCTGTAGCATAAGTAGAGAAGGGGTAAAAGGGGACGGGAGTTGAGGAAACGTTGTTCTAGGTCAGCCATAAAGATATTAGCATATGGTGGGGCCATGCGTGTACCCATGGCTGTGCCGCTGATCTGGAGGTATAAGTTGTTCTCAAACTGGAAATAATTGTGGGTGAGAACAAAGGGTATGTCTACACTACCCCCGTAGTTCGAACTAGGGGAGTAATGTAGTCATTCGGAGTTGCAAATGAAGCCCGGGATTTGAATTTCCTGAGCTTCATTTGCATGATGCCGGCAGGCGCCATTTTTAAATGCCGGCTTGTTCGGACCCCGTGCCGCACGGTTACACGCGGCACGGACTAGCTAGTTCGGATTAGGCTTCCTATTCCGAACTAGCTGTACGTCTCATGGAATGAGGTTCCCTTGCAACAAACCCCGTTGCCAGCTTTGTCCACATATTCATTCTGCTGATACCATTATTGGACCTAACCAAGTAAGTTATAAGATCAAGAACACATATTCCTGCGCATCCAGAAATATAATTTATGCTATCGTGCCGAAAGTGTCCGTCTGCTATGTACATTGGACAAACATCTCAGACACTTCGCCAAAGGATTAATGCCCACAAAACATATCAGACAAGATCACAAAGAAAAAACAGTTTCTTGCCATTTTAACCAGAAAGGACACTCTCTCAATGACTTAACCACCTGCATTCTGCTACAAAGACCTTTTACATCTGCACTTGAAAGGGAATCCTCTGAACTGTCATTCATGTTAAAATTTGACACTCTCCGGGAAGGAATGAACAAACACTCAAACTATCTTACCCATTACCAAGATAGCTTCCCCAATTATCACCTCTAATACCATTAGCTCACAGACATCCCACTCTCCCCACCTCTAATATCATCAATTCACAGACACTTACCTTCCTTCCTTCTCCCCCTCCCCCCGCATTCCCCTCCTGTTCTGAAATGTGATTTGTCCTTTTCATATGTGTTCATTTTTTTAAATTGTATCCTTTGGTATATATGGTTGTGACTATTTTCTTCCACTATTTGATCTGAGGAAGTGGGTCTGGACCACGAAAGCTCATCATCTAATAAACCATCTTGTTAGTCTTTAAAGTGCTACATTGTCCTGCATTTTGCTTCAGTTTCCATTTGTCACCCTCCCAATTTAGACTTGATTATAAGTACTATGAAGGTCAAGCTTGGTAAATAAATTGTCAGTATTTACCCTGTCCAACAAGGGATACTTGTTCTTAATAGTTATTTTGTATACCTGATAGTTTATGCAAAGACACTAGCAGTCACTCCTTTTTAACAATAGAATCAGAGCTCCAGTAGGAGACATGTACAAATTTCTCAAACATATTCTTTAAGGTCCTGCATTCTGGTTCCAATAGAAAATAAATGAGTCCAAATGGAATTCTGGCCCGTGGATGGAGACTGATGCAGTCATGATGTCTGTATCAGTTGTCAGAAGTAGTTTGTATCTTCTGAGAGATGTTTAGGCCATCATGTGAGACCCAGAGAATTCTGGATATGATCAAGAAGTGTGGTGAACTGATCAAATAACACTGAAAAGTTTCCTAATGGAAACTTGGATTTCAACCTGGACAGGTGCAGTTTCATGAGTGACTGGACTTGATGCTAGCATTCTGCCATAAGTCAACTCCATTATGTATGGAGTGAGGTTCTTCCACATTGAAGTTCATAGAATCATAGAATACTAGGACTGGAAGGGACCTCGAGAGGTCATCAAGTCCAGTCTCCTACCCTTATGGCAGAACCAAATACTGTCTAGACCATCCCTGATGGACATTTATCTAACCTACTCTTAAATATCTCCACAGATGGAGATTCCACAACCTCCCTGGGCAATTTATTCTAGTGTTTAACCACCCTGACAGTTAGGAACATTTTTCTAACATCCAACCTAAACTTCCCTTGCTGCAGTTTAAGCCCATTGCTTCTTGTTCTACCCTCAGAGGCCAAGATGAACAAGTTTTCTCCCTCCTCCTTATGACACCCTTTTAGATACCTGAAAACTGCTATCATGTCCCCCCTCAATCTTCTCTTTTCTAAACTAAACAAACCCAATTCTTTTAGCCTTCCTTCATAGATCATGTTCTCTAGACCTTTAATCATTCTCTTCTCTGGACCCTCTCTAATTTCTCCACATCTTTCTTGAAAAGCGGTGCCCAGAACTGGACACAATACTCCAACTGAGGCCTAACCAGTGCAGAGTAGAGTGGAAGAATGACTTCTCGTGTCTTGCTCACAACACACCTGTTAATGCATCCCAGAATCATGTTTGCTTTTTTTGCAACAGCATCACACTGTTGACTCATATTTAGCTTGTATGTGAGCTAATAACTATAACCCCTAGATCCCTTTCTGCTTTACTCCTTCCTAGACAGTTGCTTCCCATTCTGTATGTGTGAAACTGATAGTTCCTTCCTTAGTGAAGCATTTTTCAATTGTCTTTATTAAACTTCATCCTGTTTACCTCAGACCATTTCTCCAATTTGTCCAGATCATTTTGAATTATGACCCTATCCTCCAAAGCAGTTGCGACTCCTCCCAGCTTGGTATTATCTGCAAACTTAATAAGCATACTTTCAATGCCAATATCTAAACCGTTGATGAAGATTTTGAAGTTAACTAGCTTAGGCAAAGTTCTCATCCAGATAATTACTAGACATATCAGAAGCCACAAGCTCAGTGTTGGGTGCAGTTTGCCCAAGCTATACTTGGGATGCAGCAGCAAAGCAGGACCTGCATTCTTCTCAAAGAGATGGTTTCTCCTACCAATTCCAATGCTTCTATTTCAGTGTGTTTCTACTGGTCTTTACAGTAGACAAAGTATTCCCTTTCTGGAACAAGGTTATGCTCCAGCTCCATTTGTCTTTTAGATTGGAGGCTTCTTCCCTCAAGTCTCAAGTCACATACACACACCCCTTTAACAGGTTGCCTACCCCTCATCTCTTGTGTGCTCAGTGTCTTGTTTACTAAGTAGACACATTTTGCTTTCTTTGACCAACACTTTAGATGTGTCTGCTGACACTAGCTTCACTTTCTCAGGATCGTCTCTCCCTCACTTGGTCTTTCCCATATTTTTGGCCATTTCTTTCACCACCTGCAAACATGTTTGTTCTCTTCCCTGGACTGGGGTCTCATAAGCTTTCAGGGATTTCAGCAATTTCTATCCCACTATCAACCTCAATCTGGACAAATCCACAGGAGATCCACTTCCTTAACACTATAGCATAGATAACTGATGGTCACATAAACACCGCCCTATACCAGAAACCTACTGGCCTCTATTCTTACCTACATGCCTCTAGCTTCCATTCAGAACATATCACACAATGTGTGTGTAGCTACAGCCAAGCCCTAAAACACAACCAGATTTGCTCCAACCTCACAGACAGAGACAAACACCTACAAGATCTTTATCAGGCATCCTTAAAACTTAAATAACCACACGGGGAAGTGAGGAAACAGATTGAGAGAGTCAGACAAGTACCCAGAAATCAACTACTTCAAGACAGGCCGAACAAGGAAAATAACTGAACACCATTGGTCCTTACCCTTCAGTTCCCAGCTTAAACCCCTTCAGTGCATCATTAACAATCTACAACCTATGCTAGAAAACAATCTCTCACTTTCACAGGCCTTGAGAGACAGACCAGTTATGTTGGGCTCATAAGAACATAAGAACGCATCATACTGGGTTAGATCAATGATCCATCCATCCCAGTATCCTGTCTGCCGACAATGGTCAATATCAGATGCCCAGGGGGAGGGAATACAACAGATAATCTTTACATAATCCCTCCCCAGTCACCTTCCTCCAGAGAAACAGAGGCTAGAAACATAGCTGCACATCCTCTAATGTAATGTATGCTATCAAGTGCTAGCAATGCCTCTCTGCCATGTATATTGGCCAAACTGGACAGACTCTACAACAAAGGATAAATGTACACAAAGTAAATGTCAGAAATGGTAACACACACAAATCTGAAGGGGAACATTTTAACCTCCCTGGTCACTCAATCATGGATTTAAAAGTGGCTAGTCTTCTACAAAGGAATTTCACTAACCAATAACAGAGAAAGTCTGAAGAACTGGGATTCGTTTTCTAATTTGACAGTTACCCTGAGCTTGAATAAAGACATTAACTGATTGGCATATTACAAAGTCAATTTCTCCTGTCTCTAACGTGCGCATTTTCACATCAAAATCTATGAATATGGCACATCCAGCCCACTTAATTAGCCTCATTAACACAGGTCCTACAGTTGACAAGTACTTCTGCTGTTTATATGTGTGTCTGTGTGTACATTTATATATACACCCCAGAGGGGTAGCACCTCTGATGTACGGGCATGTCGTGTCCTTTTAGGGCAGCTCGTCCACCTTTGGTCCCCACTTGTCACTCAACTCTCACCTGTGGCTCCTAGTAGCTGTAGCATGTGCAGCGGCCACACCCCGGGCAACAGCTTCGACAGGCTGGCTAAACCAGGTTGAGAGTAGCCGTCGGGTCATCGACCTTTGGTGAGATAGGGACTTGTCTATCCCGAGCATGTGAAGACAGACTCCGGCGGATTGAGCGGATGAGACCTACTAGACTAGGACCAACGGTCATGAAGGTGGTTTCTGCAAGTGATGTGGTACGCTAAGAGCACGGCAAGACATGAAAGATGCCCTGGTCAACCACTGCACCCAGCCCATCTCCAACCGTCTTGACATTAGTCCTGCCATTGGAGCAAGATGGAATCTGGGAAGAGAGAGTGAGGCTGACTATGCGCACCTCTCCCTCACTTTAATCCAATTCACGCGCAAGTCTTGACATCTCGACATCCCCTAATTCCCGTAAACCTTAAAGTCCTGTGGCGACGGGCGAGCGTCGAAGCAGCAGGTGTGGATACACTGGGAGCTGTAGCCGCGGACCTGCACACAGGCGGCTCAGATCTAATAGTCGTCTTCTTGCTGGCTGAAGCAACAGCTGGATTCTGCGTCTACCTGAGTGACTGAGCAGCCCTCTTTAGGATTGCACTGCTCACCTCCTTAGTAAGAGGAAGGGGCTAGAAAAGGTGCCCTAAACATTGTTTGCTTCATAGAACCCTGGCTAGCTTACCGTGGCTGGAGGGGATCCCATCTCATGCGGTCGAACAATAAAATTTCAAATAAAATGCAAGGTGACACCACTCACTATTGGCACATGGAACGTACGCACGCTTCAAGACAACCCTTCAGCAGATCGACCAGAAAGAAGAACAGCCCTGGTCGCCAGAGACGTCACAAGATTTAACATCGATATTGCGGCACTGTGTGAAACTCGTCTAGCAAATGAAGGTCAGCTCATGGAAACAGGAGGTGGTTACACATTCTTCTGGCGTGGACGCAGCAGTGACGAACGTCGTGAATCTGGAGTTGGCTTTGCGGTTAAGAATCATCTTGTCTGCAAACTTGCCAGTCTTCCCAAGGGCGTGAATGACTGACTCATGACACTGCATCTTCCACTATTGAGAGGAAAGCAAGCCACACTGATCAGCGCTTATGCGCCCACAATGACGAATCCGGATGAAGTAAAGGACAAGTTTTATGAAGATCTCGATGCCCTACTCTCATCCGTGAAGCGCACTGACAGGCTGATTCTACTTGGCGATTTCAATGCGAGAGTAGGATCTGATCACACTGCCTGGGATGGCGTCATTGGAAAAAATGGAATCGGTAAATGTAACAGCAATGGCCTACTATTACTGAAGACATGTGCGGCTCATGATTTGATCATCACCAATACCATCTTCCGCCTGCCCACTCGCAAAAAGACGTCCTGGATGCACCCGCGCTCTCAGCACTGGCATCTCATTGATTATGTCATTGTGCGGAGGAAAGACAGACAGGATGTAAGGGTGACCAAAGCCATGCCGAGTGCTGACTGTTGGACTGACCACAGACTTATCATCTCCAAATTAAGCTTTCACATCAAGCCAAAGAGACGTCCGCAGGGAAACAAAGCTGTGATGAAAAAGATCAAGGTCAGTAGACTGAGGAACCCCAACACAGCAGCTTTACTAGCAGAAGATCTTGGCAACCAAGTTTTAGAGCTGCAATTAGAG
Organism: Pelodiscus sinensis; assembly: GCF_049634645.1. Lineage (NCBI taxonomy): Eukaryota > Metazoa > Chordata > Testudines > Trionychidae > Pelodiscus > Pelodiscus sinensis. Next base: position 106,561,481 of record NC_134716.1, on the reverse strand, counting down.
GAAAATGCTGAGAAGGACTGGGAACGCTTCCGGGATTGTGCACTCAAAGGTTCTTGGACCCTCACACAGGAAACAGCAGGACTGGTTTGATGAAAACAATGAAGAGATCAAGGCCATACTTGCTGAAAAGCATCGCCTTCACCGTGCTCATCAGAATGACCCATCGTCAACAGCTAAGAAAAATGCCTTTAACAACATTCGCAGGGTTGTACAGAGCAAGCTTCGCAAGATGCAGGACTCCTGGTTGAGTGCCAAAACAGATGAAATCCAGAAGTTTTCTGATAGAAACGATGCCAAACGGTTCTACGAAGCCCTTAGATCCTTGTATGGACCTCAGCCCTCAGGGAGTTCCCCTCTACTGAACTCAGATGGTGCAACTCTCATTACTGAGAAGGCTCTGATTTTACAGCATTGGGCTGAGCACTTCCAATCCGTACTGAACCGCCCATCTTCCATCAATAACGAGGCGATTGATAGAATGCCCCAGGCGGATATCAACCACAGCCTGGATGTCTCACCATCAGAGACTGAAACCTTACAGGCCATCAGCCAGCTGTCCAGTGGCAAGGCCCCAGAATCTGATGCAATCCCAGCGGAAGTCTATAAGGGTGGTGGTGCAGTGCTTGTCGACAAACTCACTCAGTTGTTCCAGTCCTTCTGGAATCAAGGATCTATTCCTCAGGAACTGAAAGACGCGTCCATCGTACACCTCTACAAGAGGAAAGGAAATCGACAAGTTTGCGATAATCATAGAGGAATATCACTGCTTTCCATCGCAGGTAAGATCCTTGCACGAGTGTTGCTGAATCGTCTGATTGACCACCTGGAACAGGTTTTATTACCCGAGACAAAGTGCGGTTTCCGCAAAGAGCGTGGCACGGTAGATATGATCTTCGCAGCCCAACAGCTCCAAGAGAAGTGTCAAGAGCAGAATCGTGAACTGTACACCATCTTCGTGGATCTCACCAAGGCTTTTGACACTGTCAGTCGCGAAGGTCTGTGGCGCATCATGTCGAAGTTTGGATGCCCTGACAGATTCATCTTGATGGTACGTCAGTTCCATGACAGCATGACGGCTCATGTTCTGGATGATGGAGAAGCTTCAGAGGCCTTTCCCGTCACAAACGGCGTCAAGCAAGGGTGTGTGCTGGCACCGACCATGTTCAGCATAATGTTTTCAGCCATGCTGTCAGACGCCTTTCAGAACAGTTCCTTGGGAATCAGACTGAGATACAGGACCGATGGGAAACTGTTTAACCTGCAAAGACTCCAGGCTGTCACCAAGATAAAGGAGACTGTGCTACGAGATCTCCTTTTTGCTGATGACTGCGCCCTGAATGCTGGATCAGAGCAGGAAATGCAAGCCAGCATGGACAAATTCGCAGCAGCATGCGACAACTTCGGCCTTCTCATCAACACAAAGAAAACCAAGTGATGCACCAGCCAGCTCCGAAAGCTCAACATCAAGTGCCCACCATCACAGTGAAGGGACAAAAGCTGCAAGCAGTGGACCAATTTACATATCTTGGCAGCACCCTCTCCCGCTCAGTGACAATTGACATCGAGGTCAACTGCAGAGTCGCCAAGGCAAGCTCTGCATTCGGCAGACTGCTGACCAAAGTGTGGGACCGCCGTGGAATAAGCCTTGCTACAAAGCTTGAAGTCTATCGAGCAGTAGCGTTAACTACCCTGATGTATGCCAGTGAGACTCGGACTGTATACAGGAGGCATGCTAGGCAACTGAACCACTTCCACATGATTTGCCTCCGCAGACTTCTGAGGATCCGGTGGCAGGATAAGGTGCCAGACACAGAAGTCCTTTCTAGAGCAGGTCTGCCGTCAGTTTATACCCTGCTGATGAAAGCTCAGACACGCTGGGCAGGCCATGTTGCAAGGATGCCAGATCATCGCATCCCTAAACAGCTCTTCTATGGTGAGCTGTTTCAAGGGAAGCGATCACACGTGGGACAAAAGAAGCGATACAAAGATACTCTTAAAGCCTCTCTCAAGTCCCTGGATATTGACACCAGCTCCTGGGAGACCCTGGCACAAGACCGATCAACATGGCACACGCTGATCTACCAAGGCTGTCAAACATCTGAAGCCAGAAGGACAACCATAGCACAAGAGAAGCGAGCACTCCGTAAAGCCAGAGTTGCAAAAGCTGCAACAGTGGTGCCCACACATGACTGCCCGACATGTGGCAGAACATTTTGTGCCCGTATCGGCCTTATCAGCCATTTGCGGACACACCGTGGACAGTCCACAACCCGTTAGATGTCAAGGTCCTCTTCGAATACGATGGTCAAACAACAACAACATTTATATATATATACACTTATTTTCTGTTATTTCCACTTCAATTCATCTGATGAAATGGGTTTTACCCACAAAAGCTCATGCTTCTATATATTTTGTTATTTTTTATATATTTTGTTCTATGTATTAAGGTGCCACCGAACTACTCATCGTTTGTTATTTAGTTCATGACAAAGAAAACACATCTAGTTCTGTGGGCTGTAGGGGTACCTGGTGCCCGACCAAGAGACCAGGCTATCAGTTGTTCTCTAGCACCTTTGACGTTGGCTTCTCTCTATCTTTGACACCTCCCATGAGTGAACCCTACTGTTCCTCTTACTGTGCCTTTCTCCACTAGAGTCATTTTCAGGGACATGGTCCTGCCTCATGTCCTGAAACTCCTGATGCACATAACCTCCCTTGGGAGAGAGACTGGAGGCTGGATTTTGTCTTTAGTAAGAGGGTTTTTTAATCTCATGACTGTTTTCTTATTTTTATTGCATGGGTCTCAGTCCTGCTTTCTTGTCTAGCATGGCTTTGCCAATAACTAGGATGTCTGGATTTATACTAGTACCCATGCTGCCTTCCTGCATCCAAGTTTTTCTCAGGGAAATACCATTTCATGTGGCCTATTTCACCACAATGGACACAAATTGTCCCTGGGGTGACCTTCCAGGCCCTAAACTGAGTCCCAACAATTGTCTGTTCTATGTTCTCTATAGCCTGAGCTTCAGCTGTTTGTGACCAGTTGTCTTGGTCAGCCTGGCCTTCTGTGGTCTTGGTGGAGCTCAGGGCAACTGGTCTGGCCTGACAGCCATCACTTGTATCAGAGTAAATCCTTCTTACTCTTTCCTTTGTGGTGTCTGGGTAGATGCTGTCATGGGTGCCGAGCTCCCTGCCAACCCTGAGACTAGTGATCCTGAAGTTGCTGTTGTTGAAGCGCCTCTCTGGACAGCTTGCTGGGGTTCAGCAGAGTCTGAAACCTGCTGCTGCTGGAATAGTCCTCTTATAAGCTCCTTCACAGTCCCTTATTTGCAGGGGCTGGTCCAAATCCCCAGGTTTGGTACCAGTGTAACAGGGTGTGCTGACCTCACATGACCACTCCCTGGCCAAATGTGTGTACCTGCACTCTTTTGCTCTGTTTGTGGTGCTCTGTGGTGACTTAGCCCTCACACCATGTTACATGCAATTTTTATTTGAAATAACAAGGCAAACCTCTTCCAGAGCACAAGTCCAAAAGAGGCCTCTCTCAGTGCCCTCAGTAGCATCTCTCTCTCTTTGTCTCTGCTCTGGAATAGTGCAGTGCCCCAGGATTCCTTCCCCGGAAGCAATGTTTCTTTGCCCTGGGCCTTTCTGGCCCCAGCCCTTCAGCTGGTGACTATAGTTCAGTTCCTCACTCTGGGGTGCCTCACTGTCTGAGACATTCCCCCTCCTACCCTAGACCCTATAGATAGCAGATTTCTGCAACTTCTCTTTAAATAACTGAATTGCTACTCTAATTCCCTGGGTCATTTCCACATGGCCCTACCACCTTGGTGGAGTCCCAGAAATCAATCTAGAGCACCATCCACTCTTCTCCAGATCCAGCAAAGAACTTGCTCTGAACTTACTCTGGCTCAGCAGTTAAGTTCCCTGTAAGCTGCATGGCTGAACTGCTACACAGCTGTTTTCTGAGTTCCACTCAGACGTTCAAAGCTCCCACACAGGCAGGGAGCTCAGCAGACTGGTAGGGGGAGGGGCATCTCCTAACCAGCAGCTAAACAGAGCTAGCAACATGCTTGAACTGAGAAGCTCCCAGAGCAGGTAAAGAAGGGAGATAAGGAGAGGATGAATGGCTAGGAAGAGAAGGAGTGAGTGAGTAAGTAATTAGCTGAGAGGGAGTCAGAGGGAAGGAGAGTTTGGAGAGTCCCATCTGCAGGAGGAGAGAGAGGCAGAAACTCAGCAATCTCTTCAAGCCTCCTGGGAAGGGGGAGATAAGGGGTTGACTGTATGAGGTAAGTGGGGGGAAAGAGGATGGGTGGGGGCTGGCATTGGGGTGAGGTGGGGGTGGGGTGGATAATTTGTGCTGTGTCCTGTCCTGACCTTCAGATAGACCGCTAGTCCCTGGTAGTTTGAGAAGCAAGATTTTATCCCAGCCCATACCTGGGATTGGGGGAGCAGATTGCACTGGGATAGGTAGGGGAAAAGAGGCTGGGTACTGGTATCTGTGCAGTCAGGTGAATGCAGGAGGCAGTTTTTTTTCAATGTCCTGATTCACTTGCTGCAGTCTTCGTTGTCTGGTTGGTTGGAGGAAGGGGAGGAAAACAGGCTGCATGGAGGGGTGGTATTCTAGGAGGACATTTGCATGATTATATTTCAAACAAAATTTACATAGGTGTTAATGGCTTACGGTAAGAAAGAAAAAGACTCTTAAGAATTTGTTTGGGGTGGTGCAGATCTCTAAGACTCTGATCTTAATGATTTTTTTAAAATTCTGTATTTCTAATTAATACATGGTATGTTATATTACATTAAGGCTAGACCTTTGCTATGTGGCTCTTATGAGTCAGAAGTAGCAAGTAGTAGATGTGATGCTAGTTGTTTTATAGGATAAAATCTTATTTGCAAGCTCTTTGAAACATGCATCTGGCTACAAACCCTGAAGCCATGTGTTACTTTTTTCTGGGGCTTCTTCTCTGGCTATGTTTAGACTGCCCCGTCTTGCATAAAAAATATGCAAATGAGGCAAAGCACAGAATATCGCCGTGCCTTATTTGCATAATTAATTAGGCTCCAGTTTCGCACAAAACCCCTCTCTTGTACAAAAATGGAGCCTCATTAATTATGCAAATGAGGCGCAGCGATATTCCATGCTTTGCCTCATTTGCATATTTTTTTGTGCAAGAGGGGGCAGTCTAGACATAGCCCTAGAGTTTTGTTAGTTTCTAAGGTGCTGCAGGACCGTTAGCTGTTTTTTAAGTTTTTTCAGTTACAGACTAACATGGTTACTCCTCTGAGTCTTTGAGTTGGTGACACGCACAAGATGAACGTTTCAAACCAGGAGGACTTTTATCTGTTTTTATGCATGAATCCTAAACATTCCCCAGAGAAACTGTATAAGACTTAATGAATGCCTTTTATTCTTCTTTCCAGTGTCAATAAATATTGTATTACTCCTGCTCTCCTTGCAAATACTACTTCTAGTTGACTCATAGGTTTGTTTAGTATCTTAAAGATGAGCTATGAGTAGATAATATGCATTTTTGGTGTGTTTACTAGCTTGAGTTGTTAGAAAGGATGATGATACAGGTACTTCAAAGGTAGTGTTTTTTTTTATTTGATTTCATATTAAATGTCATAAGCATTGTTCCTTGTTAACTATCCCTTGTTTTAATATATTTTCTTCCACATATATGGACTGCTTTACAATGTTTTTTGTTTGTATTAGTGGTGCACATCCACACACTATCTCAATATTAGTGTTGCACATAAGAAATTTCAACCTGCCCAAAAGAAAATTCAGCCCACCCAAGGACAGAAAATGTTAGAGGGAACACTGCCCAGCAGCTCTCCTAATACAAACTTGCTGGACCCTGATTGGATGATTCCTAAATAGCTACTTTGGGCAGCTCAGAGGAGTTCTCTACTGGCTTTTTTCAGGGGCATGACCACCAGGCCTCCAGCAGAGGGCCTCAAGACCTAATTCAGTCCATCACAAGGGGGTGCATGTGGAGGACTTGATTCCATGGTTATGCCCAACTTCAAATCCTCTAAAAGGGCTAGATGAAGTCATTTCCCAGGTTTTCTGAGAATCAGTATGGATTTAAAGAGGGTATTCAATAGCGAAATGGCTTTGTAGGCAAAGTCTGCTGTGCTATTGATACTCCTTTTCCTGACCAATGAGGTGCCTTTGCATCACTTTAAGCTGCATAGGCCCCAGACCTGGAACAACCTCTAGGGGTGTCCAGAATGCAGCAGACTGTCCTCCTTTTGTCATTATTCAGAAAAAATGACTGGCAGTCCAGATATAACAATATATGGCTGAGTCTAGACTGGCAAGTTTTTCCACAAAATCATCTGCTTTTGCGGAAAAACTTGCCAGCTGTCTACACTGGCCGCTTGAATTTCCGGAAAAGCATTGACAATCTCATGTAAGATCATCAGTGCTTTTCTGGAAATACTATGCTGCTCCCGTTTGGGCAAAAGTCTTTTTCCGAAAGAGTTTTGCGCAAAAGGGCCAGTGTAGACAGCACAGTAGTGTTTTCCGCAAAAAAGCCCCGATCGTGAAAATGTTGATTGGGGCTTTTTTACAGAAAACCGCGTCTAGATTGGCCACGGACCCTTTTCCACAAAAAGTGCTTTTGAGGAAAAGCATCCTGCCAATCTAGACGTGCTTTTCCGAAAATGCTTTTAATGGAAAAGTTTTCCGTTAAAAGCATTTTCAGAAAATCATGCCAGTGTAGACGTAGCCTATTAGTTTAGAATGGGGCAGAAATGATAGATCTGGGCCTGATTCCAATCCATGTCTGCAACCAAATGCCAAAAGTAAGCAGCCTGTGTCAAAATGGAGCTGTGGCCAACAGCAGTTTTAGTGGCTTCAGGAGTACAAATGTAATGCAAATATTTGAATGTCAATGAAAAGGTGAAGTTGAACTCACTGAAATTGGTAAAGATTGGGCTAACCTAATCCAGAAGAAGCAAGGGCCAGACTAGGGCTTCTTCAGACCATAAACAGATGGCAAGCCAACCTTGAAATGGTCCTCAAGACACATCATGGAATGTGTTAACCAGTGCTGCCTTTTGTTCTTAACAAAATCACAACTTACCTGGCAGTTCCCTTCAAATTTTTCCAGAGGGGTTCAGAATGTGTTTCAGAGAGAACATAGCCAACTGCAGGGAGTTGTGATCCTACAAAGACATTCTTTAGTTGCTGCTTAGGCAAGTTGACCCTGAAGGTTCTGGACCAAATTCATCATCTCAGCAATGGATATCCAAGGGAGCTTCTGTCTCAGGCACTGGAATCACCACATAAGGAGGAAGCAAAATACAGGACTATGTAGCACTTTAAAGACTAACAAGATGGTTTATTAGATGATGAGCTTTCGTGGGCCAGACCCACTTCCTCAGATCAAGTAGCAGAAGAAAATAGTCACAACCATATATACCAAAGGATACAATTTTAAAAAATGAACACATATGAAAAGGACAAATCAAATTTCAGAACAGAAGGGGGATGGGGGGGGGGGAAGGTGAATGTCTGTGGGCTAACGATATTAGAGGTGATAACTGGGGAAGCTATCTTTGTAATGGGTAAGATAACTAGATCCTTTGTTTAAACTCAGATGTAGAGTGTTGAATTTTAGCATGAATGACAGTTCAGAGGATTCCCTTTCAAGTGCAGATTTGAAAGGTCTTTGTAGTAGGATGCAGGTAGTTAAGTCGTTGAGACAGTGTCCTTTCTGGTTGAAATGGCAAGAAACTGTTTTTTCTTTGTGATCCTGTCTGATATCTGTTTTGTGGGCATTGATCCTTTGGCGAAGTGTCTGAGACGATTGTCCAATGTACATAGCAGACGGACACTTTCGGCACATGATAGCATAAATTATATTTCAAGTGACTTTTAAATGAATTTTAAAACAAGCAATTGCCTAATGCTTTTACAGGAGGGGAAAACTGAACCAAACTGCACTTAACTGATTACAAACTTTATGATTATAATTTGATTATATTAAATTACTATCTCTAATTTGCTTAAGGCAGCGCAGCATGCAAGCAAAAAATACAAAAACAAAGCCAATATAATGATAATAAAAACTCCGTCCACAGCCAGCTTCTCTATGGTTATTTTAGGGCAGCTGGTGGAGTTAGTCATTAATCTCCCTCTACAACTTAACAACTCCTGGGTTTCTATTTCTAACACTCATACTTGGCCTAAATATAACACCACTACACAACACAAGATTATACAATTTACAGAGAGTGGTTAATAGAACTCAGTTACACTGTACAAAATTACACAGTGAAATTAACATGATTCAACTATTAACTAAACCAATAACTAATATATTTAAGCAATACTTACAAATCCAGCAAAGATAACAGTGTAAAGACACACTAGAACGCAGAGCATGCTCAGAACTCGCGCAGCCCTATCTTTGACTCGAAGGGTGGGGAGGCAGCCTCAGGGTGATCAATCCTGCAGCCGGGCAAAAAGACATGTGCCCTCAATACACGGAACCTTGCTGAACAAAGGGGTCAAGGGTCTTTTATAGCATAACCTGATATCCGGTACCTTATTAGGGTCTGTTTCCTGGCCAGGCCTGATAGGCTTGTAATGAGGTAATGTGCAATAGTGCCCTATAAGATTTTTCATGATGCCCTCCTGATGGCCCTGTGGACAGTACCGGGTGCGGGCATGGTCAGTGTGCATGGCAGTTGCGTCTTATCTACCTATGCCTACCTCCCTACCTTCAAGGACTGGTCAAGAGAGTCTTATTTATCTCTTGCAGCTGTGCTCTATCTTTTCATGCTCACCTCCCTGTTCTTAGATGCCTACAAGGTTAAATTCCATTCACTGAAAGTTGCATTGTGCGCTTACAAGTTATGCTTTCTTAGAGTGTGTCAGAGGCCTACATTTTCTGTGAGGGGCCTTTGTGTGGCAGAATGGGCAATGTGTGCATGAGGCCGTGGTCAAAAGGACCGGCTCTGCGACAATAACATGTCTATTTTATGTATGAAAATGTAGGAGTTGGAACTATAGAATATACTATTGCCTTTTAAGAACTACACTGACAGTAAAAACAAGGAGAAATCCCGTGGCACTTCTACAAGGACTCCTTGTTTTTGCAGGTACAGGCTAACATGGCTACCCCTATGAGATTTTACACTGACAGTACAAGTATTTTTGTATAATCATAGAAAATAAATACTATAAATGTAGTTTCTTTAATAGCAGTATTCCAATTCAGAAATTGCAAATATGTCTTTTTCTATCCATTTGACACATTTTATTTTTACTAGGTTTAATACCAAATAAAATATTTATTGACATTCTTCTTGACTTGATTACTTTGAACCTTGGAACAAATAGCCTTCCTGATGTATGGATGCGCCTCACACTTTCAGATGTAAGTTTTACTTGCTGTTTTCATTTATGTAGATCTCCTCCCTCAAAAACTTTGCCAGTTTGTCTGGTGAATATGCAGTTCTGGATTACATATAGTAAATATGGCCTTATCCTTACCATTATCTCCAGAGGGAGAACTTAGAAACAGCAACATCAAGTCACTTGCCTAGGATTGAGATAGAATCAATGGCAGAGCTGCAGAAACTAGCTCTCCTGAGTCAACTCAGAGCTTATCCACAAGACCATATTGGTTGATGTAAAACCAAGATATGGGAATATTCAAGAATAGGCAAAGGTTGGTCCTTCATAGTGTTAAATATATTTTTCCATGATTCTTGAAATTACTGAAGTCAAAAATCATATTCCAATCTATCTAAATGTTTTAACATTAAATTTCCCAAATGATTAGGTTTTATTAACAGCACATGCATCCAAAACTAAAAGACAAGGAAGATGATCAGATTTAGACAATTTGGATTCTTCTAGGGAAAGACTCTGAAGATGAAATGCATTTACAATGAAAGAGGATTAACATAAGACTTTAATGGATTGATGCACTATAGAAAACTTTGTGTGGGCTCTTTGTACATGGGTGAATTTCATTGAGTACCTGATCAACCCTAAAAAGTTTTAAATAAAAGGAGCTCCTATTGACATAAATTGGAATTACAGATGCGCAATACCTCTTGCATTGAGGCCATAAATCTCTAATCTTTGCATCATAAATAAATTAAATAGAATGAATGTACATCAGATGTTCCATTTGTCTCTAGTGCAGAAATATATGCAGGCTGAATGGAGGGTTACTTACATCACTAATATAGAATGTGTATCTCTTTATGTATCCCATAGTATATTTTTAAATATCTTTTGTCCTCAGAGGTATTAGATCTGCAAAACCATGCTTTGTTTGGTTACTTCCCTTTTGTAAGGGAAATAAAAATTTCTATTACATACACTTAATTTTTTCAACTTTCCTATAAGTGTAATCTACGCAAAATGACTTTGTCCAGTCAACAACAGCCTCATCTGCTAGTAGGTAATAATTGACTGATCTGTGGGTATAACCAGAACCAAGGATCCATCTACCCATCTATTCTTTCATGCTCACCATTTTAGAGGGAAGTGCCAAGTGCATAGTTTTCCTCTTGCTGTAGGACATGGTTTGTCTGGAAATGGGTGACGGGAAAGGATCACATGAGGATTACCTATTGTGTTCCCTCCCTTTGGGCATCTGGTATTGGCCACTGTCAGGAGACAGGATACTGGGCTAGATGGACCATTGGTCTGACTCAGTATGGCCGTTCTTATGTTCTAAGGTCTGCATAAAATGACTATGCAGGATCTGAGGGGTTGTCTTACTCACCTGTGCAGCCACATTAAGACACATTAAAGCACAATCTGATGCTAATCATCTAAAAGTCAGCATAACAAAAGTCCTTCTGTATAATTGTATGGAATTGTATTTTAATCATGTAAGAAATGTATATTCACACAAATATATTTCAAACTATTTATAATTTTATTTTTATAGTTACAAAATCTGGCAACTACATTAACAGTGAGCTCAGAACTTATTGATTGGCGCAGATTCTTGTTAACAGCAGCTCAGCCATGGCCAGTTCCCTCTGTGATGCAGCTTCTTAAAACCCTGCATAGTTTTAAGGCTGTTGATGAAGCTGGATCAGGCTTTGTTACACAGGAGTATTATAATCAGGTTAGAATTGTTTCTGCTTTTGGATAATATTATCAAAAGATGTATTATTAATTTTGTCCATTTAGTTTGTTCATAACAAGAATAAGCTTAATTAGATGGATTCTGTACATTCATTTATGTTTTTCCTCAGGAAATAGTTTCTAATGAAAATCCTCTCTCTGTTCCAGAGAATCAGATATTGACAACTGTTATTTGATTCTTGTTATTTCTTCTCTTAATTTATGCAGATATTTTGTTTGTTTTTGAAAATTTTACTTGGGCTGTAAGATATCTGTAATTTTATCATACTTAGTTAAATAAAAAAAATTGCAAATGAAGATGAATTTTTCATCCTGAAGCTAGTGGGAAGTTGCAGGATTCTTTGGTTCAAATACATAAGAAAACTTTAATATGTGTCTTTGTTTTGCATAGTTCCCCAAGAATTTGGGGGAGGGAGGTTTAGAATTTTAGAGAAGACAACAGCTGTTTTTGACAGGCCGCTATAATGCTCTTCTTGCAAAAATAAAAGTTGACAATATAATTTTAGAAGCCTTTCAGAATTTCTTTCTCCAAAGTATAACTTATCCAACTAGTTACGAGTAGCAAGTGTCCCAAGACATTTGAAAAGAAACCAATCCTGCCAGCTCTGGAAAAACCACAAAAAGGTGTAGCTATAGACGTTGCACCCACCTACACATTATTGTGGTATTTTTCACTGCAGTGCTAGAGATTAAAATATACCAACAGCTCCAAAGTCAACAGAATGTTAATGCAGCATTTTTAACACAGGATGCTAGTTTGCACATCCTTTTAACTCAGCATCTGATATGAATGCTGTGTAGTCTGAATATTCTAGCAATTGCCCTGCAGCCATGTCAGTGTGTTTAAACCGGCAAAACAAAACTAAGTTTACTGCAGTAAGAAGGTATTCTTTCCTCTCCCTTCCACCAAGACTTTCTTGCATTGTAAGTGGTGAGTGAGGAAGAATGATCTTTGAAGGGTTTTTTTTTAATCCCTTGAGAAATATAGCTCCATTAATTAATGTTAGCCCTATAAAATGTCCTGGTATGAAATAAAGTGGTGATAGTCCAGACCTAGATTCCACCTGTCTTAATTTTCTGTTGCAGAGAACATAGCATGGACAACTAGCTATACATCAGTAAATTCTATGGCTGTATATAGGCATGAAAGGATTAGAGCCCAAAATCATCTGGCATTGATCACCTGAGGAAATCTAATGGCCACCTGTGTAAACATACCCTCAGTTACTTCAGACCCTCAGAATCATCAAAAGTTAGAAGCAAGTTCCTAGGTCACTTCTGAAAATAGGACTTAGACTTCAGTACTTAGATGTTTTTGAAATTTTACCTGAAGTCTATTTAACTCTGCAGAATGCCTCCAAAAACCTTCAGTATCCTGAAAATCATACCAGAGACCCAGTAATTTTAACTAACAGTAATGTATACTGAATTTTTTGTAATTTTACAGCATAAATACACATTCACATAGGGGAAATATGAAACCAGGCTTTTTCATACTTATGAAAACCAACAAAGAACTCTCCTGACAAAGTCAACATTTCTGCTCTGTTACACCTTGAAAATGCATTGAAATCAAAGGAATTGTACGGAAAAACTTAGGGTTTGCTTCACTACTTTTAAAGCGACCCTATGATAAACGCCATCTTTCTTTTATCATTTACATATCTTTAGTCACTTTTACATGTTTAACTTTTTGATGTAGAATTACTGACTCATCAGCTGTAGAGCAGAATTAAATATAGGGTTAATGAGTCACTTGTTACAGTCCGGAAAGTAAGAAAAGAGCAATAGCACTGAGTTGGTAAAAGAGCTGTTCAGCCATTTAAAGATGTGTTATCTGTAAAGAAAAGCCACTGAACTTTTAAAGGAGGATCTGAAAAACTAATGTGAAAATATCTAAATTATCTGCTAAATTCTCGCTACTAACTTTTCTATAGAAAGCGACCAGTACAGAAACTTGGCACTTAGCTGTTTTTGAAAAAAACAACTTAATACTGTGTATTAAATCTACTTCTTGCAACAATATTTGTATTAAAATGCAGAGTGCTGTATATTGTGAATGATAGAAAACGTAATGATTCACCTAAAGGGGGAGAAAAGGATATGAAGAAATTTCAATTAAAAAAGTCAGTCCCAAGAGGATTTTTAACTGTCTTGGCAACATTTCTAAAAATTTAAAGATATTATTTAGAGGGTTTGAAAATACCCATATTGTTCATTAATCCAATGAGAAAAATATTGCAAATGTTGTTTGAACTGAAAATAAGATATATAAAAATTTAAACAAGGTTCATTCTCTATTTCATACTCATAATGTCATGAAAATCAAATTCATTTATTCTGTATGTTGCTTTTCCCATGAAGCAAACAATGAAAAAATAAACCTCAGTGAGTATAAAAACAAGAATATTTGTACATAAGCACATTCATTTTACATAAATGGGATACTGACCAAATGAATTTTAAAATGTTATTGATGAGAATTTTGCCTAAATAAAAGGTACAAGTTTTGATCTATAATGAGTAGAGACTAGATTGTAGCCTGTCTTGCATATCCATCCAGGAGAGGAATGTCATATAAGCAAGGGCACCATTTTGGGTGCATGGGGAGGGTGGCAGCAGCCGTGTGCTCTGAGATACAGCTAGCTTTTCATCTCATTCTCTGGACGCTAAAGGGTATGTCTACACAGCAAAGTTATTTCGAAATAACAGTAGTTATTTCGAAATAACTTTCCTAGCATCTACACAGCCATTCCGTTATTTCAAAATTAATTTGAAATAGCGGAGAGCTTATTTTGAAATTGGTAAACTTCATTCCATGAGGAATAGTGCCTAGATCAAAATAGGGGGCCTCCAGTCTTCCCAGGGTGCCCTGGTGGCCTCCCTGGCCACAAGGCAACTTCTGACATGATGCCCTGCTGGAACTGGTTCCACCCAACCTTAAATGCAATTCAACTCAGTGTGGACGTGCTATTTTGAAATAGAAAAACGCTATTTCCAAATGCATTTTGTGGGTAGAAGAGTTATTTCTAAATAAACTATTTCAAAATAGCTTATTTTGAAATAATGGTGTAGTGTAGACATACCCTAACAGAACGAGGGAAAAGAACTTACATTCCTTGCTTGCCTCTTATGTGAATGCAAGTACTTTCCCCTCACTCCCTTAGCGTCCGGGGAATCGGATCAAAAGCTAGCTGCATCCTGGAGTGCACAGCTGCTGCCCCCCTACATGTCCAAAATGGTGCACAGGAATGCAGGGGCAAGATTAGAAAGGCAAAGGCACAGAATGAGCTCAAACTAGCTACGGGAATAAAGACAAACAAGAAGACGTTTTATAAATACATTAGAAGCAAGAGGAAGACCAAGGAGAGGGTACGCCCACTGTTCAGTGAGGAGGGAGAAACAGTAACAGGAAACTTGGAAATGGCAGAGATGCTCAATGACTTCTTTGTTTCGGTCTTTACCGAGAAGTCTGTAGGAATGCCTAACATAGTGAATGCTAGTGGAAAGGGGGTAATTTTAGAAGGTAAAATAAAAAAAGAACAAGTTAAAAATCAGCTAGAAAAGTTGGATGCCTGCAAGTCACCAGGGCCTGATGAAATGCATCCTGGAATACTCAAGGAGCTGATAGAGGAGGTATCTGAGCCTCTAGCTATCATCTTTGGAAAATCATGGGAGACAGGAGAGATTCCAGAGGACTGGAAAAGGGCAAATATAGTGCCCATCTATAAAAAGGGAAATAAGAACAACCCAGGAAACTACAGACCAGTTAGTTTAACTTCTGTGCCAGGGAAGATAATGGAGCAAGTAATTAAGGAAATCATCTGTAAACACGTGGAAAGTGGCAAGGTGATAGGGAACAGCCAGCATGGATTTGTAAAGAACAAATCATGTCAAACCAATCTGATAGCTTTCTTTAATAGGATAACGAGTCTTGTGAATAAGGGAGAAGCGGTGGATGTGGTATACATAGACTTTAGTAAGGCGTTTGATACGGTCTCACATGATATTCTTATCAATAAACTACGTAAATACAACTTAGATGGGGCTATTATAAGGTGGGAGCATAACTGGCTGGATAACCGTACTCAGAGAGTAGGTATTAAGGGTTCACAATCCTGCTGGAAAAGCATAACAAGCGGGGTTCCACAGGGGTCTGTTTTGGGACCAGCTCTGTTCAATATCTTCATCAACGATTTAGATATCGGTATAGAAAGTATGCTTATTAAATTTGCAGATGATACCAAGCTGGGAGGGATTACGACTAATCTGGAGGAAAGGGTCATAATTCAAAATGACCTGGACAAATTGGAAAAATGGTCTGAGATAAATAGGATGAAGTTTAATAAAGACAAATGCAAAGTGCTCCACTTAGGAAGGAACAATCAGTTTCACGCATACAGAATGGGAAGTGATGGTCTGGGAAGGAGTATGGCAGAAAGGGATCTAGAAGTTATAGTACACCACAAGTTAAATATGAGTCAGCAGTGTGATGCTGTTGCAAAGAAAGAAAACATGATTCTGGGATGTATTAACAGGTGTGGTGTGAGCAAGACACAAGAAGTCATTCTTCTGCTCTACTCTGCGCTGGTTAGGCCTCAATTAGAGTATTGTGTCCAGTTCTGGGCACTGCATTTCAAGAAAGATGTGGAAAAATTGGAGAGGATCCAGAGAAAAGCAACGAGAATGATTAATGGTCTAGAGAACATGACCTATGAGGGAAGGCTGAAGGAATTGGGTTTGTTTAGTTTAGAAAAGAGAAGATTGAGGGCAGTTTTCAGATATCTAAAAGGGTGTCATAAGGAGGAGGGAGAAAACTTGTTCATCTTGACCTCTGAGGATAGAACAAGAAGCAATGGGCTTAAACTGCAGCAAGGGAGGTTTAGGTTGGACATTAGGAAAAAGTTCCTAACTGTCAGGGTGGTCAAACACTGGAATAAATTGCCCAGGGAGGTTGTGGAATCTCCATCTGTGGAGATATTTAAGAGTAATTTAGATAAATGTCTATCAGAGATTGTCTAGACAGTATTTGGTCCTGCCATGAGGGCAGGGGACTGGACTCGATGACATCTCGAGGTCCCTTCCAGTCCTAGTATTCTATGATTCTATGATATAAGGTATTCTCTTATTTCTTGTACTTGCTGACCTCCTTAGGCCCATTATGGGCACTTTCCCATGGAGCTTGGACTGGTAGAGTGCCGGGAATGGAAGCCTTGCCTCTGGCCTCCGACATTCTGGCAACACAGTTGTGCGGGTGCACCAAGAAGATGGGCAGTGTGTCAGTTGTAGGGCTAGCAAAGGATTCACCTCATTTGGTGAAGGGGGAAACCAGGAAGCAGACTACAATTCTTCATCTCAAACAGCTTCTTGGCCTTCCTGGTTTACTAAAGAAGTATTTAGTAAATCCATAATTTACTTCTTAAGTGTATGCAAAAGAATAAAGTTTCAATACTTCAGGGGAATTTCTAGGTACAAATTCATTTGTACATAGACAGCAGCAGTATAAGGTTTGAGTTGCTACAATAACATTCAATAGTCACTTGCTCATGAAAAGAGTGTTGCAAAGTGTTCAAGCATCTAATTAAATTAGTCACAGTAGAATTGTTAATTACAACAACAAATTTTGAACTTGAATAAATGCAAAGGCAGGTTTTATGCTTTGTTAACTTAGCTCTTTCTGTGATTTTAGAACAGAACAGTCTGGTCACTTTATTTAAGGAGATAAAAATCAATATCTTTTTTTTTAGGTTGGTTTATGGTTTAAAGGCAGTGAAGATCTAAAAATGCCAGAAAATCCTACAGAGCCTTTGCCTTTTAACAGACTGGAGCATCTTATAATGGTAACTATTGAAAACTGTAAAGAAAACTCAAAAGAAAGCACTGGTCATTTTTAATGCAATGGTCCTTTTTTTCAGTTTGAATGACCTCTTATTTTGCAATCTTAATGCCTACTTATTTTACCCAGCCATTATTTCTGCCTAGAAAACTATAAAAAAAGATCTTGGGAGCAGTTGATAACATAATTGGCCACAACTGTCACTGATAACATGAGTTCTTCTTCCAGTAGTGTCCCCGTGGGTGCTCCACTGTAGGTGAAGGGTTGCCCTGAGCCGCAGATTGGAGCTTTGTATAGCAGTTTCCCCTGTTGAGCCACGCATGCCCAGGCGGCGTCTCGAGCCCTTCCCGCCTCCTGAGGAGCGCGGCTCAACCCCCTCCCTTTCAGTTCCTCTTTAACTGCCCTTGTCAGTGGACGGAGCAGCCAGGAGCTCCCTGTCAGACTGACTACTTTCCCCTTAGTTATTTAGGCATAGTTACCTTCCCCTGTTTTATCCAAGTTAGTCTCTCCTTGTTCTCTTAAAAAAAATAGAAATAGTAAAAATAGACTTAATTAAAATCCCCCCTCAGGGGCTTGAACTCACCTCAGACCGGGACGCCGGTGAACCGGCGTTCTCCCGCCTGTCAAAACAAGAGACACATAAAGATGTTAAAAAAAAAAAGTAGAAGAAGCAAAACCACACAAACATATATTACTATAACAATATAGAAGATAAATATAATAATTTCAAGAAAGAGAGAGCCCGCCATGTCCGGCTCCTCAGGTTTTAAAAAGTGCGGTCAATGCCAGGACCCAATGCCGGCTTCAGATGGTCACTCGGACTGCATACGTTGTTTGGGGGAGACTCACTCTCCCCACAACTGTACCCATTGCAATTCCCTAACGGCGATAGCCAGAAAAGACCGTGAGCTCCGCCTCAGAATGCTTTTATTTGAAAAAGCTCTACAGCTTGCGGGGGAACAATCTATACCGCGACAAGAGCCTCCGCCGCCTTCCAAGAATACCCAGAGAGCAAGAGCCTCTCCATCCCACTCCCTTCCAGCCTCTTCCTCTCCCAAACGCAGAGGAGAGGCACACCAGGCTGGGAAGTCCCCTGCCACTAAGGCTTCGGGGCGATCCTCGCACTCCGCACTGGCATCGGGGCGCGCAACAGCTGAGCGGCCCCGGGAGCGCTCTAAACAGCCGGCACGGCATGAAAAGCTGGCGCCTTTTCAAACTGCAGTGCCGCTTGAAACCCTCTGTTGAAACCCTCTGTTGAAACCCAACGCTTCCAGCCCCAGCGCCGCTTCAACCCTCTGTGGTGCCGAAAGCCGCAGCACGGCTTAAAGCTGCGGTGCCTATTAAAGTCACGGCACCGCAGCAAAAGGATGGCCAGCCTCCAAAGTCACTGGCACCAGCTGATGCTCTGCTGGTCCTGCCACAGCCAGACAAGCAGCCAAATGAGGCTGCTGGGGATCAGCCCCAGCAAGAGACTGATTCACACAGCAGGCATCAATATCCTTGCCTACCCTCTACTTCTTACTCTCCTGGGAGATCTCCATCAAAGCAATCCCCTCCCAGGTTGATATCACTGTTATCTCTTCAGGACGCTCCCCTTCCTGATGATGACCACCGCACGGTCTATTCTTCGCGACACCCGTCACCTGGGAAGGCTCGCTCCCACCATTATAGGGCTCCGCCACAACATAGCCCATGGCACCCATACTGGCCTTACCCACCTCCACCTTATCCACCGCAATGGGGACCGTGGGAACACCGGGAGCCATATGGACACCACTCCCAGCCTCGCTCCACCGCATCCCGGAGAAGCTTGCCTCGGCCACAACCCCTACCTC
The DNA here is from genome assembly GCF_049634645.1 of Pelodiscus sinensis. Classification (NCBI taxonomy): domain Eukaryota; kingdom Metazoa; phylum Chordata; order Testudines; family Trionychidae; genus Pelodiscus; species Pelodiscus sinensis. Next base: position 106,542,670 of record NC_134716.1, on the reverse strand, counting down.
CAGCAAGTCTTTCGGAGGACGAGGCGGAACAAATCTCAGACAATGACGCAGATAGTCAGTTAACGTAACACACTCTGATGCCCTTGATATGCAAACAGAGGATGCCATAGTACCATCAGACACTGGAACAATTTACGATCTAAAACAGTTCCAAGAACTATTCAAGAGAGTAGTGACAAACCAGCATGTCTCCCTGCAAAAAGTGCAGAAGAAACAATACCAATTGCTAAACAACCTACACCCAACACTACATGGTAAGATTGCCCTACCCATAGACGAGGCAATCATGGAGACCTCAGAGGACCTGTGGAAAATGCCTGCATCCATCCAACCAACTAACAGGAAAATTGACAGAAAGTACTTTGACCCCTCAAAAGACAATGACTTTCTCTTCACTCACCCACAACCTAACTCACTAGTCGTGGACTCAGCACAACAATGAGCGAAGCTTCCACAATATAGGATGTGCAATGCAGACAAGGACCACAAAAAGTTGGACTCCTTTGGCAAGAAAGTAAACTCCTCTTCCACTCTACAACTCAGAATATCAAATTACTCTGCTCTCTTAGTTGTCACGACTTTGACAACTACTCAAAACTGGGAGAACTAATGGCACACCTCCCCGACTCCAAAATACCCATTTTAAAATCAATAGTTCATGAGGGCCATATGATCGCCCGCACCGCTCTCCAAACGGCAATGGATGTAGCTGACACTGCAGCCTGAGTTACAGCTACAGCGGTGGTAATGCGTAGAGCATCTTGGCTCCAGTCGTCTAGAGTTCCCGGCGAACTCCAGCCCAAAGTGGAAGACTTACCATTTGACAAGCAAAAGCTATTTGCAGCCACTACAAATGAAATGCTCCACAACAGCAAAAATTCTAAGTCCACACTTTGCACGTTAGGTTTGTGCACGCCACCCTATAAACACAGGCGATACACCCCATATAATTCATATAATCGATACCAGTATGGACAATACAATCGACCACAGAGGCCTTATGAAGACACCAGACCAAGACAGCGAGGTCCCAGAAGGTGACCCAACCAAGCCCGCCCGCTGGCTACCCAACCATCTAAGCAGCAAATTTGAACATTTGGCCCGCAAGACCTCCCTTTCGATCTAGCACCACCTCATCATAGCCATCTATTCAACCACCGTTGGCGCGCCTTCCTCCCACAGTGGGAATCCATAACATCAGACTGCTAGGTCATAGAGATAATTCGAGTGGGCTATACCATCCCTTTTATTTCTATCCCCCCTACCTTTCCCCCTACCCCATCCCTTTTTGGGGACCACTCTCACGAAACCCTTCTAAAACAAGAAATTAATCGGCTCCTCGTCATCAGAGCTATAGAAAGGGTACCCCGAGAGTTCCCCGGGAGAGGGTTTTACTCGAACTATTTCTTGACCAAGAAAAGAACAGGGGGTTGGAGACCTATATTGGATCTCCGCAAACTGAACAAATTTCTCAAGAAACAGCGTTTCAAGAAGGTCACTCTCTCCGCAATCATTCCTGCACTAGATCAAGGGGACTGGTTCGCAGCCCTCGACCTCCAAGATGCCTATTTCCATATAACCATCCACCCTTCCCACAGATGCTTTGCGCTCGGTCCAGACCACTTCCAATACAACGTTCTTCCCTTCGGCCTCTCATCAGCTCCGAGAGTATTCTCGAAGGTACTAGCGGTTGTAGCTGCGTCCCTCAGACAGCAGAACGTTATTATATTCCCCTACCTGGACGACTGCCTTCTAAAGGGATCCTCATACGCCGAAACCAACTCTATGATTCATATGACCACGACCTTCCTCAATCGTCTAGGCCTCCTGATCAACAAAGACAAATCAACGCTACACCCGGTGCAATATATAGAGTTCACTGGCACATGACTGGACTCCGTTACAGCCCGAGAATACCTATCTCAGCAACATTTCGCAACGATACAGGAAATTATAACCGGGATGCTCACAATGCCTACCACCACAGTACTTACATGCCTCCGACTAATGGGACACATGGCTTCCACCACCTACGTAGTCCACCATGCTCACCTACACTTTCGATGCTTCCAGCTCTGGATGGTGACTGTTTATACCCCATCGCAACATCCTCGAAGCAAGAGAATTACTATCCCACCAAACGTGCTTGCATCCCTATGGTGGTGGACTGTACCAAACTATCTTCTAGCGGGGGTCCCATTCCAGCAAACCGAACCCACTATCCAAATTACCTGAATCTTGCAGTAATACATTTAAAATATAGTATATATATTCAGAGAGTGAGGGAGCATGTATAAAGAAGAGGTAAAATGTCATAACTTTTTTTGTGAGATTTTACAAATTCCTATTTTTTTTGAGAATCCTCATTGCCAAAAGCAAAACATGTAGCAAAAGCAAAAAATGTAGATTTCCTTGATTTTCCCATAGGCTCTCAACACTTTTTGAAAGTATATTTCTTTTCAGCAGTCATTACTTTGCACATACATTTAACCGTGTTCTCTAGAAACTTTTGATTTAAAGTGGCCAAATATGCTTTACATTAATTATTGTTAATGTTTTTCCTTTTCTAGTTTTTCTTTATTTTATTTGCTGATGCCAGAAAGAATCCATCTCAACTTGACTACACTAAGATGCTGCTCTATTTTGCTTCACATCCTGATGCTGTTGAGGGAGTCTACCGAGCACTTAGTATTGCTACTGGAGCATACATCTGTAGAAAAAAAGAGGTTTCTGCTCCACATCTGGTAAAATATAATTATATGAATCACTAAACAGAGCTGTAATGTTGCTGACAAGTTACAGTTTCTGATCTGATGACTTACGGTCGGATTCAGAAACCCTTACTCATTTTGTGTAGGAACTATCTTCAGAAATAGTACTACTAACTACGCAATACCAGCGTCAGAAAAAATACTCAAAATAAGATGCTTCTCAATATTAATAAGGGCATGAGACTCTATTCCTTGAACAATAACAAAATTGCAGGGCATTTCCTGGTAATTAATGTCTAGTACAAATGAATTGAGGGCATCCTTTGTTCTAACTTCAGACCACTAAAGCCAGCTAACTATAATCCCCAGTAGATATACTGCACTGTGGTTATTACTATTGCTATTATAAACAAAAAAAATGTAAATGTTTCATTACCATTTTGAGACCTTAAAAAGTTTATTTTTTAATATTTCAGTTCACCTTTTAGTCAGATGGATTAGTAACAGTTGCAGTAAGTTCAGTAATTTATTGCAAAGTTTAGTCTGAAATGTCAAGACCATTATGAATATATAGACATATTAAATGAAATCAACATTTTGAATTATGTTTAGATTTCTTTATTTTGTTGAACTGTTTTCCTAGTCTTTAATTACCTTTCAAACAATACTGAATACTCTTTATATCGAAGTATAAAAATCATGACTGATCTTGTAAGGTATCCATGCCGCACAATGTATTTCTGCTCACAACTTTTAAAGAGCTCTATACTTGTATGCATGATGAAATCTCTCACCGCACTTGCAGAACCACAGTGACTACTACTTCCTTAACCTACTTAAACTGCAGTTCTTCTTTGAAAAGTAATTGTATAAAAATGGCATTGTTTGGTGCTGCAGATCTACCCTGTGTCTATTCATAGTCACATCTTCTCACTTTTTTACTACTCTTTACTCCTGTTAGTACCATATGTAAACCAGCACAGCTTTGGGAAAGGAAGCACAGGTATAACTGAGGCCAGAATTTGGCCAGCAGAATCTTACCCCATGGTAAAGAACACAACTTGACTTTTAAGATCCAGGTAGAGTCTGGATGATAGCCAATTAAGGGGGGAAAGAACTTTTTACATGTAAAGTGAGACTACATAATATGAAAATCTTTGAGACATCATAAATATGAAACCCCACTCCCCCATTTTAGAGGGTTTTTTTTTTTAGTTTATATTTTAAATAAATGTGAAGCTAATCTACTGTAAATTTGAGAGAGGTTGTCTGTGTGCCTGCCTGTTTAAGAAATCCTCCTAAATGGTAATAGCTTAGACCACTAATTCAGTATATTGCTTATCATGTATTAAAACAAGGTATGAGTTCCCATTGTGCCAGAAAAATGGGCTGCGCCTGGAATGGGATTGCTTCTCATAAAACCATATATAAAAAAGAGAGAATCACCAGGCAGATGAAAGGGGCTGGCTGGGTGACCTCCCTCCCTTCCCGCTTTGGGACTGCCTCAGTCCCGAGCTTCCCACCTCCCTGGACACCCTTCAGGGAGGGCAGGGAGGCTAAAGTTCCCCCACCCCTGTTTCATATGGGAACATTGCTGGTTGTTCCACTTCATTAGGAAGTGAGGGGAAAGTGCACAGTTTACTGCATTCTTCAGTCTGGCTGGGGTTTTATGGTTTTATGAGAAGCAATCCCATTCCAGGCACATCCAATTTTCCTGGCATAGCCAACCCTTACATTGTTTTAAGTTATGATAAGAGGAAGCTGTTTACCAAATTTGGTGGCCCTAGCTGTTACCGATTAGGAATTCTTGAACAGACAGACAAACTCTTTTAAATTTATAGTAGATAAATGTCAAACTGAAATGAATGCCTAAGTGCTAGACCACTTACCACTGAATCATCATATATAAATGCTTTCTTTTCCCAGTCTTTTTCCCACACTGGTATGCTGATAAAGGAGGAGGAACCTTTGGTGGAAAAAGAAGAAATCTTGTATTGTACAGATGAGGGAAGAATTTCTATGGAAACTCTACTAAGAGTGTTCCATCATGAAGGAAGTAAAGCTGGTGACAACCATAGATTCAGTGATCAGCAAACGGCAGGCAGTAATAATAAGGTTTGTTGGTTAAGCTAAAGAGAGTTCTATCTCTTGCGATATGACCACATTTATATTAAACCCATCATTGTACATTTTAACAGCATATTTTAAAGTATATTTTAAATCCTCAGCTAGGATGTCATATAGAAATACACACTGTAATATCTGTTTTATGAAGTGATTCTTTTTTCAGTTTTCCTAATAAATTAAACGAGATTTTTTTTCCTTGAAGCATTTCATGAAAATATATGAGGAACTGGGCTCTGAGCATCTGAAACCCATTCCAGTTACCCTTCTTTTGAAGCATCCTTTCATTCAGGACTTGATTAACAACTACCAGGGGTATAAACTTCCTGTAAGTATTTCTTTTCTGCAAGGGTCTACTTTTTAAGTATACAAAAATCTGAAATTTGTACTATTCTAGAAATCTAAATTTAATGGTACGAAATACTTCAAATTCACAAGTGTAGACTCTTTAATGGGCATTGCACATTGTCAGTTCAGACTGTGTTTGATCATAGCATAGGTGCACGGTGTGGGTGTGGGAGAAAGTGCAAGACGCCTTACTCTGCCCCAAGAGACATACATACTTTCAGGAGAGAGATGATCACCCCCACAGGCACAAGTCAGACAGAACTGGGCAGAAAAGAGGATAGATCCTAGAGTTGGCCAGGTGGAACTGGGAAGTCTAATTAAAATGATTGTTCAATATTCTCATTCGTCCTGTGTGCTTGCAATCTAATGGAGGGACTGGGCCTGCTAAGGTACGTCTAGACTACATCCCTTTGTTGGCAGAGGGATGTAAACGAGGCACTTTGAAAGTGCAAATGAAGCGGGGATTTAACTATCCCACGTTTCATTTGCATAATCGCATCATGGCGCTCTTTCGAACAAGCACCATTTTGAAAGTGAAACCGCAGTCTAGATGCAGTTCTTTCAAAAACTGCAGGCTTTTTCGAAAGTTCCTGTAAACCTCGGATCTTTCAAAAAAGCCTGCCGTTTTCGAAAGAACCACGTCTAGACTGCAGTTTTACTTTTGAAATAGCGCTTTTTCGAAAAAGCTCCATGAAACAATTATGCAAATGAAGCATGGGAAATTCAAATCCTGGCTTCATTTGCAATTTCCAAGTGCCTAATTTACATCCCTCTGTCGAAAGAGGCATGTAGTCTAGACACACCCTCTGAGCTCCTCCTTGGGTAGAATGACTTTGCTCCATTAGAGTCTTAATGGCATGCTCTAGCCATAAATTACTAGGGATGAGATAATCTACTCACTTCTATGTTATATAGCACTCATATGAATGAAACCTTACAAATAACAGAAAATGTTTGAAAATAAATATATGCTATATAAATATAAAAATGTTGCTACTGTAGTGTTAAGGTTTAAACACCTTGCAAAATTGTGACATTTAGCCATAGTCTGGAAAAAGGCAAAGCAAAACCAACAACTGTGTCAGATATCTCACTGTTGCACAAAAAGCTACCAGAATGTTTTATACTAATCCACATTCTCCAAATAAAAAACAAAAAATATAGTTAAAATGGGCACATTAGGAAGGAGAACAAAAGGAACTTTTGGTTCACATTTTAGGAGCTGATCAGTTGCCTTCTCATTATCTTTCAGTAAAACTATTTTTGAAAGAAAAGGCCCTAGTGTGTAATAGTAAAACCCCACATCACAAAAGTAGTGATAATCATAATGGGGATAGTGGTGATGGTCAGTGTGTTAGCAGTGATACCACTTAAGTTTCCAAGTGATCTCCAGAACAGAAAAATATAAAAGGATTGGCAACCATATTTCATTAGAAACTTCCAGTTAAATTTATTTTTGGTATTCCTTAAATGCCCACGTACTCTCATTTTAAAGGAGACTCAAAAAAATGAAATAAGCAATTCTGTAGGTTCATTATTAGAGACAATTTCTTGTGTCCATGGTGCTTATATAAGTAAAACATTTTCGTATAACTATATTTTAGTTCAAAAAGGCATCCCTGGCACTTTACTCCAACTTTGGACATTTTAGGTAGATTCTTATTAACACTTCTGCCACTTTTCGTGCTGTAAAATGGCCTTAGAATACCTAAAAACACGGCCCTACAGGATTTTACCCCAAATGAAGGTTTGCTACAGTCTTCCCTCTTGGTGCTAAATAAATGCATTTGCTCTAGGCTCTGTGTCTGTTTCACTGAAAGATGCTATTTATCCTTTGGACTGTGAAACAGACTCAACCCCCAATTCATTGTCCCTTGCACCTGCTGCCTCCCTAATTTGTGTCTGGACTTTACAGGGCTGAGTAAATCTGCTATGAAAAAGTTCTATTTGTATGTTTGTTAATATCACTTTTCAGAATGGGAAGGAGCTATTGTTTTCCATTTTCCTTTGTCCATTACTGCAGAAGGGACTCCAGTTTGATGTGCTTCTTCATATCTCATCATTCATATTTGAGAGTTCTCCAGAATAATCTCTGTGGCTGATGCCATATAGTGTGAGAGTCAACTGGGGGATTATCAAATCTGAGGCCCTCCCCAGTGACTACCCGTCTTCATTTAAACTTAGGGTTTGGTACCTGCCTCTCATTTCCAATTGCAAACTAGGTTATTGAAAGCAGAGATTAATCGCTGGTGTCCTTCAGCCATATTAGAGTATATAGGCTCCAACTTCTAAGGCAGCATTACTCAAATATGGCCAACCTGACCACATGTGGCCACCAGCGGCTTTTCTTCTAGGCACTGATATGGGGTAGGGGAAGTAGCCCTTCCCCCAAGATGGCCAGCAGGGATTGACCCTTCTCGCATATCAAGAAACAATCTCTGGAGGACCAGATAGGCAGTGAGATCCCAACCTTCCTGGGAGTAGAGGGTTTGGGCTTTATCCCTGGGGTAGCAGGTGGCAGGCTCCAGCTGTAGGGGTTTAGGCTGCACCTGCAGGGCTTTGGGCTCTGGCTAGGGGGCTTGGGCTCTGCTGTGGACCCCAGATTCCATTTGTGGGGTTCCCGGCCACATGGAGGTGAGCTCCAGCACTGGGCCACCACCACTTCCCCATCACATCTCCCTTTGTTGCCTTGTTTGGTCTGGTCTTCAGCCATGCGCTAGTGGACTCCATTCCCTAGCCATAGGGCTTCAGACTCAGGCCAGGGCTCCAGGCGTTTGGTCTCAGGCCCTGGGATCTGGCTGCCAGGTTTCAGGCTCAGGCACCAGCTTTGGCCCTACGGTGGTGGCACTAGCCTCAGGTTCACCCTCTCTATCGTCCCTTGTACCTGCTGCTTCTCTTCCTGCCTCCTCGTCCAAGGCTTAATTTGTAACTGGATTTGCCAGGGCTAAGTCCTCTGTGAAAAGTTATATTTATATGTTTGTTAATATCACTTTTCATAACAGGATTTAATAGCTAGATGGGAGGCTGTGAAAAGTGATATTAACATATAAGTATCACTTCACAGTAGTAGACTTACTAGCTAGCAAGTAAAAAAAAAAAAGGCATCGAAATAAGCAACAGAAACAACAACAAAAATGACAAGAACATGCAAAGCACTTAATTTGTGTTCTTCTTGTATTGTCCCCATGGGTGTCCCGGCACCGCAGATCAGAGTTTTCCGCAGAAATAGCCAATTGGGCTGCACATGCGCACAAGTTAAATCATGCCATTCACACCTTGTGCTTTGCGTGCACAGCCTGCGCCCCCTTCAGTTCCTTCATTGCTGCAACCTTCCTCAGCTGCAACCTCAAAAAAAAAAAAAAAAAAAAGAAGAAGAAGAAGAAGAAGAGAAGCCAGATCGAGAACAAAGACAGAAGTATCTATCAACACTTCTGTCATGCCGGGCTCCCTAGGCTTTAAAAATGGTGTTGTGAGCCTAGGCCCACGAAGGACAGACACTTGTCCTGCATATGGTACTTGGGGGAAGCACCCATTCCTCAGAAATGCCCCAACTGCAGTAAATTGGCTGAAAGGGCTTGCTGCAATATGGAGATGTGCCTCTGCATGCTCCTTTTTGATAAGGCACTTCAATTGCCTGAGTCTGGGGTCTCTTTCTCCCATTCTGACCCTCTCAGGGCAAAAAAGCGAAGTGCGAGCTCCCCAGCATTGAAAATGGTGTTGAAAAAGAGAATCTTGCCAATGCACTCTCTGCCAGCCACTTCATCCACCTGTGTCAGCACTGGGGACAAGCCAGGAATATCCAGTACCACAACCAGCTGTTGTGTAACAGCCATGGAACCGAAGTCCAGGCACAGTACATCGCTGGCACTGATCACTCCATCACTGACACCAGTGCCTGCCAGAGTGCCAGCACTGATGAAGTTGTGAGAGTTGAACAGACCTTCCACCAGCCGGCACGGCCTGTGCTGACTAACCCGCCTGTCCTGACTAAGGCTTGCTCAAAATCTAATTTAACGCCACCTAGAACTGATAGTCTGGAACTGACATTGTCACTGGCTCTGATGTCACCCTCATTGGTGCTGCATTCACTGGCACCAGCAGAGCGCTTTTTGGAGCATACCAGCTGTGCGCAGTATGGATGGTCTCAATACACTTCTCTACATTTTGTGGCACCGCGTACCAGAACAGTGAGGCATATCTCTCTTATCACCTCCTCCCTCGACATGAGGCTCAGTTAGAGCTCCCCATATCTCCAGTCTGGTCCTGTTGGTTTGCAGCAATTTCGAGGATGATCTTTGGAGTATCCTTTGTCAGATCACTCCTCACCTACCAGGTCCTGCTATGACAAATATAGACACACACATGCCTATGATCACTCCTCCCAGATGGTGTTACCCACCACATTATTCTAGGCACTGGTCACATGTCTCCAAACATTGATCAGTCTCCAAACATTGATCCAGTGCCCCATCCACACCACCTGCCAGGCAACCACATGGGCACGTGGCCTGCTGCCTGACAAGCAGCCTGCAGTGGAAGAAGGTCAGATAATAAGAGGATGAGCCTTACCACCCAGACACTTCTCCTACTGACCACTCCTCATCTTCTCCAGATGTGGCAGTCATCCCAGGAGATGTCTCCCTTGTGAATGATTTGAAACAGTTCCAAGAACTGTTCAAGAAAGTAGCCACTAGTCAGCAGGTGCAGCCCATCTTCTAAAGAATCTCCAACCAATTCAGAGAGCCAAGATCACACTATCCATTGATGAAGCAATTTTGGAAACTGCAGATGAGATATGGCAGACCCCTGCTTTGTTCCCTCCCACCAACAAATGCATGGACAAGTAGTATTTTGTTCATGCCAAAGGGTTAGATTTTCTGTTCACTCACCTGCAGTCCAATTCATTAGTAGTGGATGCAGCACAGCACAGGTCAAAGCTTCCCCAGTTCAGAAATGTTTCCCAGGATAAAGAATCCAAATGCATGCATCTATTTGGCAGAAAAACTTACTCATCATCACCTCTTCAGCGCCGCATAGTTAATTATTCCACCCTCCTTGCTAACCATAATTTTGACAATTATTCTAGACTTGGGGTATGTCAGCCATTATTTCGAAATAACTGTACTAACATCTACACAAGCCATCCGCTATTTTGAAATTAATTTGAAATAGCGGAGGGCTTATTTTGAACTTGGTAAACCTCATTCCACGAGGAATAGCACCAATTTCGAAATTGCTATTTTGAAATAAGCACTGTGTGGATGCAGAATAGGGGATATTTTGAAATAGGGGGCCTCCAGCCCTTCCCAGGGTGCCCTGCTGCCCCAACCAGGAAAACTCCTCTCCTCCCCCTCTCCCCAGAGCCTTTAAAGGGGTAGAGTCTGGACAGAGTGTCTGTGCCAGCTCCAGGCCTGCCAGCCCAGAGCCAATATTCACTCACCCTGACCCAGTGTCCCCAACATGAGCTAGGAGCCAGTGCCAGCCAGCCCTCTACCGCTTCCCGGGCCCAGTCCCCCAGCTCCCGGAGCTTGCCAGGGGCCAAAGAAGGTGGGCACCTTCCTGGTCCGATGCAGAGATCATGGACCTGATTGAGGTTTGGGGGGATGCCTCCAACGTCCATGATCTCCGCACTAGACGGAAGAACACTGCCATTTACAGCAGGATGGCTGCCAGCCTGGCCACCAAAGGCCACATCCGAACCCAGGAGCAAGTTCAGATGAAAATTAAGGAGCTACGGCAGGCCTATGCCAGGGCCACAGGGAGCAACTCCCAAACAGAGGCAGACCCAGAGAGCTGCCCCTATTTTGATGCCCTGGACCGCATCCTGGGGGGCGGGATGGTCTGTGCCCCCAGGTGGTCATCAACCCTGGGGCAGAGGGCCTTGACCAGAGCATGGAGGAGGAGGACGAGGAGGAGGGCCAGGAGCCTCAGGAGCCCAGAGGTAGCATGCCACGCAGCCAGGACCCCCGAGGCGTCCCAGCGGACCTGTTGCCGGTGTCATCCGGGAAGGCAACAACATGTGAGTGCTATCACTGTCCCCTTATGGGGGAGGGAGATCAGGGACTGTGCGCGTGGGCCTTGCTGACCATGAATCACACAGCAACCTGTGCACATGCAAGCATGTGCCATGCCACCCCTGGGCACATGGCCCCAGCTGGCTGCCACACAGGGGTCTTGGCTTGTTCTTCTTTGAGTGGCCCCGTGGGTGCTCTGCTCTCGGTGTCGGGTCCCATCCCGGCGCCGCGGCTCGGAGACTTTTCATAGCCGTGCTCCGCCGGCTTGCGCATGCGTGGTTCACCAGGATAGCGTTCGCGCCGTTGATCAGCTGCGCACGAGCCGGCAACCGTCAGTTCCTCTCAACCGCCTCAGGTCGCGGTCGGAGCTCCCTGATCTCTTTTTCGGTCATGGTTTTAGATAGTTGTCTACCTGTAAATAGTTAAAGTTTTAGTGTTAGCTGTGTTCCTGTTACTTGTTAGGTGTTCTCTTGTTTAAAAAAAAAATTCTTTAAAGCCGTTTTCACTCAGAAGCGCTGCAGTGAAGCGCTAAACTGTGAAATTGTCTACCCACAGCAGGGTTGCACAGGGATCAGTTTTTTTCTGTAACTCTGCTGACAATGCCAGGATCGACTGGTTTTAAGAAATGCTCAGTGTGCCGTGAAGCCATGCCAACGGCTGACAGCCATGACACTTGTATTAGGTGACTGGGGGAGACTCATGTTCCTGACAAGTGCACCCATTGCCGTAAGTTAACTTCAAGAACCTGGAGGGAGCGGGAGATGAAGATAAGGATGCTTATGTTTGGCAAGGCGTTGCAGCCTGATCCTACCCCCCCAGCAGCCACAAAAATCTCCCAGCACAAGAGGAGAGCGGCTTCTCCAGGACCGGCTGGCTCCAAAACGTTAAAGCTGTCCCCGACGCGCTCCCTCCCTGCAGCAGTCTCAACCCCGGCAGCGGCTTCTAAAGTGACCCCCGGGGGTCCAGACAACTTGCTGGAGCTGGCATAAGAGAGCCCCCACCATCCAGAGGCAGAGCGGATTCAGTGCCGATATCAGGAGCGGCGCCGCAGCTGACCAGCAAGCCTGCACCGGCTTCAGCTGCGTGCTCCTTGAAATTGACGAACGCGCTGGCACCGCAATTGACCAGCCTCCCGGCACCAGTTTCAGCGACACCCAGTGGATCGGCACCTGTTTCGCCTGCCCCAGCGGTGACATCGGCACCGTCTCCTCCAGCACCGAGACCTGAGGAGGGTACTCAGACTCAGCACCATTGCTAACCCTGGCACCGGGGGCCCTGCCGGCACTGACACCAGATCATCATCAGCTGACCTCTCCGGTACCATCTCACCTTCACTCGGTGCCTGGTTCCCCTGTGCTTCGGGCTAGGGATGAGACTTCAACATATAGGAAGTCATTGTCAAAGACCCATCATAGGGACAGGTCTCTTTCTCCATCTGCTTCACCAAGAAGGTGAAGTCGCTATCACGGCTACTTTTCCCCCTGGCGGATTAGGTACAGCCGGCACGATTATAGGGACATGGTGTATTTAGATGCACATCGGTCCTGTTCACAATCCCGGTCGCCCTCCCGTCTCTCGAAGTACGGATCGGTGAGGCGCTCTCCATGCCGCGTCTATTATATCCAGCATGGTAGCGCACGTTCTTCTCGATACCCCTCTCCGTCACCTCTGAACATTACTGTGAGCGCTATCATAGATCATATGATGATTGTCCCCAGCGTCACCATTCACCACCATCGCATAGGGGATCTTCTTACATCTGCCAGTCACCATTAGCGGAATACTTACCTCATCGATCACAACCACTATGCTCACCTTCTCCAACTAAGAGCTCAACAATCCACTTAGACCAATCTGAACCAGAGGAGGGTCAGTTATCGGAAACGGAGGACCCTAAGACGGAAGCTTCCCCAGCAGACTGCCCATCGTCTTCCCCGGATGAAGCGATTTGCCCAGTTGAAATCTCCACGCCGGATGATCTGAAACATTTTCAGGATCTCTTCAAATGAGTGGCAGACACGCAAGACATACAGCTAGCAGATGTGCCTGTTAAGAAACATCGCCTTTTGAAGAACCTCCGCCCACAACAACATGCGAAAGTCGCGTTGCCAATCGATGAAGCGATTATGGAAGTGGCGGACGAGATATGGCAAACCCCAACATCGGTTGCACCTACAAGTAAAAAAGCTGATAGAAAATATTTTGTTCCAGCAAAGGGGTTGGACTTTTTATTCAGTCACCCCCAACCTAATTCACTGGTAGTAGACGCAACACAACGTAGGGGTAAGGCGCCACAGTACAGAAATACCCTTTCGGACAAGGATAATAAAAAATTGGATATCCTTGGGAGGAAAGTCTATTCCTCAGCTACACTTTTACTTCGCATTGCAAATTACTCAGCCCATTTGTCGAACCATAATTTCGATAATTACTCCAAACTAGCAGATTTGTTGCACCATCTCTCAGACACCCAGAAACCACTCCTGAAAGCAATAGTACAGGAGGGGTACGCGTCATCTAGCGCTGCACTTCAGATTGCTATGGATGTGGCTGATACAGCAGCTCGGGCCGGCGACTGATATCGCCAAGAGGAGATCATCTTGGCTTTTGTCAGCAGGGGCGCCGAAGGAGTTGCAAAGTAAGGTTGAGGATCTGCCCTTTGACAAACTTAAACTTTTTGCAGCAAACACCGATGAGGTCCTCCACTCAGGAAAAGACTCACGCACCACTCTACGTACACTGGGGATGTACACACCTTTCTTCAAACGTAGGCGTTATTTCCCTTACCAACGGAGATATGACTTCAATTTTCCTAGATAGCAATCACGTCCTTTTGACAACCAGCATCCTAGACAATGCCCCCAGCGCAAGCGTCCACAGCAGAACCATTCGGGTAATCAGCAGTCGACTAAGCAACAGATTTGACTTGCTTGTCGAGGATGCAAACCAATTGCCCATAGTCAATACGGAAGCTCATCATTTTTTTCACCATCGTCTACGCTCTTTTTACCACCACTGGCCTACGATCACCACAGACAGATGGGTGCTAGAGGTAGTTCAATCCGGCCTCTCCATCCCTTTTCTCTCTATTTCCCCTACCATTCTCCTCTCCCCGTCCCTCTTCAGGGACCCCTCTCACGAGAAACTGTTGGAGCAAGAAGTTCAACGTTTGCTCACCATCGGGGCGATAGAGAGAGTTCCCAAGCAGTTTTGGGGAAAAGGTTTTTACTCCCAATATTTCCTCATACCAAAGAAGTCGGGAGGATGGAGACCCATCCTGGACTTCGAAGACTAAACCGGCACCTTCGAAAGCAGCGTTTCAAGATGGCAACTTTATCTACCATTCTTCTGTCATTGAACAAAAAGGATTGGTTTGCAGTCCTCGACTTGCAGGATGCTTATTTCCACTTAGAAATTCACGTGGCACACAGACGTTTCCTTCGTTTCCGATTGGGGAGCAAGCATTACCAGTACAGGGTTCTACCATTCGGCCTGGCATGTGCTCCCAGGGTTTTCACCAAAATGTTAGCAGTGGTCGCGGCCCACCTACGCAGACTAGGGGTAACAATATTCCCCTACTTAGACGATTGTCTTCTCAGAGGTACGACCTATATGGGAACGTGTCATATGGTTCGGACAGTATCCAACAAATTTGCTACCTTGGGCCTTCTCATAAACTTGAAAAAGTCAACACTAGTTCCATCCCATAATCTCATGTTCATAGGTGCGCACCTCGATTCAACTATGGCACTCACGTATTTACCGATGGAACATTTTATATTAATCAAGAAATTGGTACACACGGTGGTCCATGCTCCAACAATCCCCACACATGTCTGTCTACAGCTGTTGGGGCATATGGCTGCTGCCACCATCGTAGTGGGCAACGCAAGGTTACGTTTTCGTTGCCTCCAGCACTGGTTAGCCACGGTTTACATCCCGTCAAGGCACAGTGTCAACAGGCCGCTAGTGGTGCCGCAGTATGTCCAGGAATCCCTGCAGTGGTGGACCAACCCGACCAATCTTCTCACAGGCGTTCCATTTCATCGCTCTCAACCTACTACACAAATAACTACAGATGCCTCCCTCATACGTTGGGGAGCTCACATGGGCAATCTCACGGTCCAGGGACGTTGGTCGGCAAGAGAAATGCTATTGCACATCAATGTGCTCGAGTTGAGAGCGGTGCAGCATGCGTGCAAGCATTTTCAGTCACGCATTCAAAATACAACGACCAGGATTTTAACGGACAACATGGCAATTATGTTTTATATAAACAAGCAAGGAGGTGCCCGATCCCGTTCTCTTTGCACAGAGAGTATCCGTTTATGGAATTGGTGTATTACCAACAACACTGTTCTAATAGCTTCCTACCTGCCAGGTGCTGACAATTTAATAGCGGACTCTCTCAGCAGACGTTTTCCACACGACCACGAGTGGGAGATTCGCACGGACGTACTGAATCGTATCTTCACTCGATGGGGATTTCCGACGATAGATCTGTTTGTGACAGAACTCAATTTGAAATGTCCCAATTATTGTTCGAGAGCCGGGATAGGACGCCATTCGCTGGGGGACGCCTTCCTTCTCCATTGGGGGACGTCATTACTGTACGCTTTCCCACCAGTAGTATTAATTCCCAGAGTTCTCGAAAAGATCAATGTAGACCCAGGACAACGGATCCCTCAGTCATCCACGACCGGTGGTCCTACACCAAACTGCGTGGATGCTGGCTGGTTTACCGACTCCGAGCAATCCTGCTCTCAGCGCGTCAAACAAGTGTTGATGCATAGTCGGAAACAATCTACTCGAACCGCTTACACAGCTAAGTGGACAAAGTTCCAAGCATGGTGTGCGGACAATAACGTGGACTCGCATTTTGCACCCTTACCTTGTATATTGGATTACCTCTTGCAACTACACGACAATGGCTTGGCAATTGCATCGCTACGGGTGCACTTGGCAGCAATTAATGCGTTCCATCATAGGGATGATGATATTTCCTTGTTCGCTCACCCCACTACAAAAAGGTTTCTGAAGGGGCTCTCGAATCTCCACCCCCCACGGAGGCCTCCCCCTCCATCATGGAGCTTGGATCTGGTCCTACAAACTTTGACTCGTCCCCCTTTTGAACCCTTAGCAACAGTAACATTACACTTACTGACGGTCAAGCTGGTTTTTCTCCTTGCCCTCACTTCAGCTCACAGAGTGAGTGAGATAGCAGCTTTTATGGCCTCGCCGCCCTATACAGTTTTTTCGAAAGAATCAGTAACGTTGAGGACCCATCCAGTGTTCATCCCGAAGGTGTCTTCTGAATTCCACATAAACGAACCGGTGGTCTTACCATGCTTCTTCCCAAAACCTCATACCTCAACGCAAGCAGCACACTTACAAACCTTGGATGTGAGAAGAGCGTTGGCGTTTTACATCGACAGAACACGGGGTTTTAGGAAAACGGACCGTTTGTTGGTGTCAGTAGCGAGTCACTCAAAAGGACAGCCTTTAACTTCTCAGTGTATTTCTAAGCTCATAGTTTTATGTATATCCATGTGTCATTCACTGCGAGGGAAGCCTCTCCCCTCTTGCCCCAAAGCTCATTCAACTAGGGCAGTTGCTGCTACTATGGCCTTTCTCAGTGGAGTGTCCTTTCGTGACATTTGCAGAGCGGCAACATGGTCTTCGTATGCGACTTTTATGAAGCACTACGCTATAGTCGAACAGTTTTTCAGATTTTTCTGTGGCTACAGCAGTACTAAATCGTGCTGATAGTCTTGATTCCGGAGCGCTTTAATTCTGCTCAGTGTACTGCTCTGGAGTCACCTAGAGTGGAGCACCCACGGGGCCACTCGAAGAAGAAAAAGAAGTTACTCACCCTGTGAAGTAACGATTGTTCTTCGAGATGTGCCCCGTGGGTGCTCCATGACCCGCCCTTCCTCCCCGCTCTGGAGATTTCTTCTTATTGTTTCTTTCAGATGAGCGGATGAGAGGAACTGACGGTTGCCAGCTCGCACGCGGCTGATCAAAGGCGCGAACGCTATCCTGGTGAACCACGCATGCGCAAGCCGGTGGAGCACGGCTATGAAAAGTCTCTGAGCCGTGGCGCCAGGATGGGACCTGACACCTAGAGTGGAGCACCCATGGGGAACATCTCGAAGAACAGTCGTTACTTCATAGGGTGAGTAACTTCTTTTTAGCCACACGTGTCTGTGAAGAGACATGACATGCTCCTGACTCCAGGGTGGAACACAGCAGGACGCCCTCCCTCCACATGCCCCCTCTACACAGAGGCAGGGGACGTCTATTCCCCCCCCCCCCCACACACACACCCACATTATATACTGCACAGGGGCATGGGTGCAGTCCTAGGGCAGCTCCCACTCCTGGCGATAGCAGGATATCTTGAACATGGCCTCTGAACAAGCACATAGGATTTGACGGTGCGGAGATCTGTTGTCCTCGCCTTGCAGAGGAGGGCTGGGCTTCATCCACTGTGTCCCCAGGGATAACTGACCACTTCTCTTGTTTCTCCACAGCCTCACCAGCTGCAAGTGCAGGGTGCACCACACCACCCAGGACATCCTCCCACACCCGAGGACTCCGCAGACCCACCCGTGCAGCGGAGGGGTACCAGTAGGAGCACCTGGGGGCACTGCGAGCCCTGCACCACACCCTCAACCACTGAGTGCAGGAAGACCTGCAGCTCCAGAGGGAGCAACTTGCCCAGGGCTGTAACATCTGAGAGCACTTGCAGACCCTGGTGTAGAGCTTGCTGCCTCCTGTTGCTGCCTCCCCAGGTACCGCTCCTCCTCCCACTCCTTCCCCCCTCCCACTTCTTCCTCCACACCCTTCATACCCTCCCCATCTCCTGGGGACATCGAAGCCCCTGCACCTGTGGTGCTGGGAGATAGTTGGGACAGCAAGACCACCAACCCTGAGCCCTGAGATTCTCCTCCCTCTTCTGCCCCTTGCCTCCCCCTGCCAGCTCCCTCCTCCCAGGTTTCCTCCTCCCCTCTCCCACCTTCTTTCCCCAGTCTCACCTCAGTTTCATTCTCCCCCACCCACCCCAGTTTAGTTCAATAAAGAGACTTTGTTGTAATGAACGCATGTGTCTTTTATTGTACAGCAGGAAGGGGGGTTAGGGAGGGGTAAGTGGAAGGACGTGAGGGAGAAATGAAGCACAAGTCCCCAGTGGGGCACACCAGGGAGACTGTTACAGCCTGCAGAATGTGCTGCCAGCCTCGAAGCAACATGTCCAGGAGAAGCACCAGAGTGCCCAGGGGTGGCTCCGGCTCCAGGCTGTAGAATGCTGTGGTGTCCTGAGTAAGGTCAACCAGAGGACACAGAGAAAAAAATGCTTTGCTGTTCCTCTGCGAGGTAGGCAAGCAAGCAGGGAAACCCGAGAACTGGCTGTCCAGGAGGGTCCCTTTAAGCACAGGCCTCAGATAGCCTCAGGCAGCAGCCACACAAAATAACTCCTGACCTGGTGCCCTGACAGGACCAGTTCCGGCCGGCCTTAAATGTGATTCAGCATCCAATCAGTGTGGACGTACTATTTGAAATAGCAAAATGCTAAGAAGGGGAAAGGAGTCCAGGAGAACTGGCAGTATTTTAAAGAAGCCTTATTAAAGGCACAGAAAGAAACCATTCCGATGCACAGCAAAAAAAGCAAACATGGTAGGCAACCAGATTGGCTTACCAGGAACATCCTTGGTAACCTTAAACACAAAAAGGAGTGGAAACTTGGATGGATGACTAGGGAGGAATATAAATATATATTGCTCGAGAATGCAGGGTACTTTCAGGAAGGCGAAAGCGCAATTGGAATTGCAGCTAGCAAAGGATGTGAAGGTCAACAAGAAAGGTTTCTATAGGCATGTTAGCAATAAGAGGGTGATCAGAGAGGGTGTGGGACCCTTACTGGATGAGGGAGGTAACCTAGTGACAGATGATGTGGGGAAAGCTGAAGTACTCAATGCTTTCTTTGCCTTTGTCTTCACGGACAAGATCAGCTCCCAGACTAATGCACGAGGCAACTCAGCATGAGAAGGAGGTGGACAGCCCTTGGTGGGGAAAGAACAAGTTAAGAACTATTTAGAAAAGCTAAACATACACAAATCCATGGTCCCAGATTTAATGCATCCAAGGGTACTGAGGAAGTTGGTAAATGTCATTGCGGAGTCTTTGGCCATTATCTTTGAAAACTCGTGGAGATTGGGAGAGATCCCGGATAATTGGAAAAAGGCAAATGTAGTGCCCATCTTTTAAAAAAGGGAAGAAGGACAATCCAGGGAACTACAGACCAGTCAGCCTTACCTTAGTCCCCGGAAAAATCATGGAGGGTATCCTCAAGGAATCCATTTTAAAGCACTTGAAAGAGGGGAAAGTGAACAGGAATAGACAGCATGGATTCATGAAGGGCAAGTCATGCCTGACCAATCTGATTAACTTCTGTGATGAGGTATCTAGCTCTGTGGACAGGGGAAAGTCAGTGTATGTGATATACCTTGACTTTAGCAAAGCTTTTGATACGGTCTCCCACAATATTCTTGCCAGCAAGTTAAGGGAATATGGATTGGATACATGGACTGTAAGATGGATAGAAAGCTGGCTAGACTGTTGGGCCCAACGGGTAGTGATCAACGGCTCAATGTCAGGTTGACGGTCGGTTTCTAGTGGAGTGCCCCAAGGATCTCTTCTAGGACCAGTTTTTTTCAACATCTTTATTAATGACCTGGATGAGGGGATGGATTGCACCCTCAGCAAGTTCACAGATGACATTAAGCTAGAGGGAGAGGTAGATACGCAGAGTGACCTGGACAGATTAGAGGATTGGGCCAAAAGAAATCTGATGAGGTTCAACAAGGAAAAGTGTAGAGTCCTACACTTGGGACAGAAGAATCCCAAGCATTGTTACAGGCTGGGGACGGAATGGCTAAGTAGCAGTTCTGCAGAAAAGTACCTGGGGATTACAGTGGATGAGAAACTGGATATGAGTCAACAGTGTGCCCTTGTAGCCAAGAAGGCTAATGGCATATTAGGTTGCATTAGGAGGAGCATTGCCAGCAGCTCCAGATAAGTGACTATTCCCCTTTATTCGGCTTTGGTGAGGCTACACCTGGAGTATTGTGTCCAGTTCTGTGGCCCTCACTATAGAAAAGACGTGGACACATTGGAGAGTGTCCAGAAGAAGGTGACCAAAATGATTAGGGGGCTGGAGTGCATGACGTATGAGGAGAAACTGAGGGATTTGGGTTTGTTAAGTCTGCAGAAGAGAAGAGTGAGGGGGGATTTGATAGCAGCCTTCAACTTCCTGAAGGGAGGTTCCAAAGAGGACGGAGAAAGGCTGTTCTCAGTAGTGACAGATGGCAGAACACCGAGTAATGGTCTCAAGTTACAGTGCGAGTGGTCTAGGTTGGATATTAGGAAAATCTATTTCGCTAGGAGGGTGGTGAAGCACTGGAATGGGTCATCTAGGGAGGTGGTGGAATCTCCATCCCTAGAGGTTTTTAAGTCTCGGCTTGACAAAGCTCTGGCTGGATTGATTTAGCTGGGATTGGTCCTACTGTGGGCAGTGGGCTGGACTTGATGACCTCCTGAGGTCTCTTCCATCTATATGATTCTACCCCAACCCTCCACCTGAGCCCAACACTCCCCAGCCTGGAGCCCCCTTCCCTGAGCCAGCATCTTCTTCACATCCTCCTGCATTCAAATTCCCTCCTAGAGCTTGCACCTCTCACGCTTTCCGACACCTAAATCCCTCATTCTCACCCTAAATCCCTCATTCGCTCATCCTGTCTCAGCACAGTGAAGCTAGACTGCAGGAGTTTTTCTGGCAAACACACTCTTTTGGCAGCCCTTGTATTCCTCATTCCTTATATGAGGGGGCTTCCCAAAGAAGGGGTTTTTCCGACATTTGACCCAGTCTAGACAGGCCAAATGTCGGAAAAATTTCTTCCAACAGAAGGATTGAAAAAAAGTGGCAGTGTAGCCATACCCTGAGAATGTATAAGGGCCGGGGATAGCAAGTAATTGAGAGCAGGCGAACCTAAAGGATGGGGCCTCATGGAAGGGGTCAAATCTTGGGTAAGCAATGGGGTAGATCGTGGCTTGTCCTGACATTTAAAAAGTGATCTTCGGTGTAAAAAGGTTGGAGACCACTGCTGTAGTGTTTTTATAGTACATCCATAAATAATCTTGTTTTTCATATGTAAATGGAGATTATCAGGATTCCAAGAAGCTCAAGAGCAAGACCAATCAGAGTCATTTTCCCTGAATGCAAATGTAGGATCTTCTGTACAACAATCTGTGTATGCCAACTTGCAAGTATCTGGGGGTATGTCTATACTACCACCCTAGTTCGAACTAGGGTGGTTAATGTAGTCAATCGAAGTTGCAAATGAAGCAATATCCCGGGCTTCATTTGCATCTTGCCGGGTGCTGCCATTTTTAAATCCCCGGTAGTTCGGACTCCGTGCCCGTGGCTACACACGGCATGGAGTAGGTAGTTCGAATTAGGCTTTCCACGAGGAGTAATGGTAGTTCAAATTAGAAAGCCTAATTCGAACTACCTACTCCGTGCCGTGTGTAGCCGCGGGCACGGAGTCCGAACTACCGGGGATTTAAAAATGGCGGCGCCCGGCAAGATGCAAATGAAGCCCGGGATATTTAAATCCCAGGTTTCATTTAAATCCCGGGCTTCATTTGCAACTTCGATTGACTAAATTAACCACCCTAGTTCGAACTAGGGTGGTAGTGTAGACATACCCTGAGGCTACGTCTACATTGGCATCCCTTTCCGGAAAAGGGATGCTAATGAGACGAGTCGGAATATTTAAATCCCCCGCGGCATTTGCATTTACATGGCTGCCGCTTTTTTCCGGCTTGGGGATAAGCCGGAGAAAAGCGCCAGTCTAGACGTGATTCTCCGGAAAATAAGCCCTTTTCCAGAGGATTTCTTATTCCTACTATTCAAGTAGGAATAAGAAATCCTCCGGAAAAGGGCTTATTTTCCGGAGAATCGCGTCTAGACTGGCACTTTTCTCCGGCTTATCCCCAAACCGGAAAAAAGCGGCAGCCATGTAAATGCAAATGCCGCGGGGGATATTTAAATCCCCCACGGATTTTCAATTCCAACTCATCTCATTAGCATCCCTTTTCCGGAAAAGGGGTGCAGTGTAGATACAGCCTGAGGGTCTTAGTACATAGTGTGGAGACCAAAATTATTTCTGCAGCATGTTTTAGGAATACTTTTAATACTGAAAATACATAAGGCAGTCTGGAGCTCAAGAAATATCTCTTGATCTGTCAGTAAGCTCTGATGCATACATATCATGATTTGGCAGCTTGACTTGGCTTGATGCTGATCTGAAATCTTTATTTAACTGTTACCCCCAGTCTATTTTCTTTAGAGGGTTTTTATTGCTAATTAATCTCAACAGACATGGGGCTCTGTACTCATAGTACTGAAAAAGAAAGCAAGGTTATATTCGGTAACACTTGTTACAGGCGTGGTTCCATACTCTCTGCCCATAATCTCCATTTCTTTGGAGTCTTTCTGTAAAATTCTGATTAAGTGGGGGGGGAAAAACTAAGGGTATAGCTCCTTATACAAATTTGCCTCAATTGTGAATATTCATGAAGGAGCATACTCATAGTCCTTGTGGCCACTATATCCTTTCTATAGAAATCTGACTACATTGTCCAAAACACATAAAATCTCAGGAATATAGTTCCATTTTGATAACCTATTTGGAAAACTACATTTGATAGGTAGGTAAACGTCCCTTTTCCAATGAAGCAAAATTAAGAATACAGTAGCTTTAACATAAAAGGTTTTTCCATATATCCTCAAATGAATATAAAAATCTTTATAAAAATGAAGTTCAACCGCAGTGCTGCTATGTTGAGATCCTTTGCAAGATAAGTATAGCAAAGCAAGGGTGTGGTTTCTAAGGTTAAAATGTTTCTACTTCTGCTGTCATAAACACTAGATGCAGAAAAATATTTAGCTAGATATAGATGAAATATTTGCTTCTAAATATGAAATTCGGGATTTTAAAATATGCATTTTGGAGCACTGGCTGCCTTAGGAAACTTGTTAAGACTTAGAAGGCCTTTCACTTCTGGGTCACCAACTGAAATCAAACCAATGGCATCTTGATGAAAAATAATTACTCTCTAATAGGATGTTTGCTGACCTATTTGAAATGAGTTTGATGGCTCAGTCTAATTCCTTGTGAACCAATAACCCATATCATAAATCTCCACCTCTGTTTGGTGTCCTTTTTGTTAGCCTCAGCACAAAGACCAACTTCTGAATAGACACAAAGATTTTACTACCCTTGTATGAGTTGTTTTTCTTTCCAGATTAGAATTGTGGGATAAGTTCTTTGTTACTATCTATCCTTTTTTGGCTCATCAGACAACTTTATTCTTCGGGGTTGGCAGTCCACACCTGTCACCAGCATACACAAAGTGTGTGTATGTGTATGTGTTTAAGCATTTATTTAAATTCAGAACTGTCAAAAAATCATTATATACATTTTATATAAAGTATCAGAGGGGTAGCCATGTTAGTCTGAATCTGCAAAAGTGATGAGTCCCGTGGCCCCTTATAGACTAACAGATGTATTGGAGCATAAGCTTTCGTGGGCAAAGACCCACTTTGTCAGATGCATTTTATGTAATACTCTTTTCATTGTAATTAAATTACAGAAATAGTCTGCAATAGATCTTTGACATCTACTAATACCTCCTTAGTGTTTAAAATAATCACTTATTTCTAATGCAATACTTTAATCTTAGTTAATGAGGGTAATGTGCACATTTTGATGATTGGTATCTTTTTCCATCAGATTGTCGTTATCTTTTTTGTCTCCCATCCAAAATAAAACGTACATTTTTAGTATATACAGTGTTGTTATAGCCAAGTCATTCCCAGTATATTAGATAATGTGGGTGAGGTAATATCTTTTATTGTACAGTAAACTTCCGATAATCCAGCACCTTTAGGACCCAGGCGGTGCCGGATTATCAGATTTGCCGGACTATCGGAAGGGGGGGCTATGAGGGGTCTGGCGTGGGGGGAATGCCACCCCAGACCCCTCATAGCTCCCCCTTCCAATAGTCCGGCTCTGCCCCAGGCGTTCCTGATTCAGCCGCTGCTGGTCAGTTTCAGCAGTGGCTGAATCGGGGACACCTGCAGCAGAGTAGCTGGAGTGCTGCCGGGTTGGTCCGGTAGCGCCGACCCTTGGCGCGCCGAGACCAACCTGGCAGCACCCCAGCTGCTCTTGGGGATGCCTGGAACAGAGCAGCTGGGGTGCTTCCGGGTTGGTCCCACAGCGCCGCTCCTCGGCGCTACTGGACCAACCCGGCAGCACCCCAGCTGCTCTGCCCCAGGTGTCCCCAAGTCAGCCACTGCTGATACTGATCAGCAGCTGACTCCAGGATGCCTGAGACAGAGCTGCTCTGCCCTGGACTTCCTAGAGTCAGCTGCTGGTCAGTTTCAGCAGCGGCTGAATCAGGACGCCTGGGCAGAGCATCTGGGGGGCTGCCGGGTTGGTCCCACAGCGCCAAGGAGCGGCGCTACTGGACCAACCCGGCAGCACCCCAGCTGCTCTGCCCCAGGCATTTCCAAGTCAGCCGCTGCTGATACTGATCAGCGGCTGACTCCAGGAAGTCCGAAGCAGAGCAGCTCTGCCTCGGGCTTCCTGGAGTCAGCCGCTGGTCAGTTTCAGCAGCGGCTGAATCGGGGACAGCTGGGGTGCTGCCAGGTGGGTCCCTCAGCCCCGAGGGGCAGTGCTACGGGACCAACCCAGCAGCGCCCCAGCTGCTCTGCCCCCAGCTTTCCCGATTCAGCCGCTGGTCAGTTTTAGCAGCGGCTGAATTGGGGAAGCTGGGAGCAGAGCAGCTCCAATGATCCGGCTGCCCGGAGCACTTCCGGGTTCCTGAAGGTGCCGGACCATCAGATGCCGGACCATCCGAGTTTTACTGTAGCTCCTCTCTGTGCAATTTTACAAGCTTCTCTCTCTAACCATAGAAGTTGGTTCAGTAAAATATATTTCCTCATCCACCTGGCCTCTCAGTTTTTCTAATGCATTTGATAACATTAGGTTATTTATGCATAAACATTATTTAAGTTCCTTTTTGTTCCAAATCTCTTAGTTTAGCATATCAAAGCATAGATTTCAAATACATTTATATAGTATTTATATATATATATATATATATATATATATATATATTAAAATGTAACTGCTTAGGCCCTTCCTTCCTGGCTTCTCCTCCTAAAGTTTTTTAAATGTAATATTGTTATTAACTATCTATACATCAGTAGTACCTAGAGGCCTCATCCAATTCAGAGTCCCATTGTTAAGATCCTACCAAATTCAAGGTTCAGTTTGGTCAATTCCATAGTCAGAGGATTTAAAAAATTATAAATTTCATGAGTTCAGCTATTTAAATCTGAAATATCATGGTGGTGTAATGTAGGGCTCCTGATCCATAAATAAAGTGTGGGGAGGGGTTTCAAGGTTATTTTAGGAGCATTGTAGTACTGCTACCAATATTTCTGCCTTGTTTCTGGTGGTGGTGATGCTACCTTTAGTGCTAGGAGGCTGGAGAGCAGTGGCCACTGGCTAGAGAGCCAATTTCTGAAGGCAGAGCTGCTGCCAGTAGCAGAACAGAATAAAGTAGGGGTCGGCAACCTTTTCAAACCAAAGAGTCAAACTACATCAAAATTCAGAACAAGTAGTAAACAAAGTGCTGTATAAAAATGCCCATTTGCATGACTGAAAATATACAACTTAATATTATTGATAATTGACAATTGTTAATAATAACATAAATTAAACATTGTACAGACTTTATTTGATGGGACTTCTGCTGCTGCATCTTTTCACACATTTATTTGAAGTTTACATCATGACTAGTCAAACCCAGCTTCATGCACGCATTCAGGCTGTCTTCTATCAGTCTTATGGTAGGGGATTGGGGATGTGAGGATGCAGGAGTTTGGGTTGGGCTGTATGAGGGACTCAGGGCATTAGGTTGGGGTGTATGGGGAGGCAGGAGTGTTATAGCAGGACACTGGGAATGTGGGGGGGGCAAGAGTCTGGGGATGTGGGAGTGCGGGAGTTTGGTGTTGTGGGGTATAATGGGCTCACAGCAGGGAGTTCAGATGTATGATGGGCTCAGGGTTGGGGTGTGTGAGGGTGCAGGAGTGTTATGGCAGAGTGCTGGGGATATGGCAGTATGAGGGGCTCAGGGCAGGGGATTCAAGTGTATGATGGGCTCAGGGTTTATGTGTGGGGGGGGGGTGCAGAAGTGTTAAGATGTGTCCAGATGGAGGCTGAAGGTGTGAGGTCTGGGTGGAAGGTAGGGTGCAGGAGCAGGCTGGGAGTTGGGTGTCTGGCAGCGGGGAGGGGGCAAGAGGGGGGAGGAGGCAAGGTGTCCAGCCAGGGGCAGGAGCGGGCTGGGGGCATGCTGTCTGGTCAGGAGGCGGGAGGGGGCTGGGAGGTGGGTGTCTGGCCAGGGGGCAGGAATGGGTTTGGGGCAGGCTGCCTGGCAAGGGGGTAGAGGGCAGGAGGAGCCTGGGGGGAGGCTGTCTGGGCAGGGGACAGGAACAGACTGGGACAGGCTGTCTGCCAGGGGGCAGGGTGTCTGGCTAGGGGGCTGGGGACAAGGTGATGGGGCAGGGTGTCTGGGCAAGGGGCAGGAATGGGCTGGGGCAGGCTGTCTGGATGGGGGCGGTTGGGGGAGTGCAGGGTCTGGGCATGAGGTCTCAGGAGGACACTTACTTGCTTTCATGCCACATGTAACACGACTTCCCACTGCTTCCATGCTCTGGAAGGAAGCCTCCAGGCAGAATTCGCAGGGGAAGCCTCCAGGAAGTGTTTCCTGGGGGGCGGGGAATGGGACTATGCACAAAGCCATTTTTTGCTTCCTGGTTCCCCGCAGGCTGGGGAAAAAAAAAGGACAGTGAACTGAGCCATTTTTCACTCCACTCGTTTCACACATGTTGGATGTTATGGGGAGGCTCGGGGCTTTCTCACCCCAATCCTCCCCCTCCCCACAGGAAACCGGTGCTGATATTCCAATCTTGTGGGGGTCAGAAGGCTGTAGTGCCAGCACTGGCTCTCAGCTATGGGATAGCTGGGGAGGGAAGGGGTTGAGCTGGGTCTCCAGAAGAGCCATATCTCCATAGGTTGCCAACCCTTGGAATAAAGGCTGGCATGGTATTTCCACCCTTATATCTGTGCCACTGTGCTAGTCCTCAGTTAGCTGCTGCCACTTGCTAGCCACCCAGCTCTGAAGACAACACAGGGGTAAGGGTGGTAATACTATGATTCCCCCTAAAATAATCTTGTAACCCCTCTGCAACACCTTTTTGGGTCAGGACTCCCAATTTGACAAACACTGACCTTCCCTGTGAAATCAGTATGATATTGGGAATATTGGGAATTATGCTTCAACTCATAAGGGCAATTCCTTTAATCCTTACTTAGTAAGGAGTGCAAGTTGCCCCCTCCTAATCTCTTCCATGCACAGTAAATAAGTTATTTAATACTCAGGGCAGGAAGAGCATTAATGAATCTCTGTCTGCTTCTATCCAATGCTGATGATACTTCTGAATCGTGAGAAACAATTTCTGTGTGTATGGTGTATTAGAGAAGATTTAGCTCAACTTCTAAAAGGGATTTAAGTACGTTTTTGAGAAGTGAGACCAATGTGTGGTCTGACTCCATCTTG
Source organism: Pelodiscus sinensis (assembly GCF_049634645.1). Taxonomy (NCBI): domain Eukaryota; kingdom Metazoa; phylum Chordata; order Testudines; family Trionychidae; genus Pelodiscus; species Pelodiscus sinensis. The sequence goes on along the minus strand of NC_134716.1, from coordinate 106,514,724 downwards.
TGTTCCATCAGTGATGACTTTAGAAATGTAAACACCCATGAAAATATATGTTTATGGCTAACCATTATAAACATTGGTTCAGATATCAAGACACATTATTCTTGCATGAAACTGAAGAAAAAAAACATTTCTGTCTGTTGGAGTTATTGATCAAGAGCAGAAACAGTTAACTCTGCAGTGTTTTTGAGGTCATTGAGAACTTTGGTTTCTTTTGTAATTGTTGGTTACAAACATTGAAGCTTCCTAGAAGAAGGTTTCCTTTGTACATGTAGCATTTTCTGTGTCATTTTGATGTCATTTCCCCCACTGCTTCAGATCATGAATCATATGAATCATTGCACATTTTAGAATAATGTTTAAAATATATTTGTATAGTATATCATGAATGTACGATTTCTGCTTCCTACCCATACGGCATGTCAAAGGTGCATTTTTCCCATGGTAATAAATAGTAGTTCCTTGCAGTTTTACTGATTTTTCACAACTATATATTTTAAAAAGCAAACTTTAGTAATAAACTATACATTCTAGAGTGTCAAAAATATAATTCCCTGGCATCAGGGAAGCCTAGTTCGAACTACCTAGTTCGTACCCCGTGTAGCCGCGCTGCATGGGGTTCGAACGAGCGGGGTTTTAAAAATGGCGGCGCCCCGCTTATGCAAATGAAGCCCAGGAAATTCAAATCCCGGGCTTCATTTGCAAGTGTAGCCGCGGGCACGGAGTCTGAACTACTGGGGCTTTAAAAATGGCGGCGCCTGGTAAGATGCAAATGAAGCCCAGGATATTTAAATCCCGGGCTTCATTTGCAACTTCGGTTGCCTACATTAACCACCCTAGTTCAAACTAGGGTGGTAGTGTATACATACCCTAACTGAGGCAGAATTTGTCCTGAAGAACTTTTCATTTGTGTTCAAGCTGTCCTCTTTATACTTGTACCTATAGCAGGGGAAGGCAAACACCAGCCCATGGTCCAGATGTGGTTCACCAGGGTTAGCCTCTGGCAGGCCGCTGCCACTATATTTACCTGCAGCTGCTGCAGGTACGGACGAATGCAGCACCTATTGGCTGCATAATGCCATTCCCAGCTAATAGGAGCTGCAGGGAGCACTATCCAGTCTGTGCCACTTCTGTCAGCTCCCATTGGCCGGGAACAGTGATCCATGGCCAATGGGAGCTTCAGTTGCTCGTACCTGTAGAGGTGCAGGTAAATATAGTGGCTGCAACCTGCTAGGGGCTAACACTGGCAAAATGCCACTGTTTTATTGCCCACGCCTGACCTATAGGATGCATTGCCAGCACTGTCTTGGGAATAAATCACTCCCGTGAAGTGAACTTCTAGAGCAGGTCAAGCGAAGCTGAAAGAGTGCAAGGCAAGTCCTTACTCTCTGACAAAGTTTTTCACCCATATTATTACTCTGTTATTTGTAAATTGTTGTATAAAGATGTTCCAATCGGAATCAGAATTCATAAGTGCGAGGGCCTCTACAAACACTAAAAAAGTTGAGAGAGAGTTCCTACATGAAGTGTTTATAATCTAGTTATTGGGGGAGGGACAGGAAGAGACAGAGAGAGAGAAGTGGAAAAACAAAAACAGCACCAAAAACCACATATGTTCATGTGCCAAGCAATGTCTCCTCTCTTAGGGGGGAAAAAAAAGGAAAAGATTAATGAAGCCAGATGTAGACCTAATTTACCACAGAAGCAGCTAGATACTGCCATGGAGAGTACTCTACGGGCATGTCTACACTGGGGAGTTATTTTGAAAGAATTCCCCTTATTTCAAAATAACAAGGTAAGCATCCACATTACCAAGCCTGTTATTTCGAAATAATGGGCTTGTTATTACGAAATAACTCCTGCTTGTGAAGAGGAATGAGCTATTTCTGGAGTTATTATTTCAAAATAAATAACCTGGTAGTGTAGACATAGCCTAGGAAACCCAAAGTTAGGCAGATAGATAAAAATCAACAGTGCAAATTCATACCATTATATCAAATATGTAATTGGATAGATTAATGAGTGACATAAACATGGGACTTTCTTTTACAGTTTTAATTGCTCAGTACATAGAATAGAGAAAAAGGTTTTTTCACAAAAATTAACTGTTAGAATTAAACCAGCAAAAGGAAAGATTCTAAGTTGGCCACCATTTCTTAAGCACTTCTCTACAAAATACACACTGATGCAGTGCCTGGATAAGAAGATAGGTTAAAGTCTTAACACTGAATTTCTTAGATTTGGTTATTAAAATTCAAACTTGACACAAATTAAGAGCAATATACCTTGATATTCACATTACATGCTTGGTGCACCACCCCATATACTGATTTCTTTGAAACAATATATATAACAACTCCATAATGAAAAAGAAGTTATTCTTTATTCTGTAATATAAATATTTAAAGCCTATAATAGACAATTATTCTTTAATTAATGATATGCTAACTTGTAATTATTTGGTCTGATAATATCATGTAGTAGTTGTATAGAGGAACGATATTGGCACTATACAAATGATATAAAAAGCTGTAATTTTCTTTACAAAATATTCTGTTGAGCCTTAGTCGAGCAACAGTGCCAATTTTTTTTAATAAAATACATTGAATATCTTATTTGATATATGGAAAGAGTGATTTACATAAATAAATCCCAGTTAAAATGCAAGTTATATACTTACATCTCCTGCCCATTAATAGGACAGTTAGCTTATAAAGAGAGATTGTTACTTACTAATTTATGATAGTGTTTAGGTATATCAAATTGTGACCTAAAAGTTACCTGACATGCCTTTTAACTTTGTTTTCAATTTTCTCATCTGTAGAATATTAAGGTGATTCTACAGTTAGATGAACAGACACAATCAACTGATGGAGAAATATATAAAGATGTAAAAATATGAAAAAAAAGAATTAAACAGGGAGGTTTTTGTTGGAATTGGGACTTGTCTACTTATAAGAGTAAGGACTACAGGTCAAATCCTATAATAATTAAGCATATTACATGCTATCTGTACTCTGCTTTAAATAAAATTATACTTGATTAAAGAAGTGTTGCTATTTTTGTTAACATTTCTAAATAAAATAAAGCTGATTTTAGTTGAGTTTATGATGTTCTTTAATAATTTTATAGTAATGGAATATCTGCCATTTCTGTATGCAAAGCTATCTTTTGTTAATATTGGTGGAATATGACACAAACATTGATATTTGGTAATTGTATACAGCAACCCACAATTTCAAACTAATGAACTGGTAATGTAAGTGAAAACAGAATTTTCTCTCAATTAAACGATGAAAAACTACAGAAAAGCCCTAATGTATGTGAAATTGTAATACTTATTGATACTAGAAGTATTAAAACCTTGTTTTCTAACCTTTCCGGTTTTAATATATTATTTCTAGCTAATTACAATCTGTTGGAAATGTTTCCAAGCTCATTTTCCAGTGCAAGCGCATAGTGTTCACAATAGTAAAATTTCTCAGTGAACTTTGAAATCATTGTTTTTATGATATGATAAAATCATAGAATACTACAACTGGAAGGAACCTCAAGAGCTCATTAAGTCCAGTCCCCCGCCCTCACGGCAGGCCAAACCACCATCTAGATCAGTGGTCCCCAACGTTTTGGGGCTGCCGGGCGCCTGGGGGCGGGGCTGCTTACGCGCTGCACGTACAGGGGAGGGGTCACTCACAGGCCACGTGACTGGGGGCGGGGCCAAGCATGCGCCGCACACCCAAGGTTGGCACCGGCATGTGCCGCGATCCCGTGCAGGGGTTGCCCAGGTTCTGCGCGGCCGGGGCCGGCGCGGGCACACGCAGCGCCCCTGGGGCCGGGGCCAAGGCCAGGGCCAGGGCCGGCAAGGGCATGTGCTGCACCCCTGGGGCCAGGGCCAGGGCCGGCAAGGGCACACGTGGCGCCCCCGGGGGCGGGGCCAGGGCCGGCAAGGGCATGCACGGCGCACCCAGGGGCGGGGGTCAGGGTCGGCACTGGCATGCACGGTGCACCCGGGGCCGGGGCTGGCCATGCGCCCGGGGCTGGCACCTGCCGCACGCCTGGGGGCGGGGCCAGCCCAGATTGCTCCGCAGGCACACGTAAAGGGCCCGGCTGGTGCCATGGCGCCCGCGGGCACCGGATTGGGGACCACAGATCTAGATCATCCCTGATAGATGTCTCTTAAATATCTCCAGTAATGGAGATTCTACAACCTCCCTAAGCAATTTATTCCAATGTTTAACCACCCTGACAGTTAGGAAGTTTTTGCTAATGTCCAACCTAAATCTCACTTGCTACAATTTAAGCTCTTTGCTTCTTGTCCTATCTTCAGAGGCCAATTAGAACAATTTTACTCCCTCATCCTTGTAATGCCCTTTTAGATACTTGAAAACAGAGGATAACCAAGTGAGTTATAAGATCAAGAACACATATTCCTGCGCATCCAGAAATATAATCTATGCTATCATGTGCCGAAAGTGTCCGTCTGCTATGTACATTGGACAAACATCTCAGACACTTTGCCAAAGGATTAATGCCCACAAAACAGATATCAGACAAGATCACAAAGAGAAAACAGTTTCTTGTCATTTCAACCAGAAAGGACACAGTCTCAATGACCTGCTAACCTGCATCCTACTTCAGAAGACATTCAAATCTGCACTTGAAAGGGAATCCTCTGAACTGGCATTCATGCTAAAATTCGACACCCTCCACACCGGACTTAACAAAGACCCCAACTATCTTACACATTACAAAGACAGCTTCCCCAATTATCACCTCTAATACTATTAACTCACAGACATTTCCCCTTCCCCACCTCTAATAGCATTAACTCACTGGCATTCACCTTCCTTTCCCCTCCCCTCCCCACATCCCCCTTCTGTTCTGTAATGTGATTTGTCCTTTTCATGTGTGTTCATTTTTTTAAATTGTATCCTTTGGTATATATGGTTGTGACTGTTTTCTTTCATTATTCGATCTGAGGAAGTGGGTCTGGCCCACGAAAGCTCATCATCTAATAAACCATCTTGTTAGTCTTTAAAGTGCTACATTGTCCTGCATTTTGCTTCAGCTACCCCAGACTAACACGGCTACATCGCTACCACAGATATATAGTAGATAGCTGTCCCTTCTTCCACCTCTGCCTCCTGCTGCCCAATGAAGTTATAACTGTCCTGGTCCCTATCTCTGACCCCTTGCTGCCCACATGCCATCATTATACAGTATAACTATCCCTGCTTTCCATCCCATATCCCCTTCTGCCCTCATGTGGTCATTATATACCAGAGACCCACCCCCTTCCTGTTTTATGAGAAACAATCCCATTTCAGGCACATCCCATTTACCTTGCCTTACCTTGCTTTAAGTTATACGAAGAGAAAGCTGCATACCAAATTTGATGGTCCTAGTTCCTAGTTTAGGCAGAGTTGACACACTCACAGACAGATGAACTCTCTCAAATATATAGTAGATTAACCTTGCAGCATGTACAGGAAGTATTCACTTACCAGGCTGTCTACCTCTACCTGGCTAACACATTGCCATTTTGGCATATTTTCTGCATTTGTAATTCCCTGTGAGATTTATGTATTTTATGTATTAAAACTTTCTCAGACTTTGCTCAGACCTGATTCAGCACAGAATTTAAGCATGAGTTCAATACTTAAGTCTTAAAAATATGAGTTGACAGTAAGTCAATGGGGCTTCTCATAACCTTAAAGCAGTGGTTTTCAAAGTGTGGTCCGCAGCCACCTCCCAGGTAGTCTACAGCTCCAATTCAGCCCTACCCTCCACACAGCAGAGAGCTGTTTGAACAGTTGTGGTGGTTGAACAGCCTGGTGGTTGCCATGCAGCCATGAGGCTGCAGCACCAGCTCCGGCTTCCAGCTCAGAGGGCTCAAGGTGGGGGGAAGGTGAAGAAATACCCAACCTTCCCCAACAGACCCAGCTCACAAAGAGAGGCAGAGCAAGTGGCTCCTTGGAGTGGAGTTAGAGGGCCACATCAGTGAGGGTTGGGGTTTTTTTAGAGAAGTTTTTTTGCTTCTCACTTGTGTTGTCAACTGATTTTTTTTTGTGGGTCAGTGACCCCAGATGCAAAAAGGTTCTCCATCCCTGCCATAAATAAAGAAAATATTGAAATCTTTTGTGTTGGACATAAATTAATATTTTTCTTTATTTAAGATGAAATTTGATAAAGTAACATGAGAATGTTAAGATGCTTAGTCTATTTAAATTATCCCATTCTCCCTAGCTGCAGCACTAGCAAAATGGCTTGGGCACAATTACATAATTAATGGTGAGTTTCCATTAGCAACTGGTGGTCTGCGAAATGGTTTATATTGAGCTGGGTGGTCTACAGGCCAAAAGGTTTAAGAACCACTGCCTTAAAGTTAAGCTCATGCTTAAGTGGTTTGCTGACTCAGGGATATTTTATCAAAACAGATTAACCAACTTTTGACCTCTGGTTAGCTGTTTCTCGCTGCATCTTTTTAATTTCAAGATATCGTTTACATTTTAGTTGTGTACTCCAGATATATTAATGTAGTGCTAACTAAAGCTCACTGTCAATTCTGATTAGAATACTCTTTTTAAGGTTTGTGAAGTGGTTTTCTTGAAGTATAAAGCAATTGTGTATCAAAAAGTAAATACGGTGTATCCAGCAGAAAATGTCAGTTTTAGATTAGAGCCTTTCAAGACCTCTCTAACAGTCTGCATTAGGCCTGTCACAATGGCTTAATAAACACATTGCCTTACATTTTAGACTTTCTTGATAACAACACTGACACTTACAGTTTTTTAGCTGATTTAAGCAATCAGAATTTGAAAGGAAAGTTGTAAACTAGTGGTAGCAGTTCAAAGCATCTCCATGTGACATACAAAGCTCATCAGCTTTCAGTAAATAATGTTGTGTCTCTGCGGTCTATATACTTCATGCTAACCACACTGGTACATTGTAACTGGGTACTATCTTAGAAACAGCAATCAGCTTGTTGTGCCCCCGCAAACCATGCTGAAACCTCCACATCCTCGTTTTACCTATGACAACAAACAGTATGATGCATGCATACTAATCCATTCTCTTCAATATCTGTTCTTCCCCTACCATAGGGCAACTCAATCAAAAATTCATTTTTGTTCATGCAGTATTCTAAAAACATTCTAGTACTATGTTTCCCCCTTCATTTAAAGAATAGCCTCCATATGCAATTCTAATACTTTTCCAGAATGTGGGGAATCACCATCATTCCAAATTTAGCTTCATTTGATACAAGGTAGCTGTTGTGCCAAAGGGTGAAGCTGTCATTTTGCTGGAAAGATTATACACCAATGTTCTCCTAATAAAAATCAGTCCTCTTATATTCAGAAGTGCTGAGCATCCACAAATCCTATTAAGGTCAATGAGAAATTCAGGTATTCAGCATCTTTGAAAAATTAGATAGAAATTCTTTGAGCTAGTTAAATGTACTCTGGGGGCATGACTACACTACAGAGAAGATCAATCCTCAGAGATCGCTCTGCTAGCATTCAATTTAGCAGGTCTAGTGTATACCCCCCCCCCCCCCGAATTGAAAGCTGAAGGCAGCCCCACTGGTGTCCTGTACTATTCATTCTGCAAGTAGTAAAGGAAGCCGATGGGAGTGTCAGCCTCCCACAGTGTAGATGCTGCAGTGGCTTGGTTATGCATTTTGTATAGCTGTATGGAGTACCTTAATATGACCTGCTTGGTCTAGTGTAGACAGGCCTCAGGGACACCTTATGATTCTACAGTCTAGTGTCTTCTAAATATTATTCTGCTTTATGTTCTGCAGTCCTCTTTTATAATATTAACTTCAGATAGTCTTTTGAGTTGAGCACACCTGGAAGGACTATGCAGTGATTTTGTTAGGCTCTGATTCAGCAAAATACTACAGCAGGTACATTAAGTTAAACTTTAATCCTTTGCTGAATTGTAGTCTTAATCAGTAATAGGTCAATCATAAAATACATATACTGGAATGTTCACAAAAAGTGATATCCTCTTTCTTCTTCTCAGCAAAGATTTATTAGTTTAGTAGTAGATTTAGTAGTTTAGTAGTTCAGTACAACAGTAGGCCCTCATTCCTCAAACAACTATCATCACAAAAGCTAATACAGTACTTTTAGTAAGTAATAATGGTAGCTGTCAAAATAGCCCTACAGGAATGTCCATTCTTTAGAAGACACATGCAGCCTAACAGCCAGGATGAACAGAGCCAATTTCTGAAATTGTATCTATCTTCAAACCATAAATCTGTGATTAAGATGGGAATTTTGCCATATATTGTATGTAGATTTCAGTATGGCTTTGGTACCATCCAGTCTTATTTCCACTGAAATCAAAGATGAAATTCCCTCTTGATGCATTTCTCCTCCAATAGAACAGCAGGCTCGTGTGTACATTCCATTGATTTCTCTAATAGCCAAGGTCCTTCTCAAGATAAAGAAAAATAAATCTAGAGTTATAATTTTAGTTCCTGTGTGGCCAAGACAGATGTATTTCCCCTACCTAACTGTCTGCCAAACCGTCACTCTGCATCCTCTTCCTCATTTCCTTTCCCAGGATACCATGCAAATCTACCACTCCCATATCCAGGTTCTCTGGCTCAAGGTGTATCTGGTAGATGGTTCAAGAGAAACAACCTGCCCCAAGGATGTAAAGATGGTGCTGTTGCATAGTGGTCTCCACTGTCTTATCTTCAGATCTACTCCTTTCTGAAATCCCACCTGTAGGAGCATTGCTGCAGTCACCTAGGGTGTGTCTACATAGTGGCGCGCAAAATAGAGCACTATTCCAACAAGTCCCTTAATCCTCGTGGAATGAGGTTTACCAGGACGTTGGCATAGCAAGCCTGTTATTTTGATTACATGTCGAAATAATGGGCATGCTGTTAAGACACAGAAAACGCTATTTTGGGATATCAGATGTACCCTGAAATAGTGTCGCTCTCTAGAGCTAACCCTAGAACGGAGCATGCATAAGGGGACACATCTCAAACAGCAACAGTTACTGCACCAGGTGCAAAAGCCTTTTTCAACAGATCCTGTAAACCTTCTTGCAGGAGGCATAAGGGATCTGTTGAAAAAGGCTTTCTTTCTCAACAGATCCCCCTCTAGACTGCCACTTTTTGCTGACAAAGTGCTGAGTTGGCAAAACGCGGTGGCCATTTTTATGCAAATTAGGTATAGGATATTGAAATCCATACCTCATTTGCAATATTGACCTGCCTAATCTGCATCCCTCTGCTGACAGAGGTATGCAGTCTAGACATACCCTGAGTGATGCAGCTGTGTCAATTTCACTTTTTTTTTTTAAGCATAGACCTAGCCTGGGTCTTATAAGTCATACTAAGCTGGGGGATGGGAAGGTGAGGTACTCACAACTTCAGCTCTGTCACTATTTCCTACCCTCTTTGTCTGGCCGATTGTGATCACCCCTCACCCTATATCGAAGTCAGCTTACAGAGAATCTTGTGCAGGTTCAAGGGGCAGTGGCTTGGCTGGTCCCTTCCTTCTACACAGAGAAGGGGAGATCAGCATACACAGGTTCCCTCTACATGCAAATCGACAGGGGCACCATCTGGCACAGTGAGAGGCAGAACACTAGAAAGGTAATATTGGGGCTATTGATCAAAATATTAGGGTCTTTTTCTCCCCTTAAAATATGACTGGAAGTTGTCACACTGTTTCCATAATGACAAGAAATGTTCCTTAGTTTGTTCTGTGGTTCATACCTCAACATTTCCATTGAAGTCGAGGTTCAACCACTTACCTGCTTTATGCTGTTCAAAGGAAAAGTGTGTCAGCTTGTTAAAAACCACTTCGTTCCATTTTATTCCATGTGAGTGAAAAGTGTAAATTGAGCTGTATGTGCTGTTTCACTACATGATTTGAAAGGATACCCCTTTAACTAACTAACTATGTTAAATGCAAACCACTAACATAAATGCAACAACATGGCTAGGAAAACAAACTAAACTCTGAATAGGACATTCTAGTGCAGTTCAGTGTCGGAAAGTGACTCTAAAAATGCAATTGGTTGGTTCTATATTTCTTGTCTGTCAGTGATTCCATCTCAGCTGTGCTTGGATTACAAGTAATGATATTTTTATTGAATTATTAGTTTTACAAATGCTGCCAGAGTTTGGAGCAGCATACTGTTTTGTTTTCTCCATCTTGTGCATCATGACCAATAATAAAGGTTCTTCAGAAGAAATTATCTCACCACCATGTGTGGGCAACCTTATTATTTGTGAAGCTGCTGTGTCAATAAAAGATAAGTGATTAACTATTTTTTAAAACTACTGTATAAACATCTCACCACAAAGAACTCATTATGCTAAATATCAGGTAGTGGTGCTAACCATCACTGCAGAATGTGACTTTCACATTAACTTAACTTCTTTGTCTATGTTATTTGTCTACTTCTGTCTTTTTTTCTGTATATAAGGCATTTATGAATTAAACAGCCAGGTGTGAGAGGTAAGAACTAGTTCAAATTAGCATTTTGCTAATTCGAACTAGCATGTCCACATTGAGTGGACCCTGAACCAAAGTTAAGGCTGGCCGGAAGCAGTGCCGGCAGGGCATCAGGTTACGACTTAGAGCAGTGGTCCCTAACATTTTGGAGCTGCCGGGCGCCTGGGGGCAGTGCCGCTTACGTGCTGCGTGTATGGGGGTGGGGCCGCTCACAGGCCACGTTCCTGGGGGGCGGGGCCAAGCATGCGCCACCCGGGGCCAACACCAGCATGTGCCGTGACCCCAGGCAGGGGCCGCCCAGGTGTCACGCACCTGGGGCCGGCACCTGCATGTGCAGTGACCCCGGGCAGGGGCTACCCAGGCGCTGTGAGCCCTAGGGCCGGCACTGGCATGTGGCACACACCTGAGGCCAGGGCCAGCACTGGCATGTGCGGTGACCCCTGCCCATGCGCCCGGGGCTGGCACCTGCCGCACGCCCAGAGGCGGGGCCAGCCCAGATTGCTCCGCGGGCACACATAAATGGCCCAGCGGGCGCCATTGCGCCCACGGGCACTGCGTTGGGGACCACTGACTTAGAGCGTGGAGATGCTGTCTCAGGCTAGCCGAGGGCTGTGCTTAAAGGGATCCGACCCCCACCCCGGACAGACAGTTCTCAGGGTTCCCTGCTTGCTTGTCTACCTCGAAGAGGGACAGCAAAGCAGTCCTGTCCTGGAGTGCCCTGAGTGCCCACACTCGGCACATCACAGCACTCGGCCGTCAGCCCGGCTGCACTTGCCGCAGGCTGCCATCTGGGGGGTCAATCAGGGGGCTGTCAGGATCCAGGAAAGCCTGCAGGAGAGCTTCCACCCCGAGGAGCCCGCAGAGCCACCCCGTTTCTCCCCATCGGGGGCTCGTGCCCCATTCCTCCCTCACCTCCTTCCACTTGCCCCTCCCTAGCCCCTCTTCCTGATGTAAAAAATAAAGGACACGTGTGTTCAAAAATAGAAACTCTCTTTATTTAACAAAACTAGGGTTGGGGGAGGGATTAACCTCTGGGGAGACTGGGAAAAGAAGGTGGGAGAGGGGAAGAGAGAGGGTGGGAGAGGCGAGGGGGAAACCTGGGAGGAGAGAGCTGGAAAGGGGAAGCCAGGGGAAGAAGGAGGAGGGGAAGTATCAAACTATGGTACGCCCACATCTTCAGTACAGTACTCCTCACCCCAGAAAAGATATTTTGGCCTTGGAAAGGATTCCGAAAAGGGCAACTAAAATGATCAGGGGTTTGGAACAGGTCCCATATGAGGAGAGGCTAAAGTGACTGGGACTTTTCAGTTTGGAAAAGAGGAGACTGAGGGGGGGCTATGATAGAGGTCTATAAAATCACGAGAGGGTGCATAAAGAAAAGTTCTTCATTGGTTCCCATAATAGAAGGACTAGAGGACACCAAATGAAATGAATGGGTAGCAGGCTTCAAACTAATAACAGAAAGTTCTTCTTCACAAAGCAAATAGTCAACCTGTGGAACTCCTTGCCACAGGAAGCTGTGAAGGCTAGAACTATAACAGAGTTTAAAGAGAAGTTAGATAAAGTCATGGAGGTTGGGTCCATGGAGTGCTACTAGCCAGGGGATAGGAACGGCGTCCCTGGCCTCTGTTTGTAGAAGGCTGGAGATGGATGGCATGAGACAAATGGCTTGGTCATTGTCTTCGGTCCATCCCCTCCAGGGTAGCTGGTGTTGGCCGCTGTCGGCAGACAGGCTACTGGGCTAGATGGACCTTTGGTCTGACCCAGTACGGCCGTTCTTATGTTCTAAACTCAGGGCTCAGGGTCGGGGGGGGTCTCACTGGACCACCTTGATTTTCACGCAAACCTGCTCCTGGGTTCGCATGTGGCCTTTGGTGGCCAGGCTGGCAGCTATCCTGCCCTAGGCAGCCACTTTCCTGTGCCTAGTGCGGAGGTCATGGACGTTGGAGGCCTTCCCCCAAACCTGGATGAGGTCCACGATTTCCGCACTAGACCAGGCGGGTGCCTGCCTCTTGCGGCCCCGGGCAGGCTCCTGGGAGCCACCAGCCTGGTCCCGGAAAGAGGGGGAGGGCTGGGTGGCAGCGGGTAGCTGGCTTGTGCCGTGCCAGGTGCAGGGTCTGCTGGCTGGGTGCTGGCAGGCTTGTATCTGGCACGGGCACCATAGCCAGACTGTGCCTATGGGCTCGGGGCCAGGAGAGGGGCAGAAGAATTTCCCTGGTTGTGCCCAGAGTGGCCACCAGGGCAAGCTGGGAAGGGCTAGCCTCCCGCTAGTTCGAATTAAGTGGCTACACAGCCCTTAATTCGAATTACTTAATTCGAACTAGGCGTTAGTCCTCATAGAATGAGATTTAACTAGTTCGAATTAAGCGCTCTGCTAGTTCGAATGTGTAGCGCCTATTAAAGTTAATTCGAACTAACAGCTGTTAGTTCGAATTAACTTTGTAGTGTAAGTGTCCTTAGTGTCCAGGGAAAAAACTAGCCACGTCCCAGAGCACATGGCTGCTGTTCCCCCCACACACTGAAAGGCACCCTTGGCTGGGGGTGCACCTGCTGCAGTTCAGGGCGTCAACTCCCCGCCACCGCCTGTAGCTATGCAGCTAAAATGTAGGTGTAGGCAAAGTAACATGCCTCAGTGTACCTTGCCAGCCACCATTGGTAAACATGCACCATCCAGAATATTGTGTCTAAAGCTGATTCCAAGGCAGGGATAGAATCTTATACTTTCGGTTTACGTATTAATATTAGTATTGCGAGATAAGTAAAGGGGCATGATTATTGGGGGTGTGTGTTAATTGTAATGTGATATCCTTGTTCAAATGCGAATATTGATTCTCTGTAACAAAGTTTGCTTCTCTGTAACAAATAAATCAACTTCATTATGTATAAGAAAGTGAGGAATGTATGAGAGATAAATGCGAAGGCCACTGGACCAAATGTTCTAGGAAGAATTTGAGAACAGACATAAAGACGCCGAAGATTGCTGTATATCCCCATCTTTGGGAAAATCGATGGCTCTGAAAAAAGGCAAGTATTTATCAATTCGGACAAAATATTTGTCATCAAAACCAGCTTAGCATGGCAGAACAAAGAAGATAAGGGGTGAGAGAAACAAATAGAAATAACATCTGTCAGAAAAACAGCATGATGATGCAAAACCCACTGGTTCTGATGGGAAAGAACTATTATAAAAGGAGAACTGTTTTGCCTTAAGAGTGGGGACTTCCTGCTAAAGACTAGAGCATGCTTTTTGCGGAAAAGTGTCCATGCCAATCTAGACGCGCTTTTGCACAAAAAAATCCCCGATCGCCATTTTCATGATCAGGGCTTTTTTGCGCAAAACAAATCTGAGTTGTCTACACTGGTCCTTTTGCTCGAACGGGAGCAGCATAGTATTTCCGCAAGAAGCACTGATTTCTTACATGAGATCATCAGTGTTCTTGCAGAAATTCAAGTGGCCAGTGTAGACAGCTGGCAAGTTTTTCCGCAAAAGCTGCTTTTGCGGAAAAATTTGCCAGTCTAGACACAGCAGCTACGTCTACACTGGCAGCCCTTCCGGAAAAGGGATGCTAATGTAGCACGTTGACATAGGCAAATGCGCAGGGGATTTAAATATCCCCCGCGGCATTTGCATTAACATGGCTACCGCTTTTTTCCAGCTTGGGGAAAAGCCGGAGAAAAGCGCCAGTCTAGACATTATTCTCCGGAAAATAAAGCCTTTTCCAGAGGAGTTCTTATTCCTACTTGAATAAGCAGTATAAACGGGCTTCCTGTAGTCAGCTGCTGGTCAGTTTCAGCAGTGGCTGAATCTGGACACCAGTTCTGACTTGCATACAGATTCAACTTAAGAAAAAACCTACAGTCCCTATCTTGTACGTAACCCGGGGACTGCCTGTACTCGAAAAATCCATATGCTTACTTGGATTCCCTTTGAAATCTGGGATGGCACAAGGTGGTACAGGGTAGAGTTAGTGATGCAAGTTTGGAGTCATTTGAGAAAAGGTTGAAGAGACATATGCCCCAAAAGCACTAACAATGTTTCAAAACGTTTCTAGATGGATTGTTTTACTCACAGCCAGAGATCAAACTTTTGATGTGATATGGGTCAAAATGGTCTCAATCTGTTACATGTTTGTGATGGTAGTACATAGCACTACTAAATCTTTGGGGGAATCCCAAACAACTGTATTTACAAAGATATGCATTTTTACAGCAAGCACATGCCAATACAGAGAAACAGCCTACAGTTTTATGTGTGTTAAAGCTTGGATCTTGTAAATGCTTAAAATCTGATATTCATATTGCTCTGCAACTTGATGTGCTTCATGGGCGGGCTAAGATCGCTGTAAGCTGTGTAACTGAGTGGCTGCACAGCTGTCTATTTAGCACCATGCAGATGCTCAGTGAAGCCACGCAGGCCCAGGAGCTGTGGCAGTAGGGGAAGGACTGCCCAACCCCCTGCCTCCAATCTGGGTCCAGCTCCCATCTGGCTCCAGCCACCTGGCCCAGCCCTGATCCTGCCATGAGGAGGGGGCATGTGGCCTCAGCCTCCATCTCGCCACGGCTGCCTAGGCACACCCCGTCCAACTGCGGTGGCCCTAACCTTGGCCTAGCCATCATCTAGCTGCAGTGGACTGGCCCTGGATCTTATCTTGCATCAGGCCCCAGTGACTCGGCCTCCAGCTGGCCCCAGGAGCCTGCATCCTGCTGAGGAGGGGCTGGCCTCGGCCCCAAGCCAGCCAAAGCAGCCTTGTCCTGGCCTCAGCCCCAATCCTGCTACAAGCACCAACAGCCTAGCTACCGTGCCTCACCCCAGACCTTGATCCAGCTGTGATGACCTAGCTCCCATCTGGCCATGGTCCCCCTCCAGCCCCAACCCCAGCCCCTGTCTGTCGACAGTAACTCAGCCCAGCCCTATCTGGCCATGAGCCCCTTTGCAGCTTAGCCCAGCCCTCATCCAGCCCCCACACCCAGGTGCTGCTATGAGGGGAGAGAGCTGGGAGTTCTCTTGCTTCACAGTAGCCCTGGAGCACCCTCCTTCACCCCAAATCTTTCCTGAACCTGGCCCTACCCAGAACCCACCCACAGCTGGAGCCCTCACACCCTGGCATCCCAATCTTCTGTCCCAGCCTTGAGCCCCTCATCCAGTGTTCCATCCCAGAATCTGTACCCTCAGCCAAAGCCCTTATCGCCTTGCACCCCAATCTTCCACCCCAGGCTTGAGGAGTGGTGGGAGCCGAGGAATGTGGGTCTAGGAAGAGGTTATGAGGAAGAGGATAAATGGGGGTTGATGGGAGTTGAGGGAAGCGGGTTAAGGGTTCCAGTGAGGGAGGCATGGGGGAGGTAGGGACACTGAGAAGGGGGTGTGGGAGTCAATGCCAAAGGGAGTAGTGCAGAAGAGGAGCAGGATCATCTGTCAGACCCACATTCTCACCTCCTGTGTGTTAGCCCAGATCTGGGCTCTTGCCCTCTGAGGTAGGGGCTCAGATCCCCTTTCTCTTTCTCCTCATGTGAGCTGAGATATTAAGCCCTTACCTTTTTGTGGTGTCTGAGCTCCTCTCACTGCTCCCGTGTGCCAGGATCAGGGGGATTGTGCCCAGGAACAGGGTTGGATCCACCACTACTACTTCCCACTTGTGAGCCAGATTTGGGTAGCTTGCTCTTTTGAGAGTATGTGAGGCCCCTGTCTGCCCTCCATTTAAGGTAGGATCTATGGAAGTCCTGCCCCTTTGGGTGGGAGCTGAGAACAGGCATACTTCATGTATATCACACACAGACTCTAAAACACTTGGGGGGAAGAGAACACCATCTGAGATAAATGAAACAGTTCACAATTTTCAGAGCGATTGTTTCAGGTTGTAGTCATCTTCATGGCATGTTCTCATCCTGCTTCACAACTTTTAGCACCTCCCCACCACTCAGAGCTTCTGGTTGTTCAGTGCCTCCCAGACCAGAGATGGATTAGCAGGAGCAGCAGGTTTGTATAATTATTGGTGGTTCCCAGAACAGGTCCAAGACCCAAAGCCCCCTCCCTATCTGCCTAATGCTCCAGGAAGGAGTTTGAGTGCTGGGTACAGACTCTGGGCTGAGGAAGAGGGTTGGGATGCAACAGGGAAAGTGGGGGACAAGCAATGGGAGTTTGGATGCGGGACAGGGAGTGGAGTGCAGGCTCTGGGCTGAAGCAAAGGGCTGGGGTGTAGGATTGAGGGACATGGAACTGGGCCAGGGAGGTACTTGGGGCGCAGCAGGAAGGCTGCCCTGGGGGTGGGGGTGGAAGGATCCCCCCCTAGCCCTCTCCCTGCTGACAGCAGCAAGTTATGTGGGAGGAGCCCTCCTCTCCTTCCCCTCCCCCCAACATAACACTCACACAAGCCCCCTCTTCTTCCCTCCCAGAATGACACCCACCCAAGCTCTCTCTCCTCCCCTCCCCCAGCACAACATTCACCCAAGCCACGCCAAGCTGCTGTTCAGGTCCAGCCAGGTCCAAGGATAAGCCCCTGCCCTTGGAATTGACTTAGAGTTGCTTGCTGGGAGATGGGGGTGCTGCCACACACCTCTTCTCTCCACAGGCACAGCAGCCACCTAAGCCTGCTCCCAGAGCCACTCCCTTGTAACTGGCCACAGCAGGGGTAAGGGAGTGAAGCCCAGAGCTGCAGGTAACAGACAGCTTCCTTCCTGCTGCTAATGCAGGCAAGGCTGAGTAGGAGGAGGCAAGAAGGTCAGCAGGCAGGGCTGGGAGATGCTCAAGGGGGAGGCATGTGGGGTGACAGGTGAGGTCAGGAGGAGAGACCCAGCCCCAAACATTGGTGGAGCCAGGCTCATAATATTCCTGGAGCCCAGGTACCAGATGCCCATACAACTTGCCGCCCCTATGGATGAGTAGAGGAGCCCTTCCCTCCATTGTTCCACTATCCTTCCTGTTTAAAGGATAATGTTTGAGTGCTCTAAAATACACATGCTTGCTCAGATTTTTTTGTTTTGAGTTTTACTAAGCCTCACGGCAGTGCAGGCAGAATTTGAGGTAATTTGAGCAAAAGTTTCCAGAGATGCATGTCCCAAAGAAGTTGCTATTTTTTAAAAAGTTTCTAGGTGAGTTATTTTTTTCCTTTTTAAAACAGAGCTAGAGTCAAACTACTGCTGTGATGGGGGACGGAGGTCTCCATCAGTTTTTATCAAAGGTGGTTCCTAGCACCAACTAAGTCTGTGGGGGACCCACATGGTGAGCAGTATGTAAGACAAATTGCACTTCACTTACGGTGGGGCAGCCAGAACACAACTGAGTGTCATTGTTACCCCATTCACTAGGTCAAATGCTACTGAAATTTTGGCAGTGGGCAAGTAACCTGGCCCTTCTAATTAGTAAAATACTAGTTGTGTCCCTATTTCAAAACAACATACACATGCTGTCATATCACAACCCTGCCCTCGAAGAAGCAGGCCAACTACTGCCTCCACCATTTAGTATAGGCACACCTATCATGCTGACTGCACTAGGAATGTATGCAGCTAATTCCCACTGGATTCCTCAAGTTTCAGCGGGACTAAGAACAGGGAGAGTGGGCAAGCTCTTCTCCCCTCTATTTTTTTTGTCCTATTTGTGTTAGCTGGAACTTTGTGGGGCAGAGTGAAAGGCCTGTAAAAAGGAGGTAAAGTGCTTATACCTTCCAGTATCTGTGGGATTGGCAGAGTGGAGGTAAGAATATGTCTACATTACATAGTGTTTAGCGACATGGCTGTGTTGACACATCTGTGTTGCTAAAAGTCAGGCAGAGTAAAAACTGTGGCATTTTTGTAGACAAAAATCCTCCATCTCGTACAAGTGAGCTGCCGCTTTTTTCCGGCTCAGGGTTTTTGCCGGAGAAAAGTGCCAGTCTAGACGCAATTTTCCGGAAAATAAGCCCTTTTCCGGAGGATCACTTATTCCTACTTTCAAGTAGGAATAAGTGATCCTCCGGAAAAGGGCTTATTTTCCGGAAAATCGCGTCTAGACTGGCGCTTTTCTCCGGCAAAAACCCCAAGCTGGAAAAAAGTGGCAGCCCTGTAAATGCAAATGCCGCAGGGGATATTTAAATCCCCCATGGATTTGCAATTCCGAAGTGTCTCATTAGCATCCCTTTTCCGGAAAGGGATGCCAATGTAGACACAGCCGTGGTGTTTGCTTTGTCGGCAGTGGAGATCAAGTCCAAGGCTAGGTCTACACTGCAGGCTTCTTGCACAAGAAGCCTTTTGCCCAAGAGTTTTTTGAGGTCCACACCTCAAAGCGCATCACGAAAGTGATGTGCTTTTGCGCAAGAGAGCGTCCACACTGCAAGAAACCCCTCTGGAATGTCCACACTTACCTTTTTGCACAATAGCTGTAGTGCAAAAAGGAGTTATGCCTCATAAAAGGAGATTTACCTAACCCAGAAAAAGCCCTCTCCTCTGCCATTTTACTGTTGATTTACTTGAGGAAAAGCGTACCTGAGGTGTGGACGTGCCACGGGGTTTTGCGCAAAAACTGTTGTTTTTGTGCAAAAACCTTGCAGTGGAGACGTAGCCCAAATGTGTTAATGGGGCATTGCTGACAGAGGGCATAGGCAACCTTTCCTGAGTTTCGGATGTCTCAGGCTTTGTCTACACTGGCAACTGAGTGACAAAGCTTTTGTTTTTCATGGATGCTTAATTCCCTCCCCCCCCAAAATCACAAAAGCTTTGCCATGGGAAGTGCTAGTGTAAACAGTGCTTGGTCAGCAGGGCTGTGTCTAGACTACATGCCTCTGTCAGCAGAGGCATGTAGATTAGACACATAGGCAAAGGCAAATGAAGCCGCGATTTAAATGATCGCGGCTTCATTTACATTTACATGGCTGCCGCGCTGAGCCAACAAACAGCTGATCAGCTGTTTGTCGGCTCGCTCGCTAGTCTGGACACTCTCCTGCCGACATCAAAGCCCTTTGTTGGCAGCCCCGTTATTCCTCGTGGAATGAGGTTTACCGGGGCTGCCGACAAAGGGCTTTGATGTCGACAGGGGGAACGTCCAGACTAGCGCGCGAGCCGACAAACAGCTGATCAGCTGTTTGTCGGCTCAGCGCGGCAGCCATGTAAATGTAAATGAAGCCGTGATCATTTAAATCGCGGCTTCATTTACCTTTGCCAAAACAACAAATCTACATGGCTCCGTCGACGGAGCCATGTAGTCTAGATGTACACCAGGAGTGCTTTCGTGACGACAAAACAAAGGCTGATCTCTTGTAGGGGGTGGAAGGATTTTGTTGGCAAAAGTGCCCACAAATAGTGTTTACATTGCCTGACTTTTAGCACTGTGCTTGTGTCGACACAGCCATATTGCTAAATGCTGTGCAGTGTAGACAGACTCTTAAGCTGTGTCTAGACTGGCAGGTTTCCGCAAAAACTTGCCAGCTGTCTACACTGGCCGCTTGAATTTCCGCAAGAACACTGACTTTCTACGGTTTGAAATCAGTGCTTCCTGTGGAAATACTATGCTGGTTTTGCGCAAAAGGGCCAGTGTAGACAGCTCAGATTTGTTTTGTGCAAAAAAGCCCTGATCGCGAAAATGGCGACCAGGGCTTTTTTGCGCAAAAGCGCGTCTAGATTGGCACGGACGCTTTTCCGCAAAAAGTGTTTTTGCGGAAAAGCGTCCGTGCCAATCTAGATGCTCTTTTCCGCAAATGCTTTTAACTAAAAACTTTTCCGTTAAAAGCATTTGTGGAAAATCATGCCAGTCTAGACGTAGCCTTAGTTTTGCTCAACTCAGTGCATGAGGACAACATACCAACAAGCATCCTTAATTCTCCATTAACAGAGTCTTTTTGCCTTTGAAGAGTATGGCTGTGTCTACACTGGGCCACTTATTCCGGAAAATCAGCTGCTTTTCCGCAATAAGCTGCGAGCTGTCTACACTGGCCCTTGAATTTCCGGAAAAGCAACAACGCTTTACTGTACAAAATCAGCCGCTATTCCGGAAAAACTATTCTGCTCCCGCTCGGGCATAAGTCCTTATTCCGGAACACTGTTCCGGAAAAGGGCCAGTGTAGACAGCCCAGTAGTCTTTTCCGGAAAAGCGCGTCTACATTGGCCACAGACGCTTTTCCGGAAAAGCAGCCTGCCAATGTAGACGCTCCTTTTCCGGAAAAACTGAAAACGGAATAGTATTCCGTTTTAAGAAGTTCCGGAAATTCATGCCAGTGTAGACACAGCCTAATGGTCTATCAGTTAAGAATAAGCCTGCATTGGAAGAAGAGGCTCAGAGGGGGAGCTGTGTTAATCTATATCTGCACAGGAGTCCTGTTAATCTCTAAGATGCCAAAGGATTCCTCATTGTTTTTGGAAGAAGAGAGTTTAGGATACTTGTTCAACCTTTCATTTCTATTTCTAGGGGACAAATTCAGATAGTTTCTTTAACTCCCATTGTCGTGAAATGGAAGAGCTGTGGGAATATCCCACAATTTTATTTTAGCGTATCTCATTTTAGATCCATCAGTTTAGGCTACTTTAGGGTCAATATCCCCTCTTGTCAAAGTGGATATTGCAAAGGCAGGATATTGCAGGCTGACCAACTTTGATCTTGAGTAGGTCACAGCGGTATGGCAGCCACAAACACAGGTGCCCTAATTCAGGTCAGGCATTAGCACACTGAAATTGTCTTTTTCTTCATGCTTCCCTGCATTTGTTTGGAAATTTACCATGTAGTTTTTCAAACATATACAAGAAACGCTTAAAAAAAAAAATCTTGCTTCAGCAATTCCTCAGACAGAAAGTAATCAGTGACAGATATAATCATTTGAATTTGTTTTATGACCATGTTAGGAGCTACTTATCATATATATAATAGCCCAGTGTCTGTGAGTCTGTAACGCCGAAATGCTGGCTGTTCCCTCTGGGCGACCCGTGCTGCATGGGGAGCGCGGGGCCCAAATGGCTGCTTGCGCCACTTGCTCCCCACAGTGGCTCAGCTGAGCGGCACAGAAATCAGCTGAGTGCCACGGCGCAAGGGGAAAGTGGGCGGGGCAGAGACGTACATGCCCAGGGGATGGGGCCTGGCCATGTACGTCATTGCCTCGCCCCCCTTCACCTCCTGCCGTGGTGCTCGGCTGACTTCTGTGCCGCTCAGCCAGGCCACCGCAGGGGAGCAAGTGGTGCAGGCAGCAGTTTGGGCTCCGCGCTCCCCATGCGGCATGGGGAGTGCGGAGCCCAAAGGGCCATTTGGGCTCTGCGGTCCCCAGAGTGAAAGGCAGGAGGGGAAGGAGAAGAGAAAGAGAGAGGCAGGAAGCAGAGGAGAGCTGAAAGAGAGGGGGGGGAGGCAGTAGGAGGAGGAAAGAAAGAGAGAGCTAGAGAGATGGAGCAAGAGACCGGAGGCTCAGGAGAGAAGACCGACATGGAGGAGAGACATGAAAATCCCGTCTTATGATGGGCTAATTGTCTAGTCATATACATAATAGCCCAGTGTCTGTGAGTATGTAACGCTGAAATGCTGGCTGTTCCCTCTGGGCAGTCCATGCTGCATGGGGAGTGTGGGGCCCAAACGGCTGCTTGTGCTGCTTGCTCCCCCGCGGCAGCCCGGCTGAGCAACACAGAAGTCAGCCGAGCGCCACGGTGGGAGGCGAAGGGGGGTGGAGCAGTGACGTGCAGTGTGACAGCGGCACCAGGCCACACCCCCTGGCTGTGAACATCATCGCCCCACCCCCCTTCGCCTCCCGCCGTGGCGCTCGGCTGACTTCTGCGCTGCTCAGCCAGGCCGCCGTGTGGGAGCAAGAGGCGCAAGCGACCGTTTGGGCTCCGCGCCCCCCATGCAGCATGGGTAGTGCGGAGCCCAAACAACCATTTGTGCTCCCCGGTCCCCCGAGTGAGAGGCAGGAGGGGGAGGAGAAGAGAAAGAGAGAGAGAGAGAGACGGAACAAGAGACTGAAGGCTCAGGAGAGAAGACCGACGTGGAGGAGAGACCTGAAAATCCTGTCTTATGACGGGCTAATTGCCTAGTTTCTAAATAAGAATGAAATACCACATTGGCAGACCCCACATTGGGGTATATAGCAAATGGCAAAGACTTCTTCTGTCTAACCTTTCTCCACATTGTTGGACTGCACCTTCGGCAACTTGACACAATAGTCTGTTTTCTTTTTGGATATAAAATTAACAACAGTAATTAGAAACATGAGATGGATGGATGAAGCCATTATTGAGTAATTTCTCCTGTTTGATCAAAAATCTTGTAAGTGTTCAGTTGTTTCAATGGCATAACCAAGATGTGGGTTTGTAACTTTAAATTTGTCTGCAGAAGTATGCCTACGGTGAAATGAGGCAATCTTTTCTTTACATGATGTTGTACTTCTTTGAAAGTGATGTTGTCAACGTAAAAGGAAGCTGAAGCTTTCTCAGTTCCAGTCTTTGCATTTCAGTTGTTTTATGGCTTAACCACCCATTGATCTTCACCATTTTTGGATGACAAAGATGAAAAAGGCTACTCCTGTAGGAGGCTGATGTTAAAGAGACACTCAGGGTACATTTACAATGGAATAAAAGGCCCATGGCATGGTTGCAGCTGACCAGAGTGAGGTGACTAAGACACATTGGGCTCATGCAGCGGGGTTAAAAATTGTGAAGTTGAGATTCTGGCTAAGACTGGAGCTTGAGCTCTGGGAGGGGTCTGAGCCAGAACATCTACACAGCAATTTTACAGCTCCCCGTGTCAGCTGACCAGGGCCAAGAGTAGACATTTAATTGCTGTGTAGATGTACCCTAAGGCTACATACATCTAGACAGTGGGGCTATTTCAGGATACTGAAGTATCATGAATAGCAATTCCGCAACTTTAAACATGCCTGTTATTTCAAAATATATTTCGGAATAATGGGCACACTATTCTGGCATCCCTGTAACCCTGATTTCATGATGGTTAAGGGATTTGTCAGACTAGTGCTTTATTTCAAAATTAAATTTTGAAATAAGCTATTTCAAAATTACCTCAAAATAAGCTACACAATTTGAATAGTTGTGTAGAACACCCTAAAAGACCTTGAACAAGAAATAGGTACCTTGTCTAAAGTCTATTGAAATCCTGATTTTCAGAAGTGCTGAACATCCAAAAGCTCCGATTGAGGCTAACGGAGGACTCAGTACTTTTGAAAATCAGGACTTTGCCATGCCTAAATAAGGATGCAGAATAGTAATCTAAGATTTCCTTTTTATGGATATTCTGATCAAAGTTTATTTCAGCGGCCCATTTGATCTTGAACAATCCATAGAAAATGGTTTACTGCACTTTTTGTCATGAGCACAAATCTTTTCTAAATCTTACTACTTGGCACTCTTGATAATAATCACCTTTTACCTTACAAGAAATGTGTTTTCATTACATCCGTCTATTCAATAGTTTGTTTCCTAGCACTTGCCTCAACTTTAGGTTTGTTGATTCGGACAAATTCATACACTGATGCTTGATAATCACTAAACACTACTGTCTGATTGGCAGTATTGTCTAGCAGATTTCACATTTTCTATAGTTAGAATAAGATGCTACTGAATCATGAATACTAAAAAATTAGGGGTGTGTCTACATTGCACCCTTACCTCAAAATAAGCTATGCAATTTGCGCTATGCAAATTGTGTAGTTTATTTCAAGGTAATTTCAAAATAACTTATTTTGAAATTTGGCACTGTCTACATAGCGCCAAATTTAGAAATAAAGTGCTATTCTGACAAGTCCTGTAACCCTTGTGGAATGAGGGTTACAGGGATGCTGTATGCATTTAAAGATGTGGAATAGCTATTTTGGGATACTTCCAGTACCCCTAAATAGCGCTGCTGTCTAGACAGAGCCAAGATGCGCTATAACCAGCTTTATGTAAATTATCAGAACCCTGGCTACCTTTTCAGAAGTTTCTGTATTTTAGCAAATCAAGTTCTTCTAATATTTCACGATCACAGCTATCCCCCTTTCTCAGTATCCAATGGCAACTGATTCTATGCTCTAGCCTTGTCTTCCTCACTAATCAACCCATCCCTCTAGTTCAGTGTGCCTCAACCTTTTTTTAATAAAGTAGCCCTTTAAAAAAATTATAAGTACCCCCAGGACCTATAGTTTTCAGACACACACAAAAAATTTCTACCATTGCAACACATTTTTTTAAACAACTTAATCATAGCTGGACGGGCGATGAAATTTTTGGATTTAAAAATTACAAAAATAATAAAGCACTAAAACTTAAAACAAAAATTCACTTTTCTCCAAATTTCAGGGGTGTCGACATACCCTCCCAGACTTCTCTTGAGTACCACTAAGGGTATTCGTACCACTGGTAGGGAAATACTGCTCTAGGCCCATTCCACTTTAGATTTTTAATTATTTATATAACTTACTGAATGTATCCTTAATCTTGATGTTCTTATTACTTGCTGTTTAACTTTTTAGAATGGTTAAAGTTTCTATTCACAGACTAACAGAACTTCATGTCTAGTACTGAAAAAAAAATCAAATATATACACCTTCAGAAGGGTAGCCAAATTAGTCTGTAAC
This sequence comes from Pelodiscus sinensis, assembly GCF_049634645.1. Lineage (NCBI taxonomy): Eukaryota > Metazoa > Chordata > Testudines > Trionychidae > Pelodiscus > Pelodiscus sinensis. Next base: position 106,489,727 of record NC_134716.1, on the reverse strand, counting down.
AAGAAAAACTTAAAAAACAACAATAGATTAGTAGCACCTTAAAGAGCTTTCGTGCGCATAGCCCATTTCTACAGATGACAGGAATGGACTTCTGACACTTCTGTCATCTGAAGAAGTGGGCTGTGCCCAAGAAAGCTCATGATACCATCTACATGATTTGTTAGTCTTTAAGGTGATACTAGTCTATTGTTGTTTTTTAAGTTTTTCAAATATATATATATATATATACACACATACTGTGAGGGACTCCAAGAAGATCTCACCAAACTGAGTGATTGGGCAACAAAATGGCAAATGAAATTTAATGTGGATAAGTGTAAAGTAATGCACATTGGGAAAAATAACCCCAACTACAGTATGATGGGGGCTAATTTGGCTACAACAAATCAGGAAAGAGATCTTGGAGTTATCATGGACAGTTCTCTGAAAACTTCCACTCAGAGTGCAGCGGCGGTCAAAAAGGCAAATAGGATGCTAGGAATTATTAGGAAAGGGATAGAAAATAAGACCCAGAATATCTTACTGCCCCTGTATAAAACTATGGTACGCCCACATCTTGAATACTGTATACAGATGTGGTCTCCTCACCTCAAAAAAGATATTTTGGCCTTGGAAAGGCTTCAGAAAAGGGCAACTAAAATGATTAGGGGTTTGGAACAGGTCCCATATGAGGAGAGGCTAAAGAGACTGGGACTTTTCAGTTTAGAAAAGAGGAGACTGAGGGGGGATATGATAGAGGTCTATAAAATCATGAGTGGTGTTGAGAGGGCTGATAAAGAAAAGTTATTTATTAGTTCCCATAATAGAAGAACTAGAGGACACCAAATGAAATTAATGGGTAGCAGGTTTTAAACTAATAAAAGGAAGTTCTTCTTCACACAGCGTGTTGTCAACCTGTGGAACTCCTTGCCAGTGGAGGCTGTGAAGGCTAGGACTATAATAGAGTTTAAAGAGAAGCTGGATAAATTCATGGAGGTTAGGTCCATACAAGGCTATTAGCCAGGGGATAAAATGGTGTCCTTGGCCTCTGTTTGTCAGAGGCTGGAGAGGGATGGCAGGAGACAAATTGCTTGATCATTGTCTTCGGTCCACCCTCTCTGGGGCACCTGGTGCTGGCCACCGTCGGTAGACAGGATACTGGGCTAGATGGATCTTTGGTCTGACCCAGTACGGCAGTTCTTATGTTCTTATATATTCATATTTTTGTTCAGAGTGACATATAAAATAAACCAAACTAAAAAGCCCATGTATCACCTAAAAGTCTCCAGCGGACCATTTTCATAGAATCATAGAATCTTAGAGTTGACAGAGACCTAAGGAGGTCATTGAGTTCAACCCCCTGCCGAAAGCTGGACCTACCCCCAAATAAATCACCCCATCCAGGACTTTGTCAAGCTGGGAATTAAAAACCTCTAGGGATGGAGATTCTACCACCTCCCTAGATAACCTATTCCAGTGCTTCACTCCTAGTGAAATAGTTTCTCCTAATATTCAACCTAGACCTCCCCTACTACAACTTGAAGAAAAATAAAAAGGGAGTGGGGAGGAGTATTTCACAGTATAACACCTCTGTTCTCATCTGTAACATTTGAAACTTTTCCAGGAGACACAAACCATTTCTCTTATGCAATTAAGAGAAACTTGAGTCCTGATCTACGTGAGAAACATTCAGACCACAGTAATTCATTCTCAAGCCATAAAACCAACAACACATTCTGACTGTATACCAGTGGCTCGCTAGACAAAGCACTTTTAACACATGTAAACCACAGGCAAAAGTGTCACATAAAACCACACCAAAATGGACCCACTCTCACATCTCTAGGGTAGCTAAGATCTGCATTGGTCAGTGTCTCTTCAGCACTATACCTTTATATGTTTTATACAATCAAATAGTCTACAATGTGGCAGGTTGAAAGGAAACGCAAAAATTACCTAATGTTAGCACTGCTTTTCTAAGATAGGAAAGCACTATATAAGATTTTAGATGTAATGAACCTAGAGCTTGTGACAGATTTAGGAAAAATCCAAACTAAATAGTATTGGCCAACTTTTCAGCTGCTGTGAATAGCCGTAGCTTCTTTGAAGTTTCATGGGGCTTTGTGGATTTATGCCAGTTGTGGAGCAGAATAAATTAAGTGCTAAACATTATTACCATGCTTCTGAAATCCATTAATACAGTTACAGTTATTCAATATATTAATAAAAAATACATCTAACAACAAACTTTAGATGGTTTTCCTGCTTGCAAGTCATTCACAAAATGAATTTGCAATTCACAAGAGTTTGCTTAAAAATTTAGACTAACAATTTTCAGTTTATGTGTGGTTCTCAAATTGTGCACATTAATCACATACGTTTGTGACTATTTGCATTGGCTGCATAAATCAGATGAAACTATTTCTAATTAGATAACAGAAAATTTTCAAACAATAATGAATAACAAATGCTCCAATTCATTCAAGAGTACCCCTCTTCGCATACAAACAATGGTCTTTGTACAAACAATGAAAATGCCATGCTTCAAATACTCATACAAGCAAAGCCCTATCTCTGCAAATGTTAGGAAAGGCAGGAAAATAAAGTGGGTTTGAATTGAACTTTTTCAATACTGGGTGAAATCTTAACCCCACCGAAGTCAATGGCAAAATTTTCATTGATTGCAATGGGGCCAAGATTTAATCTCCTGTATCAGTGGTATTCAGCCAGATCTACATATAAATGAAGCAACCTTTATTTCCCCCAGCCAGTAAAATCAGTTCACATTATTACATTTCCTCTGTTCCTGATACCTTCATACCGGATCTTCTGCTGCCGTGAATCAAAATAGCACCGCATGCTGATGTGCCACCTAAAGGTTCTGATGCCCTTCATAGTCAACTGAGGTCTGTTATCCTGAAGCAGGAAGTCTTGGGTATGCAACACAAAAAAACTGGCTAAGTAGATATTAGAAAAAATAGCTTTGGGTTGTTCAAAGCTAAAATAAACTTGGCAAGCCTTAACTGTTGACTCAACTGTGTAAACAGGAAAACACAGTTTTTGTAAAGTTCCCTACCTGAACACCATTTTCTCGTTTGTGTATGCATGTGAATAAATCATCAGGAAACTTCAAGATGCTGTATGTGTTGGTTAAAATACCACTTCTATGACAGTGTAAACCACTGCAAGATAACAAAGATGACTGGGATAGTTTCAGCAGACCTATATGAGAAAAAGTTTAATGTTAGTGGCAAAAGCGTAATGAGACTATGTCATGTTTTGATGCCAAATGGTTTTTCCACTTCACATTGTTTAATGTTGTGGATTGTTACATATTCAAATTAAATTCAGATGCTGTGTTGTAGTTTAAAATGGATGAACTGGTTTAGAGAAAAGAGAAATGTGAACTTCAGTTAAAAACGCAAACCAAACTTTGAGATGCAAAAAACAGTCTAGTTAATTTTTGTTGCAGTTATGTGAACTTCTGTACTTTTTTATTTAGTTTCTCCAGACCAGTCATGATTTTATTGACCTCTATCATGTCTCTCCTTAGTCATCTCTTTTCGAAGCTGAAAAGTCCATCTCATTCTTCTCTCTGCATATGGAAGCTGTGTGAGGAAATGGAAACAAAAGGGTTTTTTTTTTTAACATATTTTATTAAGCACAAAAAGTTTGCTCAGGACTGTCTGAAATATGGAAGAGATCATGAGATAAAATCCTGGCCCTACTGAAATGAATAGCAAAAGTCATGGGACTGGCATTTCATCCATGCTCTCTGCAGCAATGGCATTACTGCTAAAACAACTGATTTTCTGGAATTTCCAGCCTGAACAAAAGTACCACATACTAGAAATTTTCTGTAAAATCTGTCTGAGATTTCTATCCTGATTTCTAAACCAAAGATATTCAGACTCATTCAGACTAAGGGTGGGGAAATACCAGCCTGTAGGCTGGATCCAGGGTTAGCTCCTGGAGGTATATTACCTGCATAGCTGCAGGTTCCAGCAATTGTAGCTCCCATTGGCCACAGATCGCCAATGGGAGTGGCAGGAAGTGGTGTCCCAGTCTGTGCCACATCCATTGGCTGGGAATCAAAGAATTGTAACCCCCTCTTTCCTCCATGGATTACTCAGGAGCAGGCCACACTCACATCTCTGCCTGGGCACCTGATGTTTTTAACAAGATGAGATCCTGAGTACCCCAGTGGTGATGATGTATAGCTGGAGATTCCCTATCTACCCCCTTTACTCCTAAAGGAATATACAATGGTGGTACCTCCATCTGGCTGGCCCTGTACACACTTAATGGTGTGCCTTGGGAGCCTCCAGGAATAAACTTATTCCAGTAATAATTTGGATTTAACTCCAAAACGACTATAAATAATATATATCTAATTGACTGAATTAAAATTAACACACGTTTACTTAACAACCTAAAGAAATGGGGTTTAACAGATTAAAAGTGAATACAATCAACTAGCAAAGTACACAAAAATAACGGAAACTTATCTAACTGGCATTTACACTGCCACCATTTAACCCACTCCAGCGTGTACATTCCTCTGGATTCACTTACTTGCTGGGTGCTCGCTTGAAGATGTGTAGCTGGAGAGGAGACAGTACTGTGCAGGTTTTGTGTGTGTCAGTCCAGGCAGGCAGCCAGTTGGGAAATCGCTCTGCCACTGGAGCAGGCCCCATCAAATGCCAGCAGCTCTGGTTCACTGGAAAGATCACTCTTGCTCTCTTTGGACCTACAGTCAGTTTGTCTTTTGTGCTCCGTCCCAGGCAGCACTTTCCCAAAGAGCCACAGTTACACATAGTTACTTCTATGCATGATTATGCAAGCCCTTCTCAGCTACAGTTACAGCCAGGGTCTCTTTCCTCCAGGAACAATCACCAACAGCCCCTCAAGCAGCCTGCTAGATCCACGCTCTCAGTAACAGGCTCTAGCTCCAACATAACAGCTCCTGGCCTAGAAAAGGCTCCACACCAGCAATCTGGCTCCTTTCTCCAAAATAGACCCTTCCCCTCCCCCTCTCCCTCTCTCCTTGGAAGAAAGCAAGAGTTTTTCTCTCTTTTTTCCTCCCAAGGGCTCATGGGAGTTACAGTCTCTAGTGCTGGATCCTCCCAGTAAAAGTCAGAGCCTCCTATAGTAAAGGGACCCTATGGAATCATAAAATCATAGAACACTAGAACTGAAAGGGACTTTGAGACATCATCAAGCCCAGTCCCCTGGCCTCATGGCAGGACCAAGCACAGTCTAGATCATCCCTGAAAGATGTCTATCTAACTTTCTCTTAAATATCTCCAGTGATGGAGATATCACAACCTCCCTGGGCAATTTATTCCAGAATCTAACCACCCAGACAGAAAGTTTCTCCTAATGTCCAAACTAAACCTCCCTTACTGCAGTTTAAGCCCATTGCTTAATGAGAGCTGCGATCACAGTACCTGTGGCTTTGCAGGTAAACATAGTGCAGAGGCCTACCAAGGGATAACCCTAGTGAAATGCCACTGTGTTGTTGCACCCACCTCTGATTCAGACCCTCATCCATATTGTTGGAACTGAACTGAATGCCAGGGTGTTTGGTCCTTCTCCAGATTCTGAGTTTATGTCTCTGTGACTCAGTTCTCTGTGTCTGAAAATGGGGCTATCGATACTTACCTATCTCACATGGGGTTCTGTATTTAATCAATGAGCCTAAATAGGTGGCTTAATTTTCAAAAGTATGGAGTACCCAAGAACTCTTCATCCAGAAGTGCAGGGTGCTCAGCAGTTTTGAAAAGTGTAGAGGGCTAAATATGGAATTAATGTGGGGTTTTCAAAGCATTCAAGTGACCTAGGTGACTTTCAATGCTCCTAAATCACTTGAACATGCTTGATACTCACACCCTCAGATTTCAGAGCCTAACTTTAAATACGCTCACTTATGAAACTCCTGGCGTACAATAACCATAAAATACAGGTAAGAAAATAAAAGTTTATACATGAGGAAATTCAGTTATAACTTAGCTCTGTCTACCTGCACAGAGCTTCCCTCTGTCTTTTAGGGGACAATAAGGCAAGTGGCATGGCAAAATATTATGCTTGTGGAAGAAAGGAGGCAAGACACTGAGGAACATGGAGACTATTAAGCTTTTACATGTGATTTTGTATGTAGGCAGACACTTTTCATAATCATGGTACCTTAGCTCTATAGAACAGAAACCAGCATGTGCAGCATTACTGCTGCTACTCTTTCATCATATAGTCACGTCTTCTAGTGTTTAGCACATTCGGTGGAATCACTTTTTAAGCTACAATTGCTCATGCTTCTTTTTAATACAAGAGTGAAAGTTGGGGAAAGTTTGGTAAATTCTGTGCAACATGAGACAACTGGAAAAAATGTAAAAAGGAGAAAATATGCAAATACTAAAGGAAGTTACTAGCATGAACGTATTTGGATCTCTCTAAACAACGCAATTTACTGGAGCAGAAGTGGGGGCGAGGAAGCAATAGTTTAATATGGGGAATGCCTGAGCTCTACTAAAATATGTTAAGTCTTGCCTATATGAATGGAACCATTTAGGTTATCACCACATTACCAAGCCATGATCCAAACCTGTAATGTCCCATATACGCACACTTCGGTCATTCTCTTTAGACTAGGCTGGACCATAATTTGCCCTGAGGGAGGAGCAGCCTGCAACTGAGTGGACCTGGGAACAAAACTATGGCGCCGACTCCGAGTCACAGTTCATTACCTGGATACTCCCATTCTCTGAAAGAGACGTAATCTGCTATTGAACTACAACAGGTACAGAATACTTCCCTTTCAGTGCTGGTCCAGCTCAGCTTCACTGGTCAGAATGCTGTGTGGACAGAGCCAGGGCTCTGCACAGCCCTCCCCTCTGCTTGCTCACTCTATCCCTCCCTACTTGGGAAGGGCAGTAGCAGCTCCATGGTGTCTGCTCTCCACTCTGCTGTGTTGGTAGCTACATAGATACGGAGACCATATTTCCTGAACCTAAAATAGGAACACATTGGTCACACCCTCAGCCTCATTAACCACACCACATTAACCCAGACTCATTAACAGGTGCCCACCTGTTACAAAGTCCCACCCCTGGAGGTAATACTTCCAGGGTTAAGATGGACATGTGACCGGTAATAAAGGGTGTTGTGTGACCCCTCTGAAAACTCCTCCCACTGTCCTCTGCCAATGGGAATGGGTCCAATAAAACTGCCCTGAGAGCAGATTTGACCTATCAAGGGGAGTTCCGGGGCAGATAATTGGTCCAGAAGTAGGTTGTGTGACCCCTCTAAGAACTCCTCCCACCATCCTTTACCAATCAGGATGAGTTTGGGCCCCATAGGATGTGCTGGTGTATTGTGTGGAGGTGATGTGTTGTGTGGGGGGGGGGCAGGGTTTATATGATAGTGCTGTGCCTGTGTGTAGTGTGTGTATGCATGAGTGTGGAGATGCTGGTGGCACTGGGAGAGGGTGTGTGGAGATGGTGAAGCATGTAGAGGCAGGGAGGTGGGTGTACTAGTGGTGCTGTGTCTGACGGTGCTGTGCCTAAGGGAATGGAGTCAGTGTGCTGGAGAAGCTGTGTGTAGTGGCAGTTTGTGTGGAAGTGGCACTTTGGGCAGGATACGTGTGGTAGTGTTGTGCACAGGGACAGGATACGTAAGTAGGCTCTGGTGGAATAACAGGATGTGGGAAGGATTGGGTGTGGCACTGAGGGGAAGGGGCAGAGGGTGTGGAGGTAGTGCTGTGCCCAGGGGCAAGGTGTGTGGTGATGCTGAGTGCAGGGGCAGAGTATGTGCTGGTGCTGGTGGCACTGTGCATAGGGGCAAGGAGCTGTCATGGGGAGCTGGTGCTGGCGCCTGGGGTAACTGTGCCCTATGAGTGGGGCTAGTGCCAGCAGCTTAGAAAGGAAGGCTCTGCTCACTCACTTGGGCTGGCAGCAGCTCCTAGCAGGTGGCCGCGGGCAGGAGCTGAGCAATGCAGAGCCAGGGCGGGGGCCAAGCTCCTGATGCTTGGAAGGACACCCATCCTCGTCACCTTGTGGTGAGCTTTTCCCTCCTCCTTTTCATCACTGTGGATGTGCCACTGTCTGTTAATCATTCTATTAAAATTGTATCGTTTCATATACATTTTAACTGTGATTTCAAATACAGTGAAACCTTTGTTATCCGGCACTCTGTTAAGTAGAAAACCATTAACCAGCATTGCCCCCAGCCACAATACTGTCACATCTTCAGGCACACAGGCTTGGCTTGGCTTACCATGATTGGCTTAATTTTTTATTTAAGAATTACTAATAATCTTTAACTCAAAATATAAATGTGAGACCAACTGCCTCACACTACAAAAACTACTAATACTAAAATCTTGAGTTTTACTATTATTGTCCATTGGTTTTTCCTAGGTTGATGGGACCCTCAGATAACCGGAATTTTTAGTTAACTGGAATGCCCTAATTACCGAGTGTGCCAGATAACACAGGTTTTACTGTACCAAGATTATCAAGAATTTACTCCCCTCAAAATTAGTAATGGCTTTCAAATTAATAGAAGTTTTATGGGAAGACAGCTGACATTATGACTATAGTTTAATACTGGTTAATTTCTCATAGCTACTCCCGCCTTGCACTCTGGCAAAGGGTTTTCCATGTAAAGCATATATCAACTTCTTAAAATATCTGATCTCTGTTTGGTGTACACACACAATAGCTAGAGCTTGTAGTTACATGGCCCAAGGAATTAAGTTAAATTTTATTGCCTTTTAACCAAAATACGTTTTGGTTTCTGCCTAATTAGTCTAATGATTTTGAGTAGGAAATAAAAAAGCTTAAAATCCAGTTGACCCACCCATCATTTGTGTATGCAAATGTTGCAGAAATTGTTCTGAGTTTTCCAGCACTTGTTTCATTATTGATTTGGGTCAAGCAACTAACTGGACACTCGGTTGTTCCTAATCCCAACAATAACATGTTGAGGGTTCAGTTTACCACATACAGAGCAGACCCACTGATCAGATGCTTAGTAGCTCCTGCAGATGGCTAAGGCCAAATCCTACCAACCCACAGCCCCTAGTTACAGGCTGGTTACAGTCCAGGCAGCCCAGAGGGTCCTTAGCCTTGGGGCCACTCACCTCACATAGGCGTTGGGCATAGGGTGCCTCTTGGCAGGTGGCAGCTCTCTGGCCCTCCGGAGCACGCCAGGGGCTTGTGCTGCAGCCATAACTCCTGTCGCCACACACTCCCTGTCGCTGCCCTGCCCACGCGTCACTGGGCCCTGTGGGATGAGCCAGCTCCAGCCCCGCCCCTCTGCCCAGGCTCAGTCGCACTGCCCCCAGAACCCACAGCAACCACAACCTCTCAGGGATGTCCTGGAGGCTTTCCCCTTTGCTCCCATTGGTCAGAATCTGACCAATGGGAGCAAAGGTAAATGCCTCTAGGAAGTACTGCAAGGCTGTCCCAGCTAGGGAAAGAGAAATGGCTGCGTGCGCAAGCCACATCTGGTGGGGAGCCATGGGGCTTTCTCCCCTACCTGCCATTTTCCAGGACATTTCAATACCCTATAGGGACACCGGGACAAGAGAATTAAAATCTGTCCCAGAGGTCAGCATACATATAGGGAATCAGGGTGCACTGTCTGCCTCCTGCATCCTTCACATAGGCATATAAGACAAGAAAAAACATTGCTATTTGTCCTTCTTTTTGTTTGCACATCTTTGAATTCTTCTTGACTGTTTTCCCAGCTGTGTCTCACACTGTAATGCATATGCTCATTTCAACAACTCAGCATCTGCTACAGAGAGAGTGTGTGTGTGTGTGTGTGTGTGCGCGCGCGCACGATGTTGTGGGGGGTTTTGTTAGCTGCTCACGTTTTATTTGTTATTTCCTCACTTTCTCTTTTCTTAGGCTAAGGTAACACAGTGTAAAGTATTAGAACATGATGGTTGCAAATAGAAGTACAGAACCATAGCTTCTGCAAAAACTGTAACTTGGCTACACTGACAGAGCCTTGTGCACGTAGTGTTTGCAGTAAAAAGTGAAACCAGGTGAAACTTGCCTCTTCTCATGTTTTGTTACACTTTCCAACTCAGACCAAGGTCACCAAAGGGTTGGCTAAATACCACAAACAGTCTGAGCCAACTTGTGCTTATTGTTTTGCATGAACATTGCTCCCATTTGAAATTAACCGTGGCCCAGATTTGAATGTCCTGTATCAGTTTATGGGTATGCTTTGAGATTTTTCTCCTTCATTTGAAATGTAAAGCAAAACTCAGGGCACTCAAACTACCATGGATCAAAAGCAGAGTTAATATTCTTTCCCCCAAAAAACCTCATTGATATTCAAAACTCCACTGAATAGCCTGTGCAGTATTACAAGATTCTGTACCTGAACCTCCTGCAAGATTTGTAGGGAAGCAAAAGAGACTTTCCTGTGTACAGGAAACAACTGTAGACCTCAAGCTCAGGGGAGAACAGAAAAATGTTTCCTCCATGTGTCCTTATTGATATACCTTGCATCAGACAGGGTGGGGAAGGACTGGTGCCACTGCAGAATAAGAGAAGCATCTTATGCTATCCTAAATTCTTGTCCATATTAAAGCTCAGATTGGATGTAGGTCTCTGTGACAGATGGGATAGAACTATCCTTTTCTAGACATCCCAGCCATTAAGATAACTAAATTGCCTGTAAAGGGTTAAACTCACAGACAGTGGGTATCCAGAAAGTGTTGGCAGGGAGCCAGGAGAGCCAATGGGAAGAAAATGAGAGATTTAAATTGAAACAGGTTCTGCCTGCTTCAGGCCTTTTGTGTCAGTTCAGAGTGAGAGCTGGGAGAGAGATGGGTTGAATCAGGAAAAGCATGAAATTTCCAGTGAGATCCATGCCTAAAAAGGATTAAACCTCATAACAAAGGATACGTAAGTGAACAAGGAATGTTTAGTTAGATGCAATCACGTTATTTTCTGGTTTGTGAACCCTCTATGCTGAATCCAGGTAACCCACTCCCCCCTTCTCCATGTACTGTAACTTTTAAACCGAATGCAATGGAAGAAATTCTCTGTGCTTTTAATTGGCCTTTTCCCGGGTGCTCTGTATCATCTGGCAACAAAATACACTTTTCCAAATACATCTTCTTCGTTTTGTTAATAAAACCACATTAAGACTATGATGTAATTCCTGTGTCCTAAAAGTCAGGAGTTCTGTGTGCCTGAGACTAATAAAGATCTACTATTAAGAAATTACTGTTTGTTTTCAAACTCTCTCTTGGGAAGGGTTAAAGAGCTTGGCGTTACCCCCACAGGAAGAAATTCCCAAATGCATCTTCCTGGACTCTCAAGAGATTTTTGCATTTGGGCAGTGGCAGGTCAGGGAATCTTTGCCCCTAGGAAGTTTTTTTTAACAGAAGCCATTAGTGGCAGGGCTTCTTTATGGTCTCTTGTGAGCCCTCACCTTTTGCACTCAAAGTGATGGAGTGGGGAACAACCGTGACATGATAGCAGTGCTGGTGGGATAATTTTGAACCAGGAGCATGGACCTCAGGATTTTAAAAGGACACTTTTTTCCTCTTTCCTTTTTGGCACTTTGAAAGTTTTAGGGTTTTGGTGGTGGTGTTTTTTTTTGTTTTTTTTTTTTTTTGCTGGTGAGGGGCGGAGGGGAGGGACATGAAGAAGGTTCAACTAGCAAAGTCAGAGAGTCCAAACCAAACAGTTTATTTTTTTCTAGCTTTTGGGGCAACTAGATAAGTAGGCTAACGTAGGGCAGGAAAGCAGCCTCGTGCATGCATTTGTGGTCAGGCAGTGTAGCCCTGGAGCAACCAACCTTCTCAAAATAGCACACCAAGATGGAAACAGCCCCAGATGAGGACCAGTTGTCCACCTCCATGGCAGACCTGTACAGTGAGGATGAGGGAGAAAAGGATATCCATGAGCGTTCGGTGGCAGGAGGATATGGTGGTGGCCTTGTCCTTCCCATAGCACAGACATCAAGGTGGGAAGATATCTTTAAGGCAGGCAGACCTCTAACTAAGGAGGAGATGGAGTTCTTCCTACAGATGAGGTGCTTGGAAGAGGAGGAGAGAGAAAGAATGACGTACTTAAAAATTGACGCAGAGGTACTTTGAGCTAGAGAAAACTGAGAAGCTGGGCACTCCAGCAACACTAACTAACCATCCTGCTCTAGATAATGCTCCCCAACCCAAGAAATACCCAATGTACAAGGTAGGAGATGATGAAGAGGCCTTCTTAGAGAATTTTGAAAGGGCCTAACTTGGATACAGCATCTCCTCAGACCAACATGGTGAAGGTGAGGCCACAACTCAGTGGACCGTTAGAAGAAGTGGCATCTGAAATACCTAGAGAAAACATGAATGATTATGAACTTTTAAAACAAAACACCAGAATTAGGACAGGACTCACCCCTGGATATGCACATCACCATTTCAGAGCCCTAGAGGTGGAAAATAGACATGACATTCACCCAACATGCCTACCAGATTGACAAAAATTGGAACACATGGATATCAGGAACAAAAGCTAAGACCACGGAAGAGCTATCTTTCCTATTGAGAATGGAATGGAGAGTGTTCCTGAAGAGATACAAAGAAACATCCTAGATGGGAAGCCCAAAAAAATAACAGAGGGAAGGAAAATTACAGCCAGATGGATAGAGGTGACAGAGAGGAACAGAACTAACAGCAGTTGGTTGGGACACCAGGAAAGGCTCCCAGACATGGTATATCACCCCCGGGGGCAATCCAAGGGTCTACATTGCATGGAGGAGCCCTCTGTACTATAAGGGAAGCCCCAGACACCATCTTGTCCTGCCACTCCATTCTCCAGCAACCCATCTTGCACTGGTGACAAGCCAGCTGGACGATGTTTTAAATGTAATGAGCTGGGGCCTGTGAAGGCCAACTGCTCCAATAGCACCAGCAGAGTGCAGTTCATTGCACTGGGGTTACACTAAGTCCTCAGACCCAGATGCCTTTCAAATATCCCAGAGCAAAGGGAGGCCTTTGAGTGTGGGGGAGAAGCTTATTGCATGGAGCGACACTGGAGACAGGTGTCAGCAATTGACACTGAAGCGGTAGTTCTAGGGAACATCAAGGACAAGAGCTTGTGCCAGGCACTAACAGATATTTTTGCCAGGGGAGGTTGGCCCTCAGACATCCTTACAGATTCTGGAACCAATTTCCTGACAGAGACAATGAAACTTCTTTGGGAAGCTAATGGGGCGAACCATTTGATTATCACCCTTTACTACCCAGATGGTCACTCAAACTGCATACGCTGTTTGGGGGAGACTCACTCTTCTCACAACTGTACCCATTGCAATTCCCTGATGGCGAGAGCCAGAAAAGATCATGAGCTCTTCCTCAGGATGATTCTATTTGAAAAAGCTTTACAGCCTGCGGGGGAACAACCTACAGTGCGGCAAGAACCTCCCCCGCCTTCCAGGAATTACCCGAGAGCGAGAGCCTCTCCATCCCGCTCCCTTCCAGCCTCTTCCTCTCCCAAACGTAGAGGAGAGGCACACCAGGCTGGGAAGTCCCCTGCCACTAAGGCTTCGGGGCGATCCTCCCACTCAGCACCAGCATCGAGGCGCGCAACAGCTGAGCGGCCCCGGGAGCACTCTAAGCAGCCAGCATGGCAGGAAAAGCCGGCGCCGCTTCAAACCACGGTGCTGCTTGAAAGCGCGGCACCGCTTCCAGCCCCGGCACCGCTTCAAGCCTCTGTGGCGCCGAAAGCTACAGCACGGCTTAAAGCTGCGGCGCCAATTAAAGTCACGGCACCGCAGCAAAAGGATGGGCAGCCTCTGAAGCCACTGGCACCAGCTGATGCTCCGCTGGTCCTGCCACAGCCAGACAAACAGCCAGATGAGGCTGCTAGGGATCAGCCCCAGCAAGAGACTGATCCACACAGCAGGCATCACTATTCGTGCCTGCCCTCTACTTCTTACTCTCCTGGGAGGTCTCCATCAAGGCAATCCCCTCCCAGGTCGATATCACCGTTATCTCTTCAGGACGGTCCCCTTCCTGATGATGACCACCGCACGGTCTACTCCTCGTGACATCCATCACCTGGGAAGGCTCACTCCCACCATTATAGGGCTCCGCCACAACATAGCCCATGGCACCCATACTGGCCTTACCCACCTCCACCTTATCCACCGTAGTGGGGACCGTGGGAACACTGGAAGCCATATGGACACCACTCCCCACCTCACTCCACTGCATCCCGGAGAAGCTTGCCTTGGCCACAGCCCCTACCTCCAGCAAGTCTTTCGGAGGACGAGGCGGAACGAATCTCAGACAATGATGCAGATACTCAGTCAATAAACATCACACACTCTGATGCCCTTAATGCGCAACCAGATGACGCCGTAGTACCATCAGACACTGGAACAATTGACGATCTAAAACAGTTCCAAAAACTATTCAAGAGAGTAGCGACAAGCCAGAATGTCTCCCTCCAAGAGGTGCAAAAGAAACAATACTAATTGCTAAAGAATCTACATCCCACACTACATGGCAAGATTACCCTGCCCATAGATGAGGCAATAATGGAGAGCTCAGAAGACCTGTGGAAGACACCTGCATCCATTCAACCAACTAATAAGAAAATTGACAGAAAGTACTTTGTCCCCTCAAAAGACAACAACTTTCTCTTCACTCACCCACAACCTAACTCACTAGTTGTGGACTCAGCACAACAACAAGCGAAGCTTCCACAATATAGGACGGGCAATGCAGACAAGGACCACAAAAAGTTGGACTCCTTTGGCAAGAAAATATACTCCTCTTCCACTCTACAACTCGGAATATCAAATTACTCTGCTCGCTTAGCAAATCACAACTTTGACAACTACTCAAAACTGGGAGAATGCCACACCTCCCCGACTCCAAAGGACCCATCTTGAAATCAATAGTTCATGAGGGCCATATGATCACTCGCACCGCTCTCCAAACAGCAATGGATGTAGCTGACACTGCAGCCCAAGTTACAGCTACAGCGGTGGTGATGCATAGAGCTTCTTGGCTCCAGTCGTCTGGAGTTCCCCGCGAACTCCAGCCCAAAGTGGAAGACTTGCCATTTGACAAGCAAAAGTTATTTGCAGCCACTACGGACGAAATGCTCCACAACAGCAAAAATTCTAAGTCCCCACTTCGCACGTTAGGCATGTACACGCCACCCTATAAACGCAGGCGATACACCCCATATAATTAATATATTCGATACCGATATGGACAATACAATCGACCACAGAGGCCTTATGAAGACACCAGACCAGGACAGCAAGGTTCCAGAAGGCGACCCAACCAAGCCCGCCCACTGGCTACTCAACCATCTAAGCAGCAAATTTGAACATTTGGTCAAGGGCCTGCAAGACCTCCCTCACGATCTAGCACCACCTCAACATGGCTATCTATTCAACCACCGCTTGTGCGCCTTCCTCCCACAGTGGGAATCCATAACATCGGACCGCTGGGTCCTAGAGATAATTCGAGTGGGCTATACCATCCCTTTTATTTCTATCCCTCCTATCCTTCCCCCTACCCTGTCCCTTTTCAGGGACCACTCTCACGAAACCCTTCTAAAACAAGAGATCAATCAGCTCCTCATAATCGGAGCTATAGAAAGGGTACTCCAAGAGTTCCACGGGAGAGGGTTTTACTCGAACTATTTCTTGACCGAGAAAAGAACAGAGGGTTGGAGTCCTATATCAGATCTCTGCAAACTGAACACATTTTTCAAGAAACAGCGTTTCAAGATGGTCACTCTCTCCGCAATCATTCCTGTGCTAGATCAAGGGGACTGGTTCGCAGCCCTCGACCTCCAAGATGCCTATTTCCATATAATCATCCACCCCTCCCACAGACGCTACCCACGCTTTGCGCTCAGTCCAGACCACTTCTAATTCAAGGTTCTCCCCTTTGACTTCTCATCAGCTCTGAGGGTATTTTCGAAGGTACTAGCGGTCGTAGCTGTGTACCTCAGGCGGCAGAATGTTATCATATACCCCTACCTGGATGACTGCCTTCTAAAAGGATCCTCATTCGCTGAAACCACCTCTATGATACATAGGACCACGGCCCTCCTCAATCGTCTAGGTCTCCTGATCAACAAAGACAAATCAACGCTGCACCCAGTCCAAGATATAGATTTCATTGGCACACGACTGGACTCCGTTACAGCCCGAGCATACCTACCTCGGCAGCGTTTCGCAACTATACAGGAAATTATAACCGGGATGCTCACAATGCCTACCACCACAGAACTTAGATGCCTCCGACTAATGGGACACATGGCTTCCACCACCTACATAGTCCACCATGCTCGCCTACACTTTCGATGCTTCCAGCTCTGGGTGGCGACCGTTTACATCCCATCACGACACCCTCGAAGCAAAAGGGTTCCTATCCCACCAAACGTGCTTGCATCTCTACGATGGTGGACTGTACCAAACAATCTTCTGGCAGGGGTCCCATTCCAACAAACCGAACCCACTATCCAAATTATCACGGATGATTCCCTCCTTGGCTGGAGTGCACATATGGACAGCCGCGAAGTTCAGGGCAGGTGGTCCCCAAACGAGACACTCGTGCACATCAACCTTCTCGAATTAAGAGCAGTAAGGAATGCTTGCGCACATTTTGCATCCGACATCACCAATCATACAGTTCGCATCCTAACAATATTTGCACGATGTTCTACATAAACAGACAGGGCGGAGCCCGCTCCCGCTCCCTATGCATGGAGGCTATTTGCCTCTGGAACTCGTGCATCTGCAACCAGGTCACCCTCATAGCATCCTACCTGCCAGAGGTGAACAATACCAGAGCGGACTCCCTCAATCGAAACTTCACCTTAGACCACAAATGGGAACTACACACGGAGGTCACAAACTCAGTTTTCTACCAGTGGGGACGGCCATCTATAGACCTCTTTGCTTCGGCCCAGAATACCAAATGTCCCCAGTTCTGCTCACGTGCGGGACTTGGCAAGCACTCTCTGGGGGATGCCTTCCTAATCAAATGGGCAGCCCCCCTACGTTATGCCTTTCCCCCCATACCTCTCATCCCAAGAGTCCTATGCAAAATCCTGAGATACAAAGCCCTAGTCATCCTGATTGCCCCATCATGGTCTTGCCAAACCTGGTACCCATACCTCCACAAGCTAGCGGTCCAGCCTCCCCATCCACTACCATACTGGATAGACCTACTATCTCAGGACAATGGCAGGATACTACATCCCTAACTCCGTACTCTGCATCTTCAGGCGTGGCTTCTTTCTGGTTCTGAGATAGAAGACTGCTGCTCGCAGCAAGTAAAAGACATCCTCCTCCATAGCAGGAAGCAATCCACTGAAAAACCTACCAGGAGAAATGGATACAAGTCTCTCACTGGTGTCAACACGCCAAAGTGGAACCCCGGGTCTCTCCACTGAATACCATCCTAGACTACATTATGGACCTTAAAGCATCAGGACTGTCAATTTCCTCTCTAAGAGTACATCTCTCTGCAATAGCAGCATTTCATACCTCGGTGGACAGCTTCTCCATTTTTAACCATCCTATCACGAAGAGGTTCCTCAAGGGACTCCAAAATGTGTACCCACCATATAAGGCTCCACCCTCCTTGTGGGACCTAAATCTCGTTTTGGACTACCTCACCAGACCTCCTTTTGAACCATTGGCAACAATAACACTTCCCTTCCTTTTTATGAAAATCTGCTTCCTCTGAGCCATCACCTCCGTCAGAAGGGTGAGTGAACTTGCAGCACTAATGTCGGAACCCCCTTACACAGTTTTCACTCCAGTTTAGCAAAAGGTTTGAGTACATTTGGCATGTTAACCATGCTTAGAGACTTGGACAATTTGATGCTAAATTGAAATGCTCCCCTTCTGCCAGTGTCTTCAAATCATACCAGGGCCAGACTGACCCCCTAGAGGTGTCCATGACTGGGGGGCTGAAGGAATTGGTACAGCTGATGAGCTAGTGGAGTACATTTAGAAAACTACCGTTTTCATGAAAGTGGCAGGTTTAGGGAAACTTCTTGCAGCATGGAACCAAGAAGAGCTGATGACCCAGTTAGCTTCCCTCTGTGCAAGGGATCCAGTCTATACTGGGATAACATTGTGTATAGCAGGAGATTAGACCTGGAATTAGTGGCAGATGAATATGAGGAACTGGAACAGAGAGAGGCAAATGCTGCCACTGACTCTCTTTTTGGCCTTTAGACTCAACCTCATTTCCCCATCTGTAAAGGGAGTACAACAGAGAGGAAAAGCATCCACAGGATTAATGAATAATCTAAGGCACTTTGAGGAATACATAATACATTAATGGTTCCCTTGGGGGGTTTTTACTTCTTTCTTGAGAGCATCTAGAACAGTTGGACTACTGGATTAACCAATATTTTATGAATTCCTCTGTAATTAATATAATATTCAAATAGTTATTTTTTCTTTCTAGGTGAAGAAAGCTATTTTTTCCTTTCTGAGTGATTTCTTTTTCAGTCTACAAATGGTTTAGGGCTGTCTTTACACCCATGCTTTTGTTTACAGTTAGGGATGATTTCTCTAAATTTAATCACATTTCTTTCCCTGTGGTTTTCTCAGATAAGGTGTTTACATTTAGTGGCACCTCAGATTCTAGTACTATTCATATTTATAGGAATCAGCTGTGGTGTAATTTGAAGCGCTCAACACCTAAAATCACAAAATGCTCTGCAGCTCAAATCACATGTTTTCTAAATCATATCCTTTTTACACACATACATGATACTGTCTGCTTACAATTTGGTATTCATTTATGACATTTAATTTTTTAACAATTATTTTCCTTTTCTTCCAATTCTTAGAATTTTCACCAGAAAGAGACAGAAAAATTATTCAGTATTTTAAATTTCTTAATTCTCCTTTAATTATGTCCTTGCAGCAATGTTTTAAAATTGTGTGTGTGAGTGTGTGTGTGTGTGTAAATTTGAACAGTTTAGCTTGGCTGACTAAAACTGTTTTTAAACTATGTGCACCTTAAGCAGTAAACTGTGTCATCAAAAACTACTAACGTGGGTATGTTCTTATTAGATGCACGAGTAAGGCACTTATGGACCCATGCTCTCCAATGCAACATAGGCATTGATTGCCTCGCTACCCAGGGCGTGCTTAATACTCCCCCCCCCCTTTTTTAACCCAGGTCCTGCCCCCTCTCCACCCCCTGCTCTTTCCACTCTGCCCTGTCCCTCAGGCACGCTGTTCTGCAGCGCGCAGGAAACGCTGGGGAGGGAGGGGGAAGCTTATCTGAGGGTGGGCGTTAAACACAGACAAAGGCAGCGTCAGGGGGTTGGGTGCGAGGCAACGTTCTCTTTGTGTTGTGAGGTGAACGCCGCTGGCGCGTCCCTTACCTCACGCGCAAGGGTCAGTTTTTGAACGTTAACGACGACTTTGCGTCCCGCGAGTGCTAACCCGCCTCGGCTACTTCCTGCAAGACGAGTCCGCCCCTGTGCCCAGCTGCACGTTGCTCTCCCAAAACAGCAGCCAGGCCCTACTCCACGCTTTTCAGCCTCCTTTTAAAGGGACAGCTCCCATTTCTCTCTCTCATTTCTGTGGCTGTTACCAAAAATGACAACTACATACAAACCGTAGAATAGTCAAACAGCATTCACACTTATTACTGAAGCAAAATGCAGGACAATGTAGCACTTTAAAGTCTAACAAGATGGTTTATTAGATGATGAGCTTTCGTGGGCCAGACCCACTTCCTCAGATCCCAGGAAAGCTCATCATCTAATAAACCATCTTGTTAGTCTTTAAAGTGCTACATTGTCCTGCATTTTGCTTCAGCTACCCCAGACTAACACGGCTACATCTCTACCACACTTATTTCTGAACGTCAACCATAGGAACCAGTTTCTGACACTATCCATTCCAGGCTCCCCCCACTTCGGTGGCATTCAATGAGCATGAAATCTCTGTAGGTTATTTCTCTGAATCAGAATTTTATTCTGTCAAGGAGAGAGATTTTATTATTCTTCCCTCTTAGGCACATTACTTCCTTTTCGTTAGGAATTTAAACGGGAATCTAGGAAACTGAAATGAATGTAATTATTAATCATGTCCTAATATTTATTACTTGATTTGGTCCTGTTAGCTAGGACTTAGACGTTCAACTTTCATTTTTAAAACAAATGCAGGCTTCTGGTGACAGCACTGCAGAAGTCATTTGAAACATTGGCAAGCAGATTTCTATGAGCCACAACTGTAGTGCATACAGTTGTCACTCACTATTTTAAATCCTAGTGAAAATGTGGAAGTTTTCCATGTGAGTCAGCCTTTTGCATTTTCATTCTGGAAAATTTATTCTAACAAACAGAAAACACAGAAGACAGATACATACCCTTGAAGGACCCATTGGCACTTTTGCTCTTGCATAGGTCTAAATAAGAGAAAGTTTCATGCATTTCTCTCAAACAGGAAAATTATCAAAGACTTAGGGGCTTGCTATACTGACTAATGCAGTGTTGCTAGCCCTTGAGATTTTGTAGAGTTTTGCAGCATTTGATATTTTTCTTAAAGCCCCAGTTTAAGTGAGCTCATGAGACTCTCAGGTTTCGTAGTTTGTTTTCAAGAGTACATTTGTATCCTACATATTTGAAGATGAAAGGTTGAAAACATGATCCTATGTGCATACCAAAGATGTAGAAACCACAAATAAAAAGAACACCAAATGTATAATTTTAAAAAAATGGCTGATTTTAAACCAATCTCATGATTTTTTGGGACTAAACTTCTGATTTTTATATGCTTGGAGTTGTCAGTACTGTACTTGGCACTTCCATCTTTTGCAGAATTTTACCCTAGAAATATTTTAGAGAGTTTTACATATTTTTATTGGTACAATTGTCTTTTTATCCTTCCATCTATACAACAAGGGTTTTTAGCAATATGATACCAACCATCCAGGCCCTAAAGGGAAAGGATATTTGAAACTTCAGAGGCCAAAGGATATTGCAGGGCTAAAATTGGAAAATTTCCCTTTTCAATACTATGAAGCTCCTATTTCTATCTCTGCAGTGTCATGTAGTATTTGAACCTGAAACCTTTCCTAAACGTTTCTCATCTTGCTCTTCAGAATACTGTCATTTTGGAGATAGAAGAAGGAAATAATTGTGTCATGCTGATGTTTAAAAAAAAAATCCCTGAATGGTAGATGTTTTGAGGTGTGGAATGGAAGACGTAATCTCATCAGAGATGGATTAGTGAGGAAAGTGCAGGTTAGTCAAAAGTACTCATTAGATTGTGTCTAACCACATAAATCTGCAATTTATCACAGGGATATCACCATAACGTGTGTATGAATGGACAATGTGGCATGGATTGTTAAAAGTGACTAGTTATTCTGGGTGCCACTTCTGTTCTAGACCAATCTGAGACAATTGGGGGAGGGCTGATTTTCAAAAACCCTTCCCTAAATTCTCTCATAATGCTGAGCATGTGCACAAACTGGTCATCAAGAAATAAGAAAAACATATATTCTGCAAAGCTTTTTTTTTTAATTTCAGCTCCTTCACCCCATCCATTTTTTCTTTAGCTGGTCAGGAGAGTTCAGGAAAAAGAAATCTGGTATATAAATCCAGTATATATGTTATTCTATGGTCTGACTGAATCCTTTTAGTATAGCTTATGCCTGCTTAACAAAGACCACTATTAATTACTACTATTGATAATATACGTAGGTCCCAATAAGGATTGTGCTAGGGACTGTACAAACACATGTGAAGACTAAGTCTATGGTGTTCAGCATTACTCTGGAACAAAGGTTCTTGAAGGCGATATTGTTTATTCAGTGACTCACTTACCAGTTGCCCTTACATAACAGAGCATTAGATTCTGTAGTGTTCCTCTGCCAGACTTTCTGTCTGGGAGCTTAAATCACTTCAAGGTGCAGTGCCCAATGCCACAAGCTTCTTGCCCAGAAAAGTTTATTCTATGGCATTTCTCTGATCCAGCTCAGAACTGTATTAATCCCCCCCACATTTTTCTTCCAGGTTTTAGCACTCAAAGACCCAGTATTTAAGTTTGTCTCAAAGACAAATATTATTTTTTTCTCCAAGAGCTTTTAACTTATTCTTGAAGCTTCACTTCAAAGGGCCTTAAGTACATATTGAATAGAGCTGCGCTTAAGCAGTTGCCTAAATGTTTTGCTGGACCAGAGCCTTCGTGAAGGGAGACAAAGTCCCAGAGCAGATGAATTTTGAAGTAAAGCTCAGAAAGTGAAACAAAATTTATGTTTGGTTTACAGTATTTCTTTATACTTTTTTTTTCTTTTCATTGTGGTCCCCTGCTTTCCCACCTAGAGAAAATACAAAATGGAAATCCCCTTAACAATATTGTTCTGATAACAAGATTGCACACATTCAACCAAAATATTATGCCTAAAATGCTTTTTTCTTTCAGTTTGCTTTGCTTGTGACAGAAAAGTGAGTGAGAGAGAGATGATCAAAGTGATAGTCCACTTAAATGATAAACAAGAAGAATTTAAAGAGAGATGGTTCATTTTTTGTGTGATTCAAGTTGAGAATACAATTCATGTGTGTTACAGCTGGAAAAGCAGCAAAAATTGTTATTAGCGAAGGGGTTCATGTTCTAATAATTTTGTGCATTTTATTGGCCAGATCTTGGAATCTTTACACAATATTTCCTAAGAGAAAACAACGTAGACCTGGCTATCCATGCAGAGTTGGGGTTAGAGATATAAGAGGTCACCTCATACAAAGGGCCTGAGCAGTGGAGGTTGCATAATTCAAAGTTGTTTGATCCAAAGCCCATTTGATTTGAGTGGACTTTGGATCATCCCCATGGAATCCCAAAAGAGGAACTAGAATAATGGCTTTGCTCTCAAAATCCCACAGTCAGTGAATGGACTGCTGAGGCTAGAGACTTCTCAAGCAGTGACATCAGCAGAAAGGGTGCAAACTGTCAGTGGTGGCCAAAGTGACAGAATAGCTGGTTAAAATTGTCTAGAGAGGGGAGTCTGACTGAAGAAGAGTTAGTAGAACCCTGAGGGAAAAATGTTGAGAGCTTAATATAGTGTCGTGAACCCCAAAAGCTCTCCACCTCTTAGATCATGATACGCTCCAGAGGGGAAAGGGTCTTCAGGAGAAGGGGCCATCCTATAGCCATCCCAGTAACCTAGCACCAAAGACTGGCACTGAGAGATGACATCAAACATAAACAGGTCATGGTACATTGTCTGTATATATTTGTAAATAGGTAAGCTCAAGATAAAGCAGTAGATTATATTTTATTCTTAGCAAAGTAAACAAGACCAGTTATTTTCTTGAGATCTTCATCTAGCCCTGATACATGCTAATGAAGGGTTGGCTCCCCTACCGTTGGGATTGATGCTGCAGTGATTGATCCACCGGGGATTGATTTAGTCAGCCCAGTGAAAACCCACTAAATTGCCTCCCGATCACTCTCCCATCAACTCTGGTATTCCACCCAAACAAAAAGAGTAAGGGAAGTCAATAAGACTTCCCAGACTCTCTGATCCACCCAGTATGGTGTGAGCCCCACACTAAGTAGATCTGCGCCATAGCTGACTTGAGTTACACTATTAATGTGACTCAAATTGCATAGCTTAGTTCAACTTTTCCGCATAGTGTAGACCTGCCTTTAGTTATTTAGACTTTTCACTCCCACGTGTTAAAGTAATGCTACCTAATTACCACATGCAAAAGGGGCTTCCCAGTTCCTGGAGATTAAAGGCAAAAATTGTTTAACTCTAAAAGTCTAGAGGAACCAAGAAGTGAATAAATACTTGATGGTGGCAGCAACAATACAAAAAAAGAGTCATTAAATAGATTTGTGTTTATGTGGTGGTTCGCTGAAAGGGAAGCAAGGCATCACAGAGACTCAGAAACACTAGCCCACATCACTCAATGACTAGTCTGCCCCTGAATTATTTTAGTGTATTGGTGTGGAGGAGTTGGAGACACAGAAAGAGGGGGAGGAAATATTTAACACCTCTTCTGTTTGACTCTGCAATTTGCTTCCTTTGCATCTGTCTGTTAGGTCTTGATTCTGAAAACTGTGAGTAGTCCCACTTCGTATATAGACCAGTCACATGAGTAAGCGTTTGTGGACTGACCCTTTGCATTGCAATCTGTTTGGGGCAGGGAGTGCCTTTATTTTTGTCTTGTACAGTATCAAGAAAGTTGTTGGTGGTTAGCAAGTAATACATAATTGCATTTATATTTATCAACAATTAAAGCTCAACTACCACTTTTAGTCTGGAAGATCTCACGGTGCTTTACAAATTCTCTCTCCTGGACAAACATGTATTCACAGTGGGTTCAGTGACATGATATAGCTGTAAATGAGGGCAGAATTTAGCCCCTAGTTCTGTGGTATGTCTGATCTCCATGGACTTTAGCCCACCTCACATATGGGCCCTATCACATGCTCACGAAAATTACAAATAAAATCCCACTGATGTCAGTAGGAACAGGATTGCGGCCACATTGAACCACACTGAAATCAGTGTGAGTATGTTTGCTGACTTCAACGAGCTTTGGATCAGACCCTTAGATGGAAATCAGAGGCATTTTTAAAATAAAAGTTCCACGAGTATTTTCACTCTGGTTTCCTGGTTCACTCTCTGCCGCTTGTCATCCTTTTCAGTGTGTTTACACTTCCCCCTGCCTGCGGTTGCTTTATCAGAGCAGTGGATTCATACTTCACCCTGGGTATAAAGCAACTGAGTGAGCTCTTCTCTCACACAGAGGCACACACACAGCCAAATGTGCTCAGAATGACACGGCTCACCATAGCGTTTGGCATTTTACTTTTTTTTCTTCTTCACACCACTTCTGGAGAAGATGGTTCTTCAGGGGATGAGGATGGTGAGTCATTTCACATTTGCCTTCAGGATCATGAATAATTTGAAAAGGTGATTTTAATGAACTCAAACTTCTACAACATGCAAGTGCAGCCGTTAAACAAGAAGGGGTTAACATTTTAGTTCTTAAGTTAGCTGCTCTAATATTCATTATTCATGGGATTTTTTTTATTCTGGTGAATTGTTTATATAGATATCTATGCCCAGTCCTGCATCCTTGTGCCCCCTCTAACTCATATTAACACCAGTGAAAGACTGGTTTGCAGAAGGAATGCAGGATATGCGCTAATTAGCCACTCTCATTATTGTTAGCTTCTGCATAAGAATTACTATTGTTCAAGGCTTGCAAGTAAAGAATTAGTTCAATCCATTATGGTTTGGAAGTACACGAAAATGCCATGTGAAAAGGGTAAGGCACTGACTCTGCTCTCAGAATCTTCATAGGGAAAAATAAATTGCTAGAAACAATCCAATCTGCTCCATACTAGAGGCAAAAAAATCCTATTCAGAATATTATTTTTGAGCTCCAGAGATAGGTTATCTCAAGCAGGGAGTGCCTCTATGATGCAAGGGATGCTTTCTAATCTCCTCCTTTCAGCAGGGGAGGACAGCATTTAAACAAGGGGCTTCAAGGAGCTACCTGCAGTACATCACTGATGTATGTTTATCATAAAAACACTAGAATTAAATCTGTGGCATTACAGTAATAATGACCTTCGTTCAATGAATTGAATTATTTCACTTAGACAGTTATAAGTATTTTGCAGCAGAAATCATCTCATTCATAAATATGCCTCACAATTTAGACATTTTATACATATTTCTGCACTGCAATCAGGAAAATTTCCCATTGCTTTCGATGAGAATATTGCCTGACGCACAACTTGAGCCTTAGGTCCTTTAAATTGCCTAGGACTGGAGCCTGAAAGCCTTTACTCACATGAATAATCCTCACTCATAGTCATAGGAGTAGTCCTTTTAAAGTCTGAGGCAATGTGTAGATAAGGACAAAGGACTAGTCGCTCTCAATTACCAGTCATTTAGGTTCTTAGCATTTTGTTTTTAAGTGATTAATGGCCTGAGTTCAGTTTTTAATGGTAGGGTAAGTACTATGTACCTATGCAAACTTTTAACTGTAATCCTACTAGTTCTCTCTGTTTTTCCCATCTGAAAGTGAATTATGTATTTATTACGCCAGAACAAAGATGTGATACGTGGCAGATTATCTAGTTAGAAGCATATAAAGAACAAACTGGTTTACAGTTTGTTTTCTCATGTTACATAATTTGTTCCTAATCCCCCAATCCCTTTCTCAGGTGAATGGTTCCATTGACATCAACATTAATAAACATACATTGAAATCTCTGAAATCACTGGGACCACTCATCTCTGACATTTATTATTAACCCTGTCCCCTTTCAGTCACAATTTCTTTGCCATCAGCTACAAAGGGAATGGGATTGGGCCCTTGTTAAACACAGAAACAGACCCTGAAAACTCTTAGTAAATAGTCCCATTGACTTCAGTGGTCCTGCTTTCAGGATAAGTGTTTGTAGGATGGGGTCAGCTCACATAAGAAGTATTTTAACAGTTTATTTTCCACAGATAACTTCTAAATACAGGAGATACTCTTTCAGATGTCAGCAATACAAGAAAGACTACTCAAAATATCCCTCATGGTTCAAAGTAATGATCATTTTGGTCTATGGCAATTTAAGACCCTGATCCTGCAGCCATTTACCCATTTACATCTGTGTTTAATTGTTAACCAAAGCATTTTAAATACATATTAGAATATTATGTACTATATATATATTTATATTGAAAGAGTACATGAATATTCTTTTTAAATCGGATATTGCATGTTAATTATTAATCTAGTATTTTAATTGATCATTTTTCATTGCTACATATACTTCTGATGATTCAAAAAAGTTTCATTCTTAGTGCAGGCATTCAGCGCCAGACATTGCGCACTGCCGTTTTGCTTTATGTAGACTTCCACCTCTATTCAATCAGTCCAAAGCCAGTTCTAGACTAGTACTGACTGGAAACTGCCTCTCTTTAATAGTCTTGGTGAAATAAATGCCTTACTCCAGCGCCAGATATCCATGTAAGAAAAACTATTTCCACTTCTGTTGGCACAAACTGGCAACCTTGGGGCGTTTATCTGCAAAGGAACCAAAAATGGAATGGACACAGAATGATTACTGCGACTGATAGCTCCTTTGCCCCTACACATTGGATGTAGTGCTAGACTTAGGCTAAGTCTACACTACAAGTTTTCTTGGCAAAAAATGTGCTAAAGAGAGACTAATGTCCTTAAGTCATGATCTCATTTGCATATATTCTGCCCATCCATTTTTACACTAGGGGATTCTGTGCTAAAACAAGCAGTGTGGATGTTTTCTTTTTGCGCACACTCCTTGTTTTTGAAGAAAACCCCCTAGCGCAAAAATGGATGGGCAGAAAATATGCAAATGAGATCACGGCTCATGCAAATGAGTCCCTCGTTAGCATTTTTTTTGCCGAGAAAACTCATAGTGTAGATGTAGCCTTAAAGAAAACATCCTTTTAACATTGTTACCTTGTCTTATCCTATCTCCGCCCTGTTTGCTTGTTCCTTTCACCCACTTCTGAGAACTTGTCATTCAGAATGTAAGCTCTGAGGAGAAAGTGCTGTCTTTTACAATATGTGTGCACAATGTCTAGTACAATGGGGCCCTGGCTTTTGACTGAGGTCTAAAGGGCACTAGTGTAATATAAATAATAATGAATAATACCTCACTCCAGCGATACTCCCTTCACTTCAGAGTTGAGGCACATTGGCAGGGCTGCTTCCCAGGCTGTACCTGTTCTGTAGATAAAAAGAAAACTTAATTCTGCAAGGGCATCAGTCCTACATCTTTCTTCAGCATTCAGTTCCCTTAAGTTAGAAGATGGCGGTCCAAGGATGGGGCTTTGGAGGACAGCGCTTTATATTTCATCGTTCCCATCCCCAGAAAGCAGGAAGGAACAGAAGTTAATACAGCCTGGCTTTCAGACAGCTAATGCTCACAGTGCCCACTACAGAGAACAGTGCTATTCCTTCTTACCCACATTCTTGCTGGCTTCTGTGCACAGATACCAAGGGGAGAAAGCTCTTTCCATTCCTCCCGGTGGACTTGCCCTGGGGCCATTCACAATCTAACCCTTCACTGTCAGTTCTGCTGAACTTGGGATGGAATTATTTCTCTCAGAAGTTTGTTTATTTTGCTATCCCTGGTTTGACACGCAAGAGCTTTTGACATGAAACGCTTATCCAGTCAAACAGCAATTGTTTTATGACTCATCAAGGCAAACTTTGAAGAAACTGTGTTATGTGACAAGAAGTTCAAGATTTCCCTGCAAACCTAATGGTATGACATTTGACAGAAACAGATGGCACAGTAAAAATGTGCTGAAGTGCTCAATCACATGCACCAGCATGAGGTGATTTGAAATGAGATCTCTGAAAACTGAGCCTTAATTTTCTATCTCTTGTTAATAATCTGACAGCAAAACACAAGTATTGGTTCCATTTCACATACTTTTTTTGGGCGGGAGGGAGGGCACAAGCTATTGTGCAAAGATAGGCTATTGACAAATTGTAGAGGGCTCAGAGAAGAGCTGCAAGGACTAGAAAGGGTTAAAGGAATAGAAAACATGCTCAATAGTGATAGACTCAAGGAGCAAAATCTTAGTTTAACAAAGAACAAGTTAGAAGGTCATTTAATCACCATCTATAAGTACCTACATAGAGAACAAATGTTTAATAATGGGTTCTTCAATCTAGCAGAGAAAGGTATAACGTGATCCAGTGGCTAGAAGTTGATGCTAGACACCTTCAGACTGGAAATAAAGTGCATATTTTTTATTGTGAGGGTAATTAACCATTGGAACAATTTCCCAACGGTCATGGTGGCTCCTCTATGATTGGCCATTTTAAAATTAAGAATGGATGTCTCTTTAAACAATTTGATGGTGGCATTATTTTGGGGAAGTCCTGCGGTCTAAATGCAGGAGGTCAGACTAGTGATTACAATGATCTCTTGTAGTCTATGAGTAGTCTCAGACAACTTGGGCCTGTCTAGACAACTATTATTTGTACCTGTTTAGCTACAATAATATATTTACTCTGGTGTATCTTTCAAAGTAGATGTGCTGCATCAGAATAATAAGGGGCTTAGGTCAGTTTAAAACATCAAAACCATTAGCCCTAGTATAGAAAAGTTCTAGGTTTTGGCCCTTCTATTTCAGTCCCAAACAGTAACTTTTTTGATGTTGTATGAGAAATGGAGTCCTGGATGTGTCAGTGAAGCTAATTTTCCAAATAAGACTTAAGACTAGAGATCTGGGGTTCCTGGTTTGCTACTGGCACTCTGTACATATTTCGTGCTATGCCGAGCATGTCATGAGATATCACACCTTCAAAATCACAGTATCATGATTTCTAGGAAATGTTGACAGATTTTGAAAATGGTTCCCATTTTGCTCTTGGTAGGAGGTTTGTACATGATTCTTACAATTAATATATGACTACCTATGAACAATATGGCTGTTTCAAATTCATGCAAATTTACATTCTGTACTGTAACAACACACTGCATATATATTGCATAGATCAAAGGGAGTTCTATGTATAGAGGGCTTCCAAGATCAAATCAGTACTCACTCTTTTAATGGTAAAAGCCAAGATTAGGCTCTCTAAACCAATTTTAGCCCCTTAATGATGGAAAGTAACAGTTGATACACTAGCTATCCTGTTTCTCCGTGAATATGAGTGTCACAATGTGTGGAATTCACCATTTGTGCAGTGAGTTGCCATTTATTAAACCTAGAAAAAAAGAAAAAAACCTATTATTTTATAAAACTAAAATGTTGAACTTAAACTCCTGTAAAGCACTTTTAAGGAAAGAGCCTGTTTCATAATGAGACTACCAAATTGTATTTCAAACAAATTTGCTTAATTAATATTCCATACATTTTTTGTATAAAGGATGACTTAGACCTTGAAACTGAATGTTTCAGCCAACTGGAATTCATCCACAGTCTAACATGCAACTTCATGGAAGTGAACCTTAACAGCACTAACATTAATCTTACAGTATGGTAAGAAACTATACTATATGTCTGCAATCACAGTACTACAGGTTGGAATACATGGATGGAACAACTGGGGAAAGATCTGATTCTGAGTTTAGTATTAATTTTGAATGCAATTTTCTGGAAAATCAGGAGTTCCATGAGTCAGAATCTAACCCCCAAATAGGAAAATAAATCAGCTAAAAGGATATTTTAGCAATATTTTTAACTCTGTTTTTGTCACAGAGGCAGATTTTTGTCAGACTCTTGGTTCCTAGGTTTACTTTCGCTTTATCCTTTGGCTTCTTTTTCCTGAAACTGCAATCAGTTTTCCATCAGCAAAGAGGTGGATTGTTCAGCATCTAATAGTATTTCACACTAATTGTTCATTGTCAGGATATAATTTTTTAATTAGGGAAGATTTTTCTCAAAATCATCTTTATAATCAGCTGTATGACAGCCATACCCTGCCTCAGTTTCCTCTTTCTTTTGCCCATGAAAAGACCACCATTAGAAAGTCCACCTCTGGACATAACAATTAGAGACACCAGTGGAGTAATTCCCCCAAAACCTTTGTAATAAAGCCATTCTCAATAAACATTCAACAGTTTTTCCAGTCTCTTCATAGTAATCACAGTTTAAATGCGAGATAGCATCCAATCAATGTGGACACTATCTTTCAAAAAAGCAGATTGCTTTTTCCTTGCACTTTTGCTGTGTGGACGCTCCCTTTCGAAAGAAGTTTTTCTGGAAGATCTCTTCCAGAAAAGCTTCTTCCGAAAGAAGCCTGCAGTCTAGATGTAGCCCAACAGAGCATCTCAGTGTTCCACTTAGCTCAGGTTTTCCAAGCCTGGTGCCTTTTTTGAAATAACTATCCCAGGAAAACAGGGAGGCTGTTCTCTGCATGCTGCCAACAGTCCAGATTTATGGGCTCAGGATCATTTTGGAAGTCTCAATTTTTTGTATCTCAAAAATGGCAAATCCTGTTCCTCTCCTGATACTTTCCTGCCTGTCAGTCCAACCCTATTCAGGGAATAAATTACCAGAACTGATCCCTTATTCTGGGGCTTTTACCACACTCCTGCACTCAGACTTTTATGCTGTGGGCTCCCCAGAGAGCTCCCTCACACGGCTTCCTGCCTTGTTCAGGGCACATCCCTCCAGGGCCCATGATCTTGCTTCCACTGACCAAGCAGGATTTTTCCCTTTTGCCTTTCTCCAGGCCTGTTCCTTGTCAGGTGTTTACAGCTTTGGTTCTCAGCTCAGTTCTCTTCCATAATTCTGCACCAGCTCTCCTTAGAGCTCAGCTCTCTTTGCAAGATCTCCTGTAGCTCTTCTTTACTGCTTCCTATCTCTGATTTCTCTCACACTCTCAGACAGCACTCATCAGCCAATCTCCCCTTCCAAAAACCCGAGTACCCTCTGTCAAAGCCCAGTTAGGAGGCAGCTGATCAGTCACTGGTGAACTGGACTCCACTCTATCTTAAAGGGGCCAGTCACCCTGGGCCACTCTTTTTTTCCCAACTTCCAGCCTTCTGAACCAAACATCCTCTCTTATGCAGTGCATTTTCCCTAGGATACACCACACAACACTCCCTGCCTCTATTGTCTTTTTGTCTGCCACAAATTATTTCATCTTACAACCTTCTAAAATCCCCAATCTGTGCTCATTGTCTACTTGTAATACTCTCTACATTCTGTGAGCTTTGTTGAGCTGTGAACGGCACAGATAATCAAGTGTGGTTCAAAAAAGTGTAGTCAAAGCCAGATTATCAAAATGAACCAGTATCATCTAACGTTTTCCCTAATTTATTATAATTATTGTTTAATTAACATGGTGATTATACCTCTCCTGCCATCAATAGGAAATTTTGCCATTGACTTACATAGGATTAGCTCCCACAAGGCTCATTTGTAGTATATTTTAAAATTGTGATAAAATCTATTATAAAAAAGAGTTATTTTAACACTAACATCTCAAATTAAATGATAAAATCTCTTCTCTGTTTTCCTTAAACAGCCCTGCTAGAACTCCTAATGTGATTTCACAGATATACCTTTTGATCACTTCACCCAGAGATCCAGAATTAAAAAAACGGTATCTATATTGTGATCCCCTTATTTACATGGCATAATATAATATCTTATTCCATAGGGAATCTCACTGATGTTCATATAAATAGCCCTTCATAAGGATTGTCAAAGTGAGATTCTGGAAGCCAGCAGGGGAAAACAGCTGCTTAGATCCGTAGTTCCTGTTCAGCCACAATAAAATCCACCATTAGCGAGTATACTAAGGCCACTGGTTTTTTTTCTGGATGGTTTGTCTTGTCACTTCATAGCAGTAAATGGATTCAATGTTGACACTCCCTGTCTCCCGCAGACTCCCCAAAAATCACTAAGAAACAGAGGGTCTATGGCAGTCCTATGCAGGAAGAAAGTGGGTTCCCAATAGGACTAGACTAAGACTATAAAAGGCTAAATCAGACATCTTCAGAGAAGAGCCTACTCAGGAAAATACCAGAGCATTAAATTAATCCTAAAATTAGGGTCATGACTGCAGTACTCTAAGGGTACGTCTACACAGCAGAACAAAAGCCGAATTAAGCTACACAACTTCAGCTACATCAATTGCGTAGCTAAAGTCCAAATAGCTTAATTCAGCTTTTGGTGCTGTCTATGCAGCAGGAAGTTGAAGGAAGAACATTCTTCTTTTGACTTCCCTTACTCCTTGTAAAATTAGGGTTATAGGAGCCAGAGCAAGAAGTCCTCCATCTCAACATTATTTTGAAATACAGGCAGTCCCCGGGTTACGTACAAGATAGGGACTGTAGGTTTGTTCTTAAGTTGAATTTGTATGTAAGTTGGAACTGGTACATATTGTAGGGGAAACTCTAGCCAAACATTTTTCCAGAGCTCAGTTTTATTCTCCCACGCCTCACTTCCCTCAATCCTTTATTCTCAAGCTGAGGTGTCTGCTGAGAAAAGCCGCTCTGCGTCTCCCTGGTCTGCTGGGAGGGGGGGCACTAGCTTCACGTCTCCCTGGTCTGCTGGGGGGAAACAGCTAGTGCGGGGTTGCCTCACCCCGTTTGTAAGTAGGGATCTGATGTAAGTCGGATCCATGTAACCCGGGGACTGCCTGTAATGGCTTGCTGTGTAGACGTGCACTGTGGTATTTTGAAATAACTTCAGTAAATCCAAAATAATGCTGCTGTATAGACATACCCTAAGTCAGTTTGAAGAGGCTGTCCTCCAATAATAAGATCCTCTTTCAACATTCCTCTTTTTCTTCTGATTTTCTCTTCCCTCACCCCAAAAGGGGATAATTCTAGATATGAGTTTATGATTTTACTTTACAATGAATCGCAGATTGGGGCTGAATAAAAAAAATACCACTGTTATTACATAACTACACAGTTTAATCTCCTTAAACAGTTAACAGCTGTCTTTAGTATATTATTCTTTACCTTTAATAATGAAGAAGCTTGATTGTTACCTACCTTGTAGTATAATCTGATAATGGCTCTACTCCAGGTTACAGAACTTCCTTTTCAATGTTATCTTTCTTAGCTATGTTAAAATAAACAATACAAATGAATTTTAAAAGTCAAGTTGTAGGGACCAATTGT
This sequence comes from Pelodiscus sinensis, assembly GCF_049634645.1. Classification (NCBI taxonomy): domain Eukaryota; kingdom Metazoa; phylum Chordata; order Testudines; family Trionychidae; genus Pelodiscus; species Pelodiscus sinensis. The sequence continues at coordinate 106,456,109 of NC_134716.1, read as the reverse complement.
TCAAACCAATATTACAAAATTACTTACAAGTGTGTCTCATTTCTTTGATTTCAAAGAAATGCTGTTTGATTGCAAATACTTCACTATGGGCTTAGTAGTTGCATGTAGAATTGAGCTTGTGTTTTGCTCTATAGACCTAAGTGTCTTGGAACTCAAAAATCTAAAATCAGATACGTTGGGAAAATATTTAAGGATTTTTTTTCATTACAACTGAGAAGAAACTAACTCTGTGTCATGTTGGATCGATAGCACTACCTCCGAAGAGCGTATATGCTCAACTATGGAGAAACAAGGAAGCACATATTTTTTGTATCTCTACGAAATCATCTCGTGTAAGGAGATTTGTGTGGTCCTTAAGTCTAAGAGAAAGGACTGCAAGAGAGTGACTATAACTGATATTGGTAAGAGGCCAAATGCTTTACCCAGTAGTAAAAAGTGTAAACGATTGAAAAAAAATGTGCCAAAACCAACATTCACTCCAGATAAAGTTGGAGAAGATGATAGATGATTGAGGGGTCAAGACATGGCGAATTAAAACAATTTGTGGCCCTAAGCACAGAAAATATGTGGATATTCCTTACTAATCCCTCCCATCAAATCAGACATGATTGTATTTCATTCAGTATAGAGGACTTAGATGCTTGCCTATTCTCCTTTGCTTTTAATCTACTCCAATCAGTGGAGAGACTTGTGGATAGCAGATACTGCTCTGAAAGGTTTGTCTTCCTTTGCCAAGAAGCTTTGTGATTTAGGGCTGTTGTTAGATGATCAGTTACTTCCAAAATTCAAGGTGGCTGTGACAGTAGCTAATTGGGATAATTGCCTTCCTGCAATTATCCTTACTTTATCAACTCCACGTGAAATGTTGTAATGAACTGTATAGTGCAAAGTACAATAGTCTGACTGCTGTATTGGGATTGGAAGCACATTACAACAGTTCTCCATATTCTATGTTGGCTTCTTATTTGGTTCCAGACACAATTCATTGTTCTGATATTGTGCTCTAATGATTTGGTTCATAGGTTCCTGAGACACTGTCATCTTTCCCTGTGTATCATTGATACTGTTAAGATTAATTGATTCACTCTCAAAGCTAACAGTCCCTTAAATATTTGGGGCCCCTTGTCAGTATGTTCTCATGTGAGGATCCTTGATTCTTGAATTCACTTCTATTCTGTTCAGCTTTATACACTGCGCTAATGTGTGTTTAATCCTCAAGACACTGGGCAAATAATGGGTTGGTCAGACTTTCCTCTGAAGAATAAGGGGTTTCAATTCAATTGTGTTCAGCTGTCCCTATTATTTATACACTTGCATATCTTTCTGAAACATTCTCCTTTGAGTATGAAACTTTCCATCCTTGGCTTTTAGCCCAGGGGTAAATTGTTTATGAATAGCTTGAGAGAGTTCCCTTTTCTAATTTTTCATTTATGGCTATAGTGTGTGATGGAGAATAAATTTTTCTTATAAAAGGTCAATGTTTATTCATACATGAAAATGACTACATGAGAACACCTTCAAATTTGGTGTATCACCAGACTGTCCACACTGAAAGTATTTCCCAGATAATTATGGGGGCAAAAGTTCTAAATTAAGAATTTATTAGGCACTTAGTATGCTTGGCCGTGCACTTCCGCTAAATCTAATTAAGATCAGGCCCCTATTGGCTTCACTAGAGAGTGAGGTCATGTTATGACACAACTGGAGATTTCATATGAACTGGCATGACTTCATTTTCTAGTTAGGAAAATCCCCCCCAAGTGATATCCCTGAAAGAACTGAACATTCTGTTTGTGCAAGGTCCACTCTGGGACAGAAACTGCTGCTTCTCACACTACTAGCAGGACTGCTCCCATCAATATAATATTAAAAAATATATAGATTTTTTATTCCAAGAATAACAAAGAAATTGGCCAGAAAGAATATCAAAGCTTTGAAATCAACAAAAGAAATTTGGTTGAAGATTCAAAACTTTCCCCTTATTACTGATTACCCCTAATTAGATCTGGAAAGACACCAGTTTTTTTCACCTTATACTTAGATGACCTTATCACTTCCACACTGCCTTCATTACGGCAAGCCTATCACTAGGGGAAAGAGAAGCCACAAGACTATTTATACTTACAACAGAAGTGACAGGCATAGCAATTTATGGCATATTGTTTACTGAAATGCCATGGT